>NC_137917.1:19287943-19300443 GCF_963457725.1 Sprattus sprattus | reverse complement strand
GAGAGTGAGTTGGTGAGTGAGAGAGAGATAAAGCTCATCCCTCTCTCTCTCTTTCTCTCTCTCTCTCTGTTCCTCTCCTCTCCAGTGGCCCTACAGCCTGAGGGGCTTTCTGTAATAATTCAATTTCAGTCTAATCACTTTGAACACTGGGTGAAGACGCCGCCTCATAGTCACGGCTATGACATCAAATCTACCTCGTCCTCCTTATTCATCCTCTCCATCCCTCGCTCTCACTCTCTCTCTCTCTCTCTTTCTCCTGACTCTGTCACTCTTGTTTGATACAGTGACTGCCTTTCTTGTCTTCCGTTATCCTTTGATCCTACTCCTCTCTCTTCTTCTCCTCCATCGCTATCCCTCGTTCAAACCCCCTCGCTGTTTTGCCTTGCCTATTTGTGTCTTGTAATCTCCTCCGTCCCTCTCACTCCGTGCTGCACTTCCTTGTTGCCCTGCCTCTTGTTGTGAAACTGATGACTTATCTGAAAAACTGATTTCCTCCTTTTACAATAAACTGCTGTACAGATCTGTCAGACTCACATAAAAGGGATATTTGTGTGTGTGTGTCTGTGTGCGTGCGTGCCTGCATGTGTGCACACGTGCATACGGTCTTGTGTGTGTGTGAGAGATGTAGTGTGCACAGTGATGCGGAGTGTGATCTGCATGTGTTTGTTGGTGTGTGGGTGTATGTGTGTGTGTGTATGTGTGTGTGTGTGTGTGTGTGTGTGTGTGTGTGTGTGTGTGTGTGTGTGTGTATGTGTGTGTACACTGTGTTTACTCTAAGCTTGGCCTTAGTCCCCCTGAAATCCTAACTGTGTTTTTCTCTCGGGCTGTCTAAATTGGAATTTGCTCCGCTACAATACCCATGAAGGAGCTGATCGTTCTTTCTCTCTCTCTCTCTCTCTCTCTCTCTCTCTCTCTCTCTCTCTCTCTCTCTCTCTCTCTCTCTCGCTCAATGTCTCTCTGCCAATCCACCCTCTTTCAATGTCTATGTCTCTTACATCCCATTCTGCTCTGTGCCTGCCTGTCACCTAGTGCCCCTTTTTTACTCTATGTTTGTTTTCCCCATCCATCTATCTTTGTGGATTCATAGCATCTTTAGGTGTAGGTGTGTGTGTGTGGGTGTGTGTGTGTGTGTGGGTGTGTGTGTGTGTGTGTGTGTGTGGGTGTATGTGTGTATGTGTTTGTGAATGTGTGATCGCACATGCAGTTGTACATACAGTTCATCTATGTGTAAAAAATGTGAAGCATTTTATCTGATTAAGTCAGACTGACAAACATCTATCTGTGTGGATTCATAGCATCTTTAGGTGGGTTAAAGGGGGTTAAATGCCTGTCTGTCTTGTTTTACAAGCTGATAGAGAAAGAGAGAAAGACAGATAGAGCGAGAAGAAGAGGGAGCGAGAGAGAGAAGGAGAGAGAGAGAGAGTGAGAAGGAGAAAAAGAGAGAGAGAAGGAGAGAGTGGTAGGGAAGGAGGGAGAAAAGAGGCTGGGAGGGAGGGAGAGGAGAGAATGTTGTGGAATAAGCTTTCGATTTGGCATCAGACAAATAGCCTGAGTTTACGTAGGTTTACGCCGCCTAAATGGCTTTCGATTTCTAATTCTCTACAGATGCTGCCCTCCCCTCCCCTCAAGACACCTTTTCTTAAGCTTGCCTCATGCATACACACTCTCTCTCTCTCTCTCTCTCTCTATCTCTCTCTATCTCACACACACACACACACACACACACACCCGCTCACACATGCAAAACGCAGAGGCTAAACAGAAATCAGCCTTGTCTGTTGACGAGTCCAATTCATGGTTCAGAGCCTGGGGAAATCACTCCTAGTGCCATTTCTCTTCCTCTGTTCCTCTGTTCCCCTCTCTCTCTCTCTCTCTCTCTCTCTCTCTCTCTCTCTCTCTCTCTCTCTGTTCCTCTTTCTCTCCTTCTCTTGTTTGCTCTGTTGAAATAAGTGCGGGACGAGGTGTCGCATGACATTGGGATCACTGACTGACTGAGTGGGACTCCTTCACTTGCAGTTAGTGGTGAGTGTAGAAAACAAGAAAACAGAACAAGTTCAAAATTGACTGTGTGTGTGTGTGTGTGTGTGTGTGTGTGTGTGCATGGTTGTATGTCCATGTGTGTGTGTGTGTGCGTGTGTGTGTGCATGTGTGTATGTCCATGTGTGTGTGTGTGTTTATGTTTGTGTGTGTGCACACGTGTGCATGTTATAGAGAGTGAGAGGAAGAAGGTGAGAGGCCTTGAAAGTGAGAGGGAGTGAGGCTGCCTGCCTGCCGGCTGTGTGTGTGTGTGTCCTTAAAACAACACTGAGTTTGAATGTGCAGCCAAGGTTTGTGTATTTGTGTGGGCAAAGGCTCTTTGAGAGTGTGAGCGTCTGTGTGCGTGTGTGTGTGTCTGTGTGTGTGTGTGTATGTATAGGTGTCTGTATCCAAGAGAGAAAAAGAGTGAGTGGGGGCTTGTTTGAGTGAGAGAGTGAGTCTGTTTCTGTGTGTGTGTGTGTGTGTGTGTGTGTGTGTGTGTGTCTGTGTGAATGTGTGTGCCTGTGCCTGTGTGTGTGTGTGTGTGTGTGTGTGTGTGTGTGTGTGTGTGTGTGTGTGTGTGTGCCTGTGCCTGTGTGTGTGTGTGTGTGTGTGTGTGTGTGTGTGTGTGTGTGTGTGTGTGTGTGTGTGTGTGTGTGTGTGTGTGTGTGTGTGTGTGAGAAAAGTGTGAGCCTGTGTTCGGCAGCGCTCTTCCTCTTGCTGCACTGATTGCTTTTTAATGTGATCGGCTGAGGCCTGCCTCATCAACACCACACACACACACACACACACACACACACAGACTCACGCAGGCACACACACACACAGAAAACACACATTAGTAATCAGAATAGTCTTTTCTGTGCTGGCCTCCCAAGTGTTAGAGCATGAAAAGGGTGTTTATAAAGCCATTTTCTCTGGCGTATTCTGAGCTTAATTGTTTCATTGTTTTTACGGCAGCGTGGTGCCCGCTAGTTAGCGACCGTGCCATTGTGAGACATGATTAAGGCCTAATAGCCAAAGCCTGCAGCCACACAGCTAGAGAGAGAGAGAAGCTGCAGAGAAAAGATGACGAAAAGAGAAGAAGAAAGGACAAAATTGGTAGTTCATCTCTTGTTACTGAAATCTGACACTGGTTTTTGTATTACACAGAACATGTGTGTGTGTGTGTGTGTGTGTGTGTGTGTGTGTGTGTGTGTGTATGTGTGTGTGTGTGTGTGTGTGTGTGTGTGTGTGTGCGTCCGTGCGTGCATGCGTGCGTGCGTGCGTGCGTGTGTGTGTGTATCAGAGCCTGTGTTTCAATATGATTGGTTTTGTGTGCTGGGGAGTATACATCTGTATATAAGGGTATTGGAAAGACACTATGTGGCCTATGTAATAGCATAAGTGTGCATATCTGTGTGTGTGTGTGTGTGTGTGTGTGTGTGTGTGTGTGTGTCTCCGCGTGTGATGAACACATTGAAGTCACATCATTGCACCTGAGAGGGGAGCCTGCAGGCTCGCTCTGTCCTGCTGCGAGCATATCTACGGAAACGGCCCACGGCCACGGCTCATTGGGCCGCTGCCACACACCAGCAAGGTGAGAGAATTACCCAGAGTGCTTGGTGCTGGCCAGGGTCATAAACTACAGCCAGCCATGTATGAAGGAACGTTTCTAATGACCTCAGGTCCTGAGTAAGACACAGGAAAATGTAGTGGTCTCTCTCTTTCTCCCGCACTCTCTCTCTCTCTCTATAACAAAGACACATGCCCACTCACGCAGGCCCGTCAAATACAGTGGAGTAAGGCTTTAAACTGAGGACAGACCGTTTATTTCAGTCATTTCTTTTGTCTATTGGTCATTATGCTCTGCTTCAAGGCCACAAAGCCCTCAAAATAATGAGTTACTGATGTGAAGTGATTGAGGCATGTAGACAAAAAAATTAACAAAGAAATCCAAATATACTTTGCCTGATGATTATGGCTTGAATTGTGCCGTGTAATGTACTCAGAACAATGGCTTTCTAATGATATGATAGCCCTGGTGTATTTGATGCTTGGTTCTTTGTTTGGAGAAGGGGAAGGCATTTTCCGAGACTCTGAACAAGCCTTGCCATATGAGTCCAGTAAATAAGAGCTAATTCCTTTCTCCTGGTCAACCCTGCTCACTGCTCTCGAGAGTAATTTGCTGTTTTTCCAGAACAATCCGGTCGGTCAGCGCGGCATCGCTCAACTTAGCACGTTGACCAACCACAACCTGGATTTGTTCTTCCATACATCAGGCTTAGTAAGGGATGAAGTCCAGACATACAAAAATATTCTACGAAGTGGAGGCAATATAGTTTCAACCATTTATACACCACAGTATAAAGGGTATTTAGGTATGTGTAACATTAGCCCACAAAAGAAACATTTGGTTTTGTCTATTAAGAAACCAACCTGTTTAGTTTCCAGACCAGTACTTCTTTCTTGAGTCAAAGATAATGGAGGTTCCTTGGTTAAAATGTATTCCATTATTCCATTATTAAGCCCACATCCTTGCTAACGTTAATGTTCATTGTTACCAATTCCATGTGGGCTAGCTTGCCAGTTTGCTACCTCTCCAGATAACAATGGAATTTAACCATGGAATTTATCAAGCTTATACCACTCACCACAATGACAGAATATGTTTATTTTGTCTGCCTAAACACACTCACTGTGGTAGAAACGTTATAGCAGTTTCCCGTTTACTATCATCCTTATAGTTCGGCCAAGCATTCAAGATCCAGATTAAAATGTTCAACCCGATCTGCTTCATGCTTGTCTTCATACATATGAGAGGCATGTGTATGATGACTGAGCCAATCACACGAGAGATAGAGACTGCGGCGTCATTGTGCGCGTTCGGAGGTGGACCTGGTGCGGTTCGGCCAGTGTTGCCAGGCGTACCGTAATTATCGTATGTGTACCATAATTTTGCCGTCTGTACGATAAACGATCAATAATCCCAAAAAAGGCCAAATATACGATAATTTGACCATTCCGTGAATGTGTGGTTATTATCGGTTGTAATCAGCCTGTCGCAACTGTCTGTCGGTTTTTCTGACGGCATCTGACAAGTGACAAGTTTCAAGCCAATCCTGCTTTTCTAAATGCGAGCTTGCCTCAGAACAACGGTAATGATTGGCTGAATAGTCCACTGCGCCCGCTCCATGAAAAAAAGGAAAATTAGAAGAAGCAGAGCCGAAGAAAGCAGAGGTGGTCTGGAAGAACCATGGAAAAAAATGAGAGAATCTGGAGGAGAAGGAGACGGAGAGGCTAAGAAAACGGCGGGGCAGAGTCGAAGTAAGCGCCTACAAACTTATAGAAAGTGGGAGAGCCAATTTGCCGGGTGGTTGAGACCTGTTGCAGGCTCGGAAAGCAAAGCTTTTTGCCGGTGCTGGAAGACAGAGCTGGTGGCCGAAATAACCGTATTAAAAAACCACAGCAAATCCAAAAACACACAGAGAAAGAAAAGATATTAGCGCCAACACAACAATCTATAAAACAATGCCTGCAATAGACTTGTTAGTTTGATTATGACGGGTGTACGATCATTTCCCTCAAAATACGATAATTTGATGTCCCTCGTACGATAATCCTACATTTCCCACCTGGCAACACTGGGTTCGGCCCTACTCAGGAGGAGACGGTCCAAAGTGAGCAAGGCCCCATGCAGCTGGACGCTATTCAACTTGTAATGGAAATACAAATTGGCTCGGCACAGCCCGGCTCCGCACGGCCAAAGGCGCCAATAGAAAAAGTGTGTCAATTCTCTCTTGCTCTGTGTGTGTGTGTGTGTGAGAGAGAGAGAAGACAGAAAGTAGGGAAAGTACTGCTCTGAAAGGGTAATTCAAAAGTGTCGAAATCTGCTGGAAAAAATAGAATTCCCTTCTTATACAACAGCAAATAATTCCGCTGCAATAATAAGCTACGTTTAATTCAAGTTTCCACTAAACAAGCCCATGACGTAACCCCGTTAATTTATCTCTGACTCCCTCCTCTCTCGGGTGAAAACTGAGTTTTCTCTCCCTGAACATCTGGCTCACATTCTCTCAGTCGCCTCGTTCAACTGTTCAGTTTATTCCTTCAGATCACAGGCACGGTGGGCGATGAGAGAGCAGAGTCAGAAGACAAACACAAACTGAGTCGGGCAGCAGAGCGCTGATTAAACGTGACCTCCGACCGCCGCACAGATGGCCAATTACGCTCCTGTGTATCACACCGAGCTCCGCTGTGGTCGCGGAGCGCACTCCTACCAGGCCCTGTTTCTCATGCACCATCCTCGGCTGTAATTTACCATTAACACGGCACCTCCGTTTTTAATTCAGCCGATGCTTCCCGCATTTACATGTAAATGAACACAATTTACTCGCCGTGCAAATACTAAAGGCGGCGAAGAGGCTGGGTGCACCAGACCCAAAACCCAGCGCAAACAGCCACATCAAGTAGCAAAAAGAAAAGAAATAGGAGGAGAGGGTAAAATAGTCAGAAGAGGGAGGGAAAAAATCTTCCTTTCTTCAAACGCGTGAATATCCATATGAATGCCATTCCTCCCTGCACGGCGCAACAGCCTATCAAAGCCACACCAAAACTCCAGGCAGGCATTACCGTTTTTTTACCATCACAATGCGGGAAAATCTCTGGAATGAATCGTTTGAAATTCCAATGTCTACCTTAAAGACAGGACGCTCCCCCCCTCCTCCCTCCCACTTTCCCTTTCGTCCTCTCTGTTTTTTCTCTCCCCTTCCATCCTTTTCCTAAAATAAATAGCATGAGAACGGCTTTGACCGCTGTAGGACCAAATTGGACTGTATTGAAGTGGATGGAGCGTGACTGTGCTCTTATGGGAACATCAGAGAGGACGCAGCAAAAGCGACACCCAGAGAGAGAGAGAGAGAGAGAAGGAGGGAGGAAGAGAGAGATGGGACAAAAGAGAAGAATTTCATGTCCTGGACTCGCCCTGCATGTGTTTGAGATCAGATCATCCCTCTGAGTGTTTGAACTGGGCTGTTTCACGGGCCATCACACTCTCTCTCTCTCTCTCTCTCACACACACACACACACACACACACACACACACACACACACACACACACACACACACACACACACACACAAACGCTCATATGGCATGCACGTACACACTTGGAAACCAATGCACAGGAAAAAATCCACCAATCTGTTTCCATACATAACATGAACTTAATCAGTACATCACTTGTTTCTGTTTGAAAAACCTGTCTGTTTGGAAAACGTACACACACACACACACACAACCACACAAGCAGTCTTTCTTTCTCTCTCTCATACTCTCTCACTGTCTCTATCTCTCTCTCTCTCTCTCTCTCTCTCTCTCTCTATCTCTCTCTCACACACACACACACACACACACACACACACACACACACCAGACACACTCACACGCTGCCAGGCACTCCCCCCTGGCCCGTACTCGTCCGCTCCCCACTAACCCTGTCTAACCAAGAGCAGGTGTGTGGGAAACAGGCCTGGCTCCTCTCTGGCCACAGCGGGCAGCTCTGAGACCCACTCGGAGGCAGCGAGGCTCGGCTGACCCCGCTGCTAAACTGAGCCGGGGCTCCAAAGGCACCCGGACAGGAGCCCGCTGATTGGAGGCAGGTGGTTTTTCTTCCCTTCCTATTGTGGCTCTGGTGGGAATTGCAGAGTGTGGAAGAAAAGAGAACTCTAAGCGCGAGTTAGGAGTGCTGTTTCCAGCCTTGAAGTGTTTCACTGGTGAAGGATGAATGCAGCTGGATGCTGTTAATGGGTTTCATGGTTGTAGCTCCCAGTCCTGATGCTAATGTGTTTAGCTGTGCTGCTACACCTGTTTTAAGGCAGAGTAATGACCTAGGATATGGCATATTACACACACACACACACACACACACACAGACACACACACACACACACACACACACACACACACACACACACACACACACACACACACACACACACAAAGCACAATTAATGGGATGGGACGCAGAAGCTACGCAGCGCCAAGTTCCTGTTGCCAGTCTGAAGACATGCTACCCCATGCGCGAAAGACACAGGATTTAAATTGTCAGCACCCTTCAGGGCACAACAAGAGCCAACTCAATTCTTCCTCTTTATTTTCACATATATTCCATGCCAACACCTGAATGTGCTTTCACCTGTCCGTGCACTTTTGTGTGCCCATGTATGTATTTGTTGGTTACTTCAGCATGCAGTTAATACTATGCACTGATACCAAACCTAATCGTAATGCGTGGACGACAGAAATGAGGACCACCCAGATTGTGGCTCTGATTGGATAGGACAGAGGCAGAGCGTGTAGCCTGAAGCTCTGATTGGATAAGACAGAGGCAGAGCGTGTAGCCTGAAGCTCTGATTGGATAGGACAGAGGCAAAGGGTGTAGCTACCACCCAGAGTGTGGCTCTGGTTGGATAGGACAGAGCCAGAGCATGTAGCCTGAAGCTCTGATTGGATAGGACAGAGGCAGAGGGTGTAGCCTGAAGCTCTGATTGGATAGGACAGAGGCAGAGCGTGTAGCCTGAAGACGGCAGCAGGGGGCTGGGTATGCAGCTTCCTCTCCTCCCCCTCCCACAGGTAAGAGGGCTGGAGCACACTTAGTGGTTAACAGGTGCAAAATCCCATTTGAAATTCACATGCCGCACTGTGAGGTGAGAAAAATAATAATAAGCACCACATGACACACACACACACACACACACAAACACACCCACGCACACTCAAACACACACTTATGACTCTCTCTTTCATATACACACACAGCCACACACACACACACACACACACACAAGCCTACAGTTATACACACACAAATACATATGTGCACACAGAGCTCACAGTCGCACAGTCATTCTGTCATGCACACACACATACACACACACAGCCACACACACACACACTCTTAAACACCACACACTAGGGTTTGAAAAGGTGAAGGAATCCCATTTGATATGCTCACACTTGTGTGGCGAGGAGGAGACCTAAAATCCCATTTGAGCTGATTGCGCCGGCGGGGCTTGGAGGTGTGATCCACCCGTGTCGAAGACTGCCAGTCAGCCGCGATAAGATAAGACTGTCAGCAAGGACACCAAACACAACGCTTACACCACTAACATCGCTCACACACCACACCGAGCTGCATGAGAGAGAGAGAAAGAGAGAGGGGGAGAGAGACAGACTAGCTAATAAGTGCTCTGTTAATAATTCATAACAGATTTATAACCGATGCACAGTAATGTAGTGAGAGGGAGATTAGCGCTCACTAATTAGATGTCCAGGCATTCAGTTCTGAGACGTGTGAAAGCAGGTTGGGGATTTTTGAGATTGGCCTTCAGTTCCACTCATCCATCATGTGAAAGTATTTTACCGTGTCACAATGAAGAGATGATACATTACAAGGCCCTATCACACACCTGTACACAAGGCCCTACCACACACCTACACTCACAAGAGAAAGAGGATATAGCCGGACATATATACGTAACTGTGAAACTCACTGATTTAAGATTTAACTCAAAATAATGCACAACCCGTCAAAGAGCTCATACTCAGTGTGCCACCTACATAAGGCTTAAGGATAGGGATTAGGCTAAATACATGATCTACCTATAGAGGGACTTGTTACGCTACATCAAGATAAATAATAAGATAAGTAATTATCATATAAAAATAACTATATTAAAATATGAAAAAATCAGTAATTATCTGCCACATACTTAAACTGCCTCGGCCTAAACCTGCATCTGCTCCCAAATGCTCTTTCTTCTGGTCACTCAGTTAACAGTAAACCAGCTAGCTGGCTAGCAAGCAGAGCCTAATGTTGGCTGCCTTACTTCTCCTCACTTCAGCGCTTACAACGCTGGTCAACATCTCACTCTTAGCCCCAGTCTAATCGATCAGGAGCTGCTTTAGCGTCAGCAGCAAGGCCCTGAGCAAAATTCCATATCAGAAGGATTACACCCAACACATTGAAATGAGGAAATCTGATTGGCTGGTTAGTGCGCCGTTCTGATACTAATACAGCCTGACTCAGGCAACATATTGACTGGTGATCCTGAAGACCCTTCGGGGCAGAGAGGCACTGAGTGACTTCGTATCAAAGATCAAAATCATTTACATTTACATTTAGTCATTTTATCCAAAGCGACTAACAAGGAATTTGCATATATACATCAGGAGCAGTTAGGGATTCAGTGTCTTGCTCAATGACTTAAGTGAACTTAATGACAATTTTGCATAGGTGAACTAGCTCTAAGTATCACTGAGTGAACGATCTATGATATGTCATTTTAACGCTTGTAGAGCTTGCTGGTCGGCAGTAAAGTGCAAAACCGTCCATTTTTTACTTACTTAAAATCAGACTGGATAAGCCCAGAGCCCAGAGGTTTGCTCTGCACTGATAGAGCCAGGATATGGAGGACAGGAAGACACATAGAGGGAGGTGTGACAATGGAGGGGACAAAAAGAACTGGTGAGCTGCAGAGTAGGCTTTCGTCCAGTTCTACTCTCTGCGTAAACTGTCAGCCAATATAAGTGTGTCTATGAATACTGCAACTCTTTAAAAAGTATTAGTGACAAGATGGCCGCTGTTGCCTACGTCTTTAAGTGGATTGCATTCGTCTTTAAGTGGATTGCATTGATTAGGGCCAGCCTTATCTAATTCATACACAAACTGCCCGATTCAATATTCACCCACTGAACTGGCTCCAGCGTTTGATTAATTATGCATGTCAACATCCAATATGGCCGCTAGCAATCCCGCTTATAAAAAAAGAAACATTCACACACACACACACACACACACACACACACACACACAGACAGACACACACACACACACACAAACACACACACACACACACACACACACAATAGTGTGTGGGGGCTACTCTGGGAGACCAGCTGGGGTGCATACCCATCCAGTAGCATATGCTACACAGGTGAGAGCTGGGCACTCACTCCCTCACTAACACACACCCACACACACACACACACACACAGACACACAGATGGGAGAACTCTGCTACCTTATGTGTTCCTATTAGCAGAGACATTCAAGGTTAGCAGGCTAGCGGTGGGAGGCTAGTGAGGAGAAATGCAGTGATCCTCACCCAGATATGTACATGACTGAGTATCCCTCCTCCACCCCCCCCCCCCCCCCCCCCCCCTTCCCCTCTCCCCCATCAGAGAAATCCCCCAGAAGGATCATACACACCCAACACCCCTGGTACCACACTTTCAGCCCCTCACTCCCCTCCCATCGCTGGCTAGTCTTCGACGGCAGGTGTAAATCGCTAATGCTAGGACTTGGATTCCATTATGGCCGGCAAAGCTAACAGCTGGTGGTGCTGCAGTGATTTGTGGTTAAGGGGATTGAACTCAGGGGGGCGACTGCGGCAGATGGCAGCACCAGTGATGAACACGTGTGTGTGTGTGTGTGTGTGTGTGTGTGTGTGTGTGTGTGTGTGTGTGTGTGTGTGTCAGCACACTTAAACCCCTGACTTGCCCATCAAACTCTTGATGTTGGGATAACTCTGGTTGCTACATAATGTGTGACCAAAATATGAGCCACCATGAGTAACAGGCCGCGATGATGCCCAGTCATGATGACACACAGCTCTCTCCTCAGGTGTGTGTGTGTGTGTGTGTGTGTGTGTGTGTGCCTGTGTCAGCTCTCTCCTCAGGTGTCTGTCCCCTTATCATACCAGACCCCTTGGATATAAACAAGTTTAATCTCTCCTTTTGTATGTGTTATTCCTACAGTGTGTACACTGTAATAACAGTAGCCTACTGGATATAAACAAGTTTAATCTCTCCTTTTTGGAGAGTAATAACAGTAATAGTAATAACAGTAGCCTACTGGAAAGGATGGGCTCAAGTTCTAAAGTGGTGTCTCACAAGGTCATTACAACTGGCGGGCATCGTCGAGCTGGAAGGAGCCCTGGACGGGTTTAGAATTGCCATGAGTCAGAGCGCTACTATGCTAATGAACTAGGATTCCCTAATAACCCCCTGACAAGGATCAGTGCTGTGCCTGGTTGCCGAGCTGTTCCTCGCGTGTGTGTGTGACTGTGGAAGTGACTGTGTGACTCCCGACTCGGCCTTCGCCGGGAGGCCTCTGGGGTTTCGGTTTAGCGATTGCTATGCCGCGCAGCAGGTGCCGGCTCATTGTGCATGCACCTCCACGCGCCCGCGTGCTCTTCGTCTGCCTCTTGTGTTCCTGGCATCCAAACCCGCTCCCTGACGGCTTTCGCCTCTCGCTCTGTCAATACCCACACGCTCGCTCGATCGGTCGGGATGGGATGGGACGGGGCGGAAGAGGGGGGGGTGGGGGGATTGGGGTTGAAGAGCAAGAGAAAAAAAAGACTGGAGAGCAGAGTTGGGGGAAAAAACACGACAACAGATCAGCCCTGTGCCTCTAATTACAAATGACAAATCTGTTTAGCAG
>NC_137917.1:19267943-19270443 GCF_963457725.1 Sprattus sprattus | reverse complement strand
TAATGCACTAACAAATTATCTTCAAAGATTCCCATGACATCTAATTATTCTCCCCATTCCATATAACTCATACAAGTATTCTCTCTATCCGATTCTCTCTCTCTCTCTCTCTCTCTCTCTCTCTCTCTGTCCCTCCCTCCCCAGACAAGGCAAGCAATCCTGTCTAATACAGCGTTATTACGTGAAATCCTCTTAGGCTGGTAAATTGATTTTCTCGTCTTTTCTCTCGCTTCCTCGCTTCTGTTTGGCTCTCATATAAGACGAGGCAAAGGTAGGTAATGTGCCTTCTCCGTCACTCCAGCGCTAATATGATTTAAGCCCTTCTGTCTCATCCCTCAATTTTCTCTCTCTCTCTCTCTCTCTCACTCTCTCTCTCTCTCTCTGAACATATATTGTGCTTTCTTCCTCCTTGAAGGCCCTTTGTTGAGTTTGTTTATTGTTTCCCCTAATAACCTATACTTAACAACATGAAGCTGAATAAAGCATAATTAATATAGTCTCATGTGTGACAAAGTTAATAATAAAAACAACAACAACATCAACAACAACAATAATAATAATACATTTTATTTAAAAGCACCTTTTAGGACAGCCAAGCTCACTTCACACATACAATACATTTAATACAAATATGCATACATTAATACAAGTAAATATGCCAGTCTCATGGTTTTTTTGGAGCAGTTTTAAACGTAATCAATCCACAGAGGGGTGACGTTAGACTTGCTGAAGTTAGGTGTATATGAGGACAGCGACCAGTGCAGAGAACGAGCAATGACTGTCAGAGATCCGGGTTTATGATACAATAACACTGTACACGACAACCTCTCACTCTCTCTCTTTCTTTTTTTCTCCCTATCTGTCTGTCTGTCTCTTGCCTCAGACAGGGATGAGTGTTAATATTGCATTTCCTCCAGTAGCCTGGCCAAGCCCACCGTTTCCTGCTTGTCAGTTTGTTATTTTTCGTACATAGGAATGGTGTCGCTAGTGTGTCCCCTCCAGGCATGTTACTGTGGAGATGGTGATCGTTGAGATGGGAGGAGAGAGAGGGAGAGAGAGAGGGAGAGAGAGGGGGAGAGAGAGGGAGAGAGAGAGAGGGAGAGAGAGGGAGAGAGAGAGGGGGAGAGATAGAGAGAGAGAGGGACAGAGAGGGGGAGAGAGAGGGAGAGAGAGAGGGAGAGAGAGGGGGGGAAAGAGAGGGAGAGAGAGAGGGGGCGAGAGAGGGAGAGAGAGAGGGGTAGAGAGAGGGAGAGAGAGAGGGGGCGAGAGAGGGAGAGAGAGAGGGGTAGAGAGAGGGAGAGAGAGAGGGAGAGAGAGGGGGAGAGAGAAAGGGGGCGGGAGAGGAAAGAGGGATGGTTGCAGTTTTCCTTCTGTCTGTTGGGAATGAGTTGGTTAAGGCGAAGTCAGGATGATTTATTGGGAGAAAAGGAGAGAAACAGAGGGAGAGCGGACAGAGGGAGAGAAAGAGAACGACGAGATGGCATTGGGGAATCCCTCTGTCTCTTCTCATTCTTTCTCTCCCCTCTGCCTCTCTCTCTCACCCGCTCCCTTTTGTTCTCACCTGTCCTTTCCGGGGCCCAAATGTCCACATCTGAAACTTTTCTCCTCTCTCTCTATCTCTCACTCTTTCTCTCTCTCTCTCTCTCTCTCTCTCTCTCTCTCTCTCTCTCTCTATCTCTATATCTTTCTCTCTCCATGCACTCTTTCTCTCTTTCTGTCTATTTTCTCTTATACTCATTGTGTCAAACTATCTCATTTTCTCATTCCAGAGTCTATTTCTGTTCCTTGCTTTGGCTCCTCACTCTCGTGATCTACCTGTCACCTCTCTGTGTGTCTTAGAGCCTACAATCATCTGTGTCTCAGTCCTTTGACACACAAACATGGAACTCTTTCGTTCATCTCGCACTACACACACACACACACACACACACACAAATATGGCACTCTTTCATTCATCTCGCACTACACACACACACACACACACACACACACACACACACACACACACACTCACACACACACACACACAAATATGGCACTTTTTCATTCATCTCGCACTACACACACACACACACACACACACACACACACAAATATGACACTCTTTCATTCATCTCGCCCTCCACACACACACACACACACACACACACACACACACACAAATATGGCACTCTTTTCTTCATCTTGCGCCTCACACACACACACACACACACACACACACACACACACACACACACACACACACACACACACACACAATATGGCACTCTTTCATTCATCTCGCCCTCCACACACACACACACACACACACACACACACACACACACACACACACACACACACACACACACACACACACACAGACACAGACACACACACACAAATATGCCACTCTTTTCTTCATCTTGCGCCTCACACACACACACACACACACACACACACACACACACACACACACACACACACAATATGGCACTCTTTCATTCATCTCGCCCTCCAC
>NC_137917.1:19247943-19252943 GCF_963457725.1 Sprattus sprattus | reverse complement strand
ATGCTCTGTGTGTGTGTCTGTGTTTTTTTCAGCGTCAGCACAATTTTTATTGTTTCTCTGTGCCTGCCTCCTTGTCGGTTAGCGACCTCTCTGTCTTTCTCTCTTTCCTGCAGTGATCATCACCTCTTCCTCTTCTCTCTCTACCTCATCTCTTCTTCATCCACCGACAATATTCCCCCCCCCCCCCCCCCTCGACTCACCCGTCTCTCCCTCTCCACGCCTGAGGAAGATTCACACAAACACAACCTGAAAACAGCCACACAGTGCTGACAGTATGGACAGGGCCCCACAGTACCAAACCCGGTCCATTTGTTCTGATAAGGAATGAAGCACGGCGCTATAAAGCCAGTGTAACCTGATCACAACAAGGAGCCATGGAAACCGAAGCTGCTTCCAGTGTCCCACAGAAACACAGAGCCTGTGATTGGAAGATAAATCCTCTAATGGCAATCTGAGGTCTGCGTCTGCCTGCTGTGCTTCTAAACTGCGAAAGAACACTGGCAGTTCGTTTTTTCCATTTTTCAACCTGTTGGCTGTTTGGTCATTTACATTTATTCTGTTAGCGGGCACTTTTAGCCAAAGTAGGACTTACAGTATACACACATGTATCTTCTCAACGGTATATTAAGACAACTTTATTAAGACATAGTATTATTAAGACAACTTGAGACAATTGCATTGTTTTGGCGCAATAGAAATAAAACTGAAATAAATTACGTTTTATTTAATGGGTGCCCCTGGGCATCGAACCCATTGAACTGGCATTGGAAAGGGATGCTGCTATCATGACATAATATAAGGTAGGCGAGACTTTCTGTGCTTGTGTGAGTGGTGGTCTGTGTTCTCTCTTCATCCTGATGGATGTAAGCGTCTGCCCCTCACGCCTCTGCCCAGAATGCTATCCTGGGAGATGGAGCACTTTAATATGCAGGAGAGGAGGCCGCACAAGTGAGCAGATGCTGATGTTATTGGGATGTTTGTTTCATTACATGGTCTGATTGTTTTTTTCACTAGACAAGAGCAAGGAAACAGGACTCTGTGTTTGTCTGCTAGATTTAAATAAGAACACACACAAACGCAAAATATATATGTATATATATAATTACCTGTTTCAAGTCAATTGAAACAACTAACAAGCAGTTATAAAACAAGTGCAAGGCACACTCCCTATTATCATACATTTGTTAGAGTTATCAGAAATGTTAATAAATGCTCATGTGGTGTTGGTGATATTATTAGATTTTGTTATAGGCCATTTATTAACGTGTTGTATACATATTATGGGCAAAGGCATTCATAACACTTCCTTTGCTCTAATAGCCTAATCTCTATCTTAACTTCTTAAAAAAAACATTGTTACAATGTTTGTTGTTTTTGCGTAGAGAGAATGTTGCACAAATAATGAAACCAAAAACAGCCACCAACCATATTTTTGGAAATTGAGGAGAGACATTAGAAATGGACTCAGGATGGAAATGCAGATAATCATATTACTAAGCCATTAAAATCTGTTTGTTTAATTATGATACTGGTGATTATAAGATCAAATTTTTCTTAATGTGTAACAAGAGCACTGTTCATATCTTTCTGGTTGCCATGGTTTCAGATTTCCTTCAGTTTATTGGCTCCTGTAATAGTATTGGCTTTTTATGGGGGATATGAACAAACACCTGTACACAAGAGATGCACACATGCACACACACACACACACACACACACACACACACACACACACACACACACACACACACACACACACACACACACACACACCTTCACATACATACACAGAGAGGCTATTATTATGAGCTATATTGAGCTATAAAATACATGGTTCTGCTACATGGTGCCTCCCTTGTTACTACGCCATCTATTCAGGTCACTTGTGTATGCATGCATCTGTCTTTGAATGTAAATGTGCGTGTGCATGGGTGTGTGTACTATCCAATTAGACTTCATAATGACATGATACACATATTTCCACACGTCACATACATCTCACCTTGGTCTTCCATAACAAAGACAAAAAGAAAGTGATATAAATGAAGAGCGACAAAAAGATAAAAGAGAGAGAATAACAACGGAGGCTTGACACCAACCCACTCTTACTCACCGCTGCACCGCGCACCGCGCGCACCCTGGAAATGAATTACTTTTATTTGTTCTTGTTTATTTGTCTGTGTGACAGGGCCCATGCATTAGCGCGGCCCAGCTGCCTGCGTCGTATAGCTGCCGGGCTAATGCCTCTCGTCAGCCAGGGTGAGTGTGTGTCTGCTTACAGCAGCAGTACAACCACTGCTTTACACAGCACCAGCAGAGCGCATACACACCTGCACCACAGAGAGAGGAGGGTGAAGGGGGGTAAGAGAGAGAGGGGGGGGGGGAGAAAGAGGTGTTATTTTTTTTATTGAATCTTCTCTTTCATGTTCCCTACCTCTTGTTATTGTTATAAACTCACCAGTGCCTTTTCAAGGCGCCCCGAGACTTGGAGTGCTGGAGTTGCAAACTTCTAATCAAATATTGTATCAGATTATGTATGTTTTATCCACACACACACACACACACACACACACAAACACACACACACACACACACACACGCACACACACACACACACACCAACCTAAATTAGCCACACAAACTAACACAGACACCCTCTGACACACACAAATTGAAATGAATGCTTGTTATATTCCCGCCTGTGAATCTTGATTGATGCCTTGGTCTGTGAGTCTGGCCATGAAAGATAGATGAGGGGGGGAATGAGAGAGGACGTGACCGAGAGGGAGCTCGTGACAGTGGGGTGACGGGGTTAGGAAGATGTCGCCAGGAGAGATTAACAGAGACAGTCACTTAAGAAGGGATTAAACCATTTAACATTTCACCAGGCCACTCCTTTCTCTCACACAGTGCACACTGTGTGCAAATACTGTGGCATCTCAGTCTTGCGGTGTGTTTGTGAGAGTGGATGTGTGTGTGTGTGTGTGTGTGTGTGTGTGTGTGTGTGTGTGTGTGTGTGAGTGAGCAAGTGAGCAAGTGAGTGTGTGAGTGTGTGCATATGTGGCAGTGTGTGTGCCATGAGTGAGTGTGTGTGTGTGTGTGTGTTTGTGTGCAAGGCCTCATGTATTTGTTGCCATATGCGTCTGGCAGAGTGCCTGTATATTGATGTGCACATAAGCATTGAGATTACCACCACCACAGCACCTGCCTGTGAGAATCAATATGATAGAGAGCGCAGCAGCTCATGCTGTAGAACAGAGATAACCTCACCCAACAGCAGGTGAGGGCCTGACAGATTACAGGTTCATCACTGCTCTTCATTTCATTTGAATCATTCAAAAGAATACAGACAAATCAGGCACAGAGCAGGGGCACCTGTTTTACTACTGTGTATACATGCCCAAAACATGCATTTAGAACATATAATAAATCTGGGCTATATGACAAATTGTGTCTGTCTCAGGGGATGTACTTGTGTGCACACCTAGTGTTAACTGCACATCAATCACTGACGTACCTGTCCTCTCCTCTCTGCTCTCCTCTCCACACCTGCCTGTCTTCTACGTGATAATGATTGATACGTCAAATGAATGCTAACACAACAAAGTAAACACAAGTAAAAGCTAACGGAGTCCTAACCATTGTTTGTTTATGTTGCTTTTCTTGGTAGGCGTTTCCTCCCTGGCCGTGAAGGCCCAAACTCTGTCTAGACATTTCTAACAAATCTCAAGAGACACTTGCCCATATGGATGGAGGTCGAAAGGTCATTATTCACAGACGTCCAGACAGCAAGACAGTGCCTTTTTGATATTCAATTTGATCCATTTGAGGAATCTGTTTATAATTAGTTTTAAGTGTAATTTGTCAACTTGCAAATGTTTTGGTGGCTAGTTTTGATAGTGGCTGGTGCTATGCGGTTGATTAGCCTACAGATCATTGACTATGAAGCTCAAACAGCCTCCCTAAGATAAAGTTAGACAAACGTTTTTTTTTCTCTCTCTAAAGGGATGCCTGCACATTAAGAGTAGTCTGATTCTAGCTCTGATCTGTTGGCACAGCATATTATAGACATTTTTGAGATGCTACATTACTCTACATGCTGCAGCCAGCAATATCAGACCAAAGCAGCTCATTTTGTAAATGTGAGCTAACCCTTTTTTTTGTACTTTTCTCTCTAATTAAATCCTATTTTATGGGCTGAAAACTTGTATTGTTCATTTTATATTTGTTTCTTATTGTATAAACTCCAGGAAAGCAATGTGACTGCATCTTCTACACATTACAATTTGATAAATTGCATGTTGGACATGATTTGGACTACAGCATTTTCAGTAACCTGTAAAAGGCATTCACTCCCTCTAATGTTCTTACTTTGCAAAATGATTGATTAGGAGGCAGAGAGGGCCACAATGCCACTCCAGACTGATGGACCAGTGCATTTGCCTGAGAGGAGGCTTATCTGTGACTAATACCTATCTCATAGTCCAGACTGATGGACCAGTGCCTTTGACTGAGAGGAGGCTTACCTGTGACTAATACCTATCTCATCCATGTGCATAATATACCTAGGCCATTGGGGTGTCACTCCGAACTACATGACACTGATGAATGCTTTAAGAACCTCTATGTAGTAGACACTTGTGTCTGCCATGTTTAAGGCTCAAGGTTGTCTTCTCAATTGATCTCCCATCTCGATCTCAATCTCAGCCTCAATCCCTTTGTGTCTTTTTTTTACAATATCTCAGCATATCTGATACAAAAAATGTTTTAAACTGCTTACAGAGACTTTACAGATGGTTTGTTGAAATTCAAGTTAAGTCTTTCTATTTGTGACCAGAACTGCCTTTAACTCAGAGCCATTATATTTGGCCTAGTTAGTTGACAGTACAAAATACATGGATGTAATTGAAAACCATGGACCTGAACTCCCAAGAAATAAAAGTTCTAAACCTTGAAGTCGAACTCTGAAGTCGAACTCTGAAGTCGTACATCAGACATTG
>NC_137917.1:19225443-19237943 GCF_963457725.1 Sprattus sprattus | reverse complement strand
ATGCCATGTGTGCCACTGAGGAAGGGCGGGCATCACTGGCAAAAACAGGTGCCAAGGCTGAGTCTATGGAGGTGGCACCATACACTAAAGTCACCAGTCTGCACTGTAATTTTCCAAAAGGCCTCGAAGCCTTTTACAGGATTACTGTCTTCATGGGACAAGTGTGGTATGTGCTGTATACAAACTGTGCATGCATGCACACACACTGGAGGTTGGACAAAGTACTCAAGCATGTGTGTACTCAAGCAGTTACATCAATTCTCGAGTATCTACATTAACCACAGGTACTTGTTAGTCATGTGATGCTGGATATCGTGCACACTCAGTTTCCAGCTAGTGCCCTTGGTAAATTAGAGGAAGGATGGCAACAGCAGAAAAAGATTAAGCAAATGTTTGGAAGTTCTTGGATAAAAACAGAAAATAAAACTTGCGACAATTGTAAGTTAAATGTTAAAATATCATCGTATCATCCATACTTCATCACTGCGTAAGGTAAGACCAAGGGCCTGATTTACTTACAGGATTGCGCCCATTTCTGGCGTAAAATAGCGGTCGTCAACATAAAATGGTGTTTACTAAGGGGGCACACTTGAGTAGAGTCGCATATTAACGCTTTGAGGGTGTGTACCTGCAAACAGGTGGGATGGTTCCGAAACGTGGGTGGTAACGCGCTATTTAATGGGAGGAGTGCGGCTAATGATGTATTGCGTCGTATTTACTAAACTGCCTGGTGAGCGCACATCTCTGATTTGCAGGCTAATTCTCCGCCTCATAAAAGCACGTCTTAACCAGGAAGTGCATTTCCACTGAGTCTGAAAACGTTGATATGGCAGCAGCAAGGCAGCGACAGAGACAGAGACAGCGTACAGAAATATTTTTTTCAACTCGTATAATTCATATTCATATATATGAAGTTAAACTTCCGAACGTAATTGGAGAAATTGATCGCACCCACATGCAAACAGTCCCACCTTCAAACCACAAACACGTTTACCAAAACAGAAAGCACACATATTCAATGAATGTCCAGGTCATATGTGATGCCAACATGACCACTACTTACGTGGTAGTGGTCTGTCCATGACAGTTTTATCTTCCGGAATAGTGCCATCTATCCATGATTGAGCAACGGTGATTTTGGCTACTTGGTAAATGTATTTGTTTCAGTGGGGATATATTGTAGTGAACCCATGTCCCTTGTAGAACGTATTAATCTCGCCATGTACACATCTATATTGTTATAATAGACAGTTTATGCATTAATGCCACCAATAGCATATTATTTATAATCGTGTTCTTTTAAACATCTCGCTGTAGGTGATGGCGGGCAAAACAACAATATAACCCATTGAATCAGGTTCAGTGATTGAGCGAACGTGAACCAATATATCTATCTCGTTATCTATTCGCTGAACCTTAGTTTTTTCTTCCTCGAATCTCCATGGTGGCAGTAACTTGCTGGCAAGTTCTCCAGTCTTTTAACGGTGCGCTAAATAATGATTGCCCAGCGCGTATCTGGCTTGATAAATATCACGGAAAATGAGGGGAAACACCGTGCGTTAATGTGCGCCTGGCAAAGGCGCAGATTAAGATGCGTTCGCAAATCAATGTTATTAAATCAGGGTCTTTAAAGGGTGGAGTAAGCACAGTTTGCCCAGCGCAGATCTGGCTTGATAAATACCACGGAAAATGCGCAAAAACACTGTGCGTTAATTTGCGAACGCAGATTAAGCAGCGCTCGCATATTAGTAAAACAGGCCCCAAGTGTTGTCTTCATATCAGATCCTTAAATGTATGCTTTGTCTATTTGTCTATGTACTGAAACCAACCAACACACACGAAGAAACACTGCTTGGTTGTACATGGCTGTTGTAAAAAAAACTGTTATGTTGTTCATGATTCATTTCACGATTCCTTTGTGATAGCAGGAGGTTATTATTCTGCCAACTACGATATTTGGCATGTTCCATACACAGTTCTCCAGGCTTTGGTTATGCAAAAGTAAATATGCCTTTTTAGTGGGTCAATGAGCATACAGCATTTTACTGCACCAAATCAAAACAGACTGACAGAGCAGACATGAATATTTACAAGTCATTCAGGTGTTTACAAACACACAGACATAGAGAGAGAGGGGGAGAGAGAGAGAGATAGAGAGAGAGAGAGAGAAAGGGTGACCAGTGTGAATAAAACACAAATCAACATGCACAATGTGCAAACCAACAAACACAAAAAAGCAGTGATGAATTGAGCTTTCCCCTGCGCCTCAGAAGGCTCCATTATATGGGAACTGAGAGGAAAGGAAAAGTGGAGAAAAATATACAGAGGGAAATGAAAAACGACAAAAAAAAAAACCTTTAATTCTTCTCCAGAGTGTCAGAGCAGAGGTGTGTGTGTGTGTGTGTGTGTGTGTGTGTGTGTGTGTGTGTGTGTGTGTGTGTGTGTGTGTGTGTGTGAGAGAGAGAGAGAGAGAGAGAGAGAAAGTGTGAGAGGGTACGTGTGTGTGTGTGTGTGTATGCTTGCAGGAACACGCTGAAAGGCATTATTTTCAGTGAAGCCCAAGCTAAGGTGTATGCTTTAATGTGGGGTAGTTTAATACCCTTTTAATGCCTCTTGAATCTCCTCTGTGTGGGTGGATGGGGGATACATGCTTGGATGCATGAACGCTTTGGTGAACACTTGGATGAATGAATGCCAAAATGGTTTACATTTTCCACACACAACCAAAGTTTACTTCTACGCGTGTTTTAGAATGTCCTATAGGTTAATGAATAATGTCTGTGCAGACAAAATCCACAAAATGAACAACGAAGTTGACAGACAAGCAAAGCCGCACATTCATCAAAGCACTAACTACTAGCAAGCCTGTTCTTTCCCCCAGCTTGTTAAGGCCCAATGTGCAGAGGCAGCAGCTTGGCTCATGTGTGTGGGGAGCAGAGGAGTCTACAGTGAAGCTCCAGCTGACCTGATGGCCATCGTTTTGTGTAATAAGCTCAGACATTGCAACATCAGGCTTTGTGGTGCACAGACTACCGAGTGTTCCCAGAAGTAACAAATCACCCTTGAGAAGCATATTGCTACTTAGCTAAGCTGACAGGTTGTACAAGCAGTAACAAAACAAAACAAAACAAAACAAGCTTTGGACTGTGGACACCGCTTATGACTTAATTTGGTATGTGTCAACTGTCGTTGCATGGATTCAGTCTTTGTGGTTAGTCAGGTCTGGTAAAAGAAAATGATTCAAGTTTCAAGTTTTCACGTGCTTGAATGCATGTATGCTTTTGATAAATGGTTGGATGCTGTAAGGCTTAAATGATTTACATTTTCCACAAAAAAATAAAGTTTAGATCTGTTTACGTCTGCACATGTTTTTTTAATATATGCATATTTTCTATGATACCCATAAGGAAGCTCTTAGCTACCTTTAATGTGTCAAAACTGTGATTGTACACACCTCAGAAAAGATGGAATGCTGACCCCGCCTATAGCCGTTGTTGATTGGTCAAAAGTTTCTATGGTCCCGCCTTTCGCCTGCTGGTTCTAAACCGAACCAAATCACTCATACCCACAGGCGATCGAGGTTAACGACACCTATCATAACCCCTACCGTGATTCATTACGATTTTGCAAACCTGATGACTACTTCTTACTGATAGTTTGCAACAGAGTTCAGGAGAAGTTCTCTTGACTTTTTTTTTTTTTTTTACTGACTTAGTTTCTAGTGCGCTCAGAGAACGAATCCCTAAAATCTGTATGGGAATACTTTGTAACACGGAAACGTACCTTCTTATTCTTGGAAGTCGTCCAACGCACCTGCAAGAAGGAAGAAAACTACTCTTGGAAGAAACTTTCCGCTTCAGCTTGGGCAACGGGCGTCCGTCTGATCCCTGCAGTGATTTAAATTTTAAACGATACCCCTCAATGCGCAACGGACACTTTGGCAGCCAAGCACATATGGATTCTACATAGGCTGGGATGTACTCATTTTATTCATCTCAAAGTTTGAGACAAACTTTGGCTTTTACGCGGCGCTTCTGACAAGTGCCCACAAACTTCTGCTTGACTTGTGTCCTTATCAACTCAACCGTGCCCTCCCCGACACACCGCTGACACGGGCCCAGCGAGAGAGCGCACCGGCCGGCTGCCGTCATGGGCTGGCATACTTATCCTGGAGCTTTCACGGTATGGAGAGTGACTGTTCTAGTGATTGAGCTGGTTTGCACGGCCTTGGGAAAGAGGCACGTGGTCTACTGGAACTCCACAAACACAAAGTAAGTTATATTTCAGTCAAAAACCTTTTTTCCTTTCTGACCTTTATTTTTTTGCTGCTCATTTCATAAACATGAATGGCGAGAGAAAGGGGGACATCCAGAAAAGTCAAGCTTGGCTAAAAAGCTCCCTGACGCTTCTGTTAACATTTTCAAAGTAACATTACCATCCATAACCCGAACAACAATTGTCTGCTTCTCCCTCCTCTGAGGTTGTTAGTAGTGAAAGGCTATCGGGGGGTATGCACTCTCCATTACTGTACAGAAATACGCAATCGATGATAGCGGTTGGTATTACGCAGGTTCAGGTTCAAATGCCAATTCAGCGCTGTGAGTGAGCGCAAAGGCTGTTAAAGACAGTCATGTCGTATCATGCTCGGAGTGTTCTTTTTTTTAACTGCCAAAAAGCGAAAAAACACACACCTGCTGCTCATGATTAGGGGCCGAGGCACAGGCTGACACGAACAGATTTGAGTTCGAAGGCCAGAAACCTCTTGGAACAGTAGCAACAGACTGACCGCAAATGAGGCCTGTCGAAAGACATTTATGAATACATGTAGAGCTTAATCGGTTCAGATGGGGTACTGGGTCTTGTGCAAATTAGGCCGGTGAGTGTTGCGGTACAACGACGCTGCTAGGTCGTAGTGTACGCTGATTGTTTAATTGGTGGTCATTAGTCAGCTGGAATGCAAGCGCACCTGCAAACCCAGGTGTGCCCAGAGAACTGATTGGTTTTCTGTTCTGAGGCATGGGAGGAAGGACGTGCCACAACACACATTCACCAAAAGTACTGACAATGCCTTACGTGAACATTACGTGAACTTATTTAGGTTAAATAGATGTTGTTCTGTCACTTTCCAGCATTTACAGATATTTCTCCTTCTAGTCCCCTGCAGAAATACTGTATGCTATCTATATCTAAATGGGGAAGGTGCGTTTTTTACTTTCAGGTCGCAAACTCTTTGCTCTGCAAGTATTGTAAATTGGATGTTGATTAATATGGGCTGAGTTTTGGATACTCTGTGTTCCTCTGGGACCTGGCTACTGGAAACTTGTATGAAATGTTGCATCGGCCTGCCCTGAACAGTCATGCAGAAGAAGCACATTTAAAATTGGATTAGAAGGAAGACAGAGCAGCTGACAAATGCCTGGAGAAAAGTAGAGCATACAGTTATGGGCAGATCATACCCCCTCCCTCCCTCCTACCCTGTTGCTTGCTGTGTGTACTTCCTATTTGTTCTGTGTGTGTGTGTGATCTCAACATCTGGCAGCTGGACTGTAAGTCACCCAGGAGTGTTTGTAGCCAGGCTTTATCTGTGTAAGTATGTGACACTGTGGCAGTCAGCTGATAAAGTCGGGTACCAATGTCTTCCTCTTATCAGTCTTGGCAGCTTATCAGTCTGCCCCCACTAACCCACCCCGTCTCTCTGCATTCAGGTATGTAGCTGCAGCTCAGTAAGCTATGGTGGATTCTGATCTAATACCCCTAAGGTACCAGCAAAGTGCAGTGGTTTATGATAAGATTAATTAAGATAGTCATTATACTACCCCAGAAAACCACAACGAGAACAGTGTGTTCCCATCACCTGATCTGGGAAGAGCTAGAGAGGAAGAGTGAGCAAGCGACTGAAGGAGAAAGAGGGAGTCACACAACAAGTTTGGACACATTGCTAATACTTGAGAAATACCAGAAGGCCAATCCCTCACCGCACTCCTCCCTTCCCTGTACTTGCACACCCCTTTCTCTGTTTGTCTCTGCGTGATGGCACCTTAGGAGATCAGCTCTGCAGAACCACCAAATCTCCCTGTGAAATAAACAGCTTTAACAGATCAATTATTATTCGAGGGGGTGATGATTATTAGAGAAAATAGTCTTATTAAATCTCATTTAAGCACTGTAAGCCACATTTATCCGCAATCAACTTAGTGATGCCTTCCACACGCATAGCCTGTGAATGTATTAATTTAATCACAAACACTGTCGTGGTACCGGTAATCCATACGGCAAT
This sequence comes from Sprattus sprattus, assembly GCF_963457725.1. Lineage (NCBI taxonomy): Eukaryota > Metazoa > Chordata > Actinopteri > Clupeiformes > Clupeidae > Sprattus > Sprattus sprattus. Next base: position 19,231,666 of record NC_137917.1, on the reverse strand, counting down.
AACACATTCCATGTTCTGTTTCCACGGTCCTCCGTAACTGCATCTGTAAGGTAATAAGGTAAAGATGCAGACAGGCCAACACGTTCTCATTCCCAACTCGTGTTGGACAGGCACATGCACAGTCAAATTAAAAGCCTGAACACCAACAGCAATTCCATGCAATTCCGTTCAATCAAAGCGTGATTGCACGTACATACAAAACAAGACAGGCACACTTTTCCGGCGGACTTTCAGAGAGCGCCCTAATCCCTGCCTCTCTTCGGTAATGATTAACCAGGAGAACCCGTGAACTGCAATCAGTAATCAAGCAACCTACCCCGAGATAATTACTTTTTATGTATTGCTGAGGAGGCACAAAGAAAACCAGCTCTCCACATCCCCTCCCACGTTGGCCTTGTTTTGTTCCATGGTATGTGAGGTTTCGTAAAACGAAGGCTGCTCTGACTTATCTTTTCTTTGGCAAACTTTTGACCACACATCCGTTCTTTGAAGACATGTACGCAATCGTTTTCTCTGGAAGAACACCAATTTCCCGATTGGAAACTCTGCGTAAATCAGACTTGCGTGCAACATGGTGGGATTTATTTTATGATATACGTTATTGTTTCTTACAATACTGTTTTGCGTTCCCACAGAGTGGTGTATGTACTGCAAGGCAACTCAAATATTATTACGGCTGCACACAATCGTTTGTCCTTTCTAGGTGTTCCATTATGGAATCAGATATGAATTTCCACAGAAGAACACATCCGTAACACGACAGCGTTGAAACCAGGCCAGGCTTGTGGGGCCAGCCGCCTGTCGACACGCCCGCACATTTCACAGGGAGGCATTCTACCCAACAACCCACTGTATAATGACCTGTAGCCTATAGAGCTGAGTTTACATTTGATATGCGTGTACATTCTTTAAGGGTTTTTAAACCAAACAAATTTGACACGCACACTATCAGTATGTATTGCTAGCACAGTCAGTGTGTGTGTTAAGTGCATTCTCAGGAAGTGGGGTTGAATGGGGGTTGGGGAGAAGCGGAGTAGCTCTCCTCAGTGCTACTATTCTCTGTCGGGCCCCAGCGCAGGCCCTTGTGTGTATTTTCTTAAAGGAATGTTTAGTTGTGTTGTGTAGAGCCAAACCCTCTTTGGCTCTTGTGCCACCTCAACACACAAGCAGCACTCAACACAACCCAAGGGAGAGGCGCACACACACACACACACACACACACACACAGAGACACACAGGCGGAAAACAGAGAAAGAATGACCTCACTGGTCACTGTAGAACAGTAGAACTCAAAGATGTATCTCTCTCTCTATATATATATAGTGTGTGTGTGTGTGTGTGTGTGTGTGTGTGTGTGTGTTTGTCTGTGTGTATTATGTTTTTAATCCCAGCCTGCATGCAAGTAATAAAGGGATTTTTTTGGGGGTATTTTTGTTGAGACTGATTCCCTATGCCGATGTTATCAGCATGGATGCTGTTATCAGCACCTGACAAGACGGGGCTGCACACACGCACTCTGGACAGTATCGATTTCTCATGTCTTTAACTTACCCCAAGTCTGCTTCTTTGGAATTTTGTGTGCGTGTGTGTGCGAGCGAACGAGCGCGTGTGTCTGCGCGTGCACACACTCCATGTGGGATGACCTATTCTTGCATCATCAGAGATGGAGGCTGCACATTTCTGTGTGTGTGTGTGTTTGTGCGCAAGAACATGAGGGACAGGCTCTTCTGCATGCAGCATGGCTCATGCTTTTTTAATGCCTGTGACAGAAGCCAGCAGCACATTAGTTCAGGGCCGCGGGACGGAGCAGAGGGCCTGTGGAGGCACCACCTAGAACACAGAGAGCTTCAATCAGACACACACACACACATAGAGACACACATACGTCTACAGACACACACTCCCACAGACACAACACAAGCTCTGGCGTGATTGTGTTTTTCCTTCATTCAGTGAATATTTGATTTTTTTTTTTATTTGATCAAAATGCCACTTCTTGAAAGGTGCCCAGGTCGTCGCCATCCATAAAATTGCGGTCTGTGGAGTCCCTCCCCCATGCCTCAGTGCTCCAGAATCAGCAGGCTGATGTAGTTCTTTCCACAGTGTGTGGTTAATATAAGTATTTCACCTACAGGGTGATGGTAAACACTCTTCAATCTCCAGCCTTTGTTATGATTTTTGAGGACACAGTTAAAGCACAGTAATGCTGTGAAGATTAGCTTTTTTCCTCTACATTTCATCGAAGATGTGTATTAAGCCACCGCACTTAGTCATCTACTTTCACAACACAAGAAGTGAGGCCCCAAAGATGTGTAGGTTTTCCAGCCACATCAGCCAAAAAAAAACTGTACTCTTTAGTGTGTGTCTACCTTTCCCAAATGTGATGCAAACATAAACATTGTCTTTTTATATTGGACGACATACTATACTACAATACACATACTTTATTCAGCATGAATATTTGAGTGAAATTGTATACGTCGGAAGCACTTAAAAGTCTGCATGTGCGGTGCTTTTGGTTTTGTTGTGGAACCTATCCTTAATTAAATTGCTTTTGGATGTCGGCTCTCTGCGATATCACAGCGAGCAGTGTTTCTGAGTATGATTTGAAGCGCAAGAGCGCGTTTCCCCTTGCTGTTGAAATGGAGTGGAGGATTCATCTTTCTCTGGTCGGGGCTTAGATTCCAAATCTGCGTTATGCCTTTCGAGAGAGAAACACAATTACAGGGTGGATGTTGAGGGATATTTCTCCTCCTGCGGCGAAGGAATGTTATTACCCCTTTGTTGATTCCGGCTCGGGACGAGGCATAGCTGTTTGCTTTTGCCTGTTGTGGAGATGAAAGCATGCATATATGACATTTTACATCACTTTATATCTAACGATGTTAGACACCCGCACCGAAATATTTCATATAATCATTGTCTGTAACTGATAGAACTGTTGACCGATGCTTTCCATCTGTTTGAGTCATAGTTCTACCAAACTGCATCTTGGTCTACCTGGATATTCTACACTTGTTTGGGTGGATTATTGAACTGGAGAAAGCGTCACAGAGAATGTGGAGATGGAGCGCTCTCGCTTTCTCTCTCTCTCTCTCTCTCCTTCAGGCATGCGCTCACCTGCATTCACCTTGGCCTTCCTCACCAGGCTTCACGATCCTGTGGTTGCTGTTAAGACAGGCCTTTACTACACACCCTCACACTATTTGCTTTAGACTTTTGGTGTTTGTCTATTTTTTTGTTTTGCTGGTCTCCAGTCTGATAAGATAAAAGCGCTCTAGTATTTGTTTGCACTTCTGTGAGTGTGTTTGGGTCTTCAAATGAGTGTGTGTGTGTGTGTGTTTGTGTGTGTGTGTGTGTGTGTGTGTGTGTGTGTGTGTGTGTCAACAGCGATGTGAGTGAACATATTAAGTAACACACTCTAGAACAGGGTGCAGCCCATGAGAGTAACTCACTGAGCTGTGCAGGGCTGGCACTGTGCTAACAGCTGATTGGTGATTAGCTGTTAATCATACACTCCTTCCCTATTGAGCGTCCATGCTGCTAGCGCTTAGCCGGTTACTCATTAGCCTCCCATTGTCTTATCATGCTAAATGTGCTCTCTCAGTGCAGTACGCCGAGGGTGGATGCGTCGTTTTTACTGCCCCAACTATGACTTAACAATATTATCGAAAAATGGGTCAGCTTCTTAAGGTGGTCTGTTTTGTGTGTGTGTGTGTGTGTGTGAGACAGGTGACCTGTAATTTTGTAGAAACTGAGCAGAAAAGACCTGACTCGATGGAGATAAAGAAGAGAAAAAAAAGGGTTGAGGGAACGGAGGGAGGAAAGCACGCATGGTGTGTTTAACCTTTGACCCCATGTAATTTAACGTTCCCTTGCCTGAATATTTGATGCTCTCGCCCGTTCTTGCCACGATGTGCCTCCACAACATCGGGCTCACCGTTGCCTATAATGTCTCATCATTCCTCGACCACACAGGCTCCCTAGGGTTGGGATAACGCTATTAAGTAGGCTACTGAGAAGCCCTTCTCTCCTCGCTGATGGAAAACGCATTACACAGCCCGAGGATGGACAGATCGGGGAGGTAGGGAGGGAAGGAAAAGGTATTAGAGGAAGGATGGCAGGGAAGGAGTCAACAGATTTTTAGCTCCCACAAGAGCTTGGGGAGCCCTCTAGGGAGGAAGGAAGGAGGTGAGAGAAGGAAGGAGCCGGGGAGAGAAAGAAAAGATGTCGGCAGGTATTACTGTCACTGTCAGGGCACCAGTTTTAGCAATAAATTCCCTGGTCATGCTAGTCGTAGCAGACCGGGATCTCCTGGCGCAGGGCACCCAGTATTAGAGTGTGACTGGCATTGGTGTGTGAGTGTGAGTGTGTGTGTGTGTGTGTGTGTGTGTGTGTGTGTGTGTGTGTGTGTGTGTGTGTGGTGTGTGTGAGCGCGAGCGAGCGTGAGGGCACATACCCCTTTGTGAGTCACACTCCATGTGCAAGTAGTGTGTGGTACCTGGTTATAGGGTGACTTCACAGGAACTGAAGAACTATGTGTGGAATGTTGGGTTGCATACCTCAAAGCCCCCTCTGCCAAGTGTGGGTGTCCCTTTGATGGGTTTGTGTTTGTGCAGTTTGTTGTGTGATTTTGTTGTAAGTATGCTATTGTGTGTGTTGTAAGTATGCTATATGCGTTTTGCACAAGAATGAGGTTCCCGTTTTTTTTACGTAACAAAACACACCCTGTCTCCATACATAGCGGATCTATTCATGTCACACTGACAGTTACTGCAAATGTATATTTAGGCCTGTTAAATAAACACACACACACAGAGACTCCCACTGAATGTATATTGGTATACAGTATAGCACAACGTGAAGTATGTGTGTCACCAAATAGTGTGCCACTCAAATAAAAGATATTGTAAAACTGGCAAGAGTGAAGAAACCCCATTATTCCAATATACATTTAGAAATGGGATTGAAAATAACTGCTTATGAAATGTTTACTCACCAGGTGTGCAAACATCAGCATGCGCAAACATGTGCACGCATGCCCACACACACACACACACACAAACACACACACACACACACACACACGGAGACCTATCAATCAAATTCCCATTTCCTTACCAAGATTTGTATTATAGCAGGCCTGCATGGACCTTTTAAAATATTAAACTGAAATTTGCGTTATATTTCTTTATTCAAATTGAGTGTATTTTCGCAGAAAATGTGCTTGCTGTTCACAGTAATAGGCACAGTGGAAGCAGCATGCCTCAGATGGTTAATTTAAAACTACTTATCTGCCAGACAGCCAGGGCCCTTTCACTTCTTTCCTGTCTCTGTTGGAGGAAACTTCAGTTCCACCCACCCCATCCACAAGGAAACAGCATTTATGCTCTGAAGGGTTTCTAGCCATGCTAGAAAATATGGTTAAATATGAAACGGATGTGTAGCAACTAATGCCGACTGCAAAAGTAACTGGTGAATTTGCATAGAATGGGACGTCATTTTGCATACATCTGTGTACACAAACGCACACATAAATGGAATAAAACATAAATCCCTATGTGTGATTCCAAACTCTGCATCGAGGGGCTGGTTAGCGAACAGACAAAAGTTATCTGACGTTATTCAAATCAAACCTCATGTAGATGGGGCATTGTTGCGCATTAGCTGTCTGGCAGTAATCCATGCCATAATCTGATAATCTACCCCCTGCCAGTTTCATCTGAAGAGTCGGGCCATGCACAACAAGGGTGTCCCCTTGTTCTCTCTGTATCCCTGACTTCCAGCCTAGATTTCCGAAATACAGTATAACAACTGTTTTTGCTTTTGCAATGCTGCCTTAACCTCATGCATGAAACAGAAAAACAGGTGGTAACACCCAAGTACTTATGAAGATGGTGTTTGCTTTTATATGCAACTCCTCATAATTACCTCATTCTCTTTCTCGTTGGACAGAACACGGTCCATCACACTTGCATAGTAAGAGATTAACCCTTTTTTAAAGCATGTGCACACATGCAATCATTCCAAAGACTGGCCCATCAATGCACTCTTAAAATATGTTTCTGAATATTGATCAATTTTACAAGGATTTCTTTAAAAAATATGTATGTACAATTTGTTGGGCACAGTCTTTTGATGGCTGAAGGAAACATGGATGATAAATCTTAAAAACATATCAGAATTTGGAGAATCGGTATCACTAAAGAGGCAGCCATAATAG
>NC_137917.1:19210443-19220443 GCF_963457725.1 Sprattus sprattus | reverse complement strand
TAAAGCCTTAACTGCCCCCACAGTGAGTTCCTGCCACTCATGACAGCCATGTTGGCGCAGAAGCTTTCATAGAGCGCCCCTCTTTTGACACGTTGGCTTTGAGCTATGGTATTTGATCATGTGTTGGGGAGGGCTGTCATATTTTTTTTTTTCCAAGCTTGGGGGGTTGGGAATCGTGAGGAGGCGGTTGGTTGGTTGGTTGGTTGGTTGGTTGGTGTGTTTTTGAAGAATGAAATTTGCATGTCAAATGCTCTGCATTCCTGGTTGTTGATGGCTGATGCTTTGTATTGTGTGGTGTAGCATGATTCAGAATTCCGATATTATAATTCATACGTTGTATTTTTAACTGGGTGCAGCATGCATATTTGAGGCTTTCAATTTGAGTGCTTGTGTCAGTGTGCTTGTGCGTGTGTGTGCCTGTGTGGGTGTGTGTGCACCCTGTAGTAGCATATTAAAGGAGTAATATCTTGTTTCTATGGTATTCTAGTGGTCTGCCCACACTTTGTAGTTTATTTCTTTATTTTTGCACTGATTTGTTTGTAGTGTAATTGTCCTGCTCTGGTGGTGTTTTGTGTGTGTGTGTGTGTGTGTGTGTGTGTGTGTGTGTGTGTGTGTGTTTGCGCACGCGTGCAGTATGGCACTGGATAGCCGTGAGACTTCAAGAGCTAATCGCTGTAGCATGGCTGTCCGACCCATGAGACTAATGTGACCTGATCAGAGCGAAAGAGAGATGGTGGTGGTGGTAGTGGAGGAGGAGGAGGAGGAGGAGGAGGAGGGCTGCTGGTGAAGGTTAATGGTGAATGAGGAGATGACTTTGATCCAGGTCAGATGCACGTCACATTCAATAAGATAAGCAGAGGAGGGTGTGAAAGGGAGACAAGCAGGCAACTGGAGAGGAGGGGAAGGGGGGGGGGGGAGTCTGATCTTGCCATTGATCAGCACTCTATCTATCTATCTATCTATCTATCTCTTTTTCATTCTTTCTTTCTTTCTTCATGTCCCTCTCTCTGTGGTGTCAGAGGACAGCAGTTGTTCTGCAATGGAGGGGAGCCCTGTGGAGCGGAAGGGCACTGAAGCGATGGAACTGCTTTGGGAAAGAATGTTCCATTCCCTGTTGTGTTCTCTTTCTCTCTCTCTCTCTCTCTCTTCCTTCTTCCTCGGAAACTCTCTCTCTCTCTCTCTGTCTGTTTCTCTCTTTCTCTTTCTCTCTGTCTTTCTCTTTCTGTCTCTCTCTCTCTCCACCCCCTCATTGAGTTTCCTGTTGCTACCCGGTGTCCAAGACCGTCTCCACTTCTCTCCTTTCTTCTCTTCTCCTCTCTCCCCCCTTCTCCCCTTGTTCCGTCCTCACGCTGGCGACCACCGCCGAGGTGAGGTTTGGCTCCAGTGAACAGGCTCAGACCACCTTCAGAAACCAGAGCTGTGGACACCACACACACACACACACACACACACACACACACACACACACATCCCCCCCGGTACCCGTCCCCTTAGTGCGCAGTTTCACTTTCTCTCACTCTCTTGCTTTCTCTTCATGTTCTTTCTCTCTCTCTCTCTCTCTCTCTCTCTCTCTCTCTCTGTGTATCCTTCGCCCTGATCCCTGATGTGCCCGTACTGTCCAGCGCTCTCTGTTGATTTACTTGTTCATTGTTTACTTTCTTTATTTTTGAAGAGTATTACATTTTTAATGAGATTGAAAAAAATATTGCTCCAGAATTTTCACCTCTCTGCTTTTATATTGTTTTGTTGTTGTTTTTTTGGCCATCTCTCCTCGCCATTCTCTCTCTCTCTTTTTCTCCCGCCATCTTCAGCAGTGTTTTTGTGCTCGCTAAAGAAAGAACCCCCCCTCCCCACGCCCACCCCTAGCCGCCACTTTTTCCTCCAGCCTCCCCCCCCCCCCATCCTGTGCTATAGGTTTGCATATTTTTCCTTTGTCATAACCAAACAGGGCATTGTTGACCAATTATCAGGTCCGTTTAGCAATTAGCCCTGCGCTTACAGAAGGAGTGTGTTTTTGTGCTAGCGCAGGGGCTTTGGTATGCAGGGCGCCGTGGCGAAGCCACAGCTTGGCTCGTTGTTCAGCCTTTAATTATTCCCTTTTATTAAGGGATCAAAGGGCCCACTGGCGTAGATGGACTTCCACTGTCATGTACTCACAATATATTTACAGTGCGCAGCTAACGCGACTGCAGCTACGTCAGTAATGGCAGCAACGTTGCCCGTTTTAGCTCGCTGCAGGTAGCCGCGTTGGAAAGTACAGGGTAAAAGAGGCGTGTGTGTGTGTGTGTGTGTGTGTGTGTGTGTGTGTGTGTGTGTGTACTATCACACAAAGGGTGGGTAGGTCCTTTGGGTGAACAATTTGCATTGATTACCTTTACTCTTGTGCTTTTTTTCCTTTGATTTTGTGCAAAATGTCGATCTGTGAACAAATGAACACTTCCATTATTGTCGATCTGTGAGAGTGAGGCCATTTGCTAATGTACAGCTCGCTCTCGCTCTTTCTCTCCCTCTCGCTTTCTCTTCTCTCTCTCTCTCTCTCTCTCTCTCTCTCTCTCTCTCTCTCTCTCTCTCTCTCTCTCTCTCTCTCTCTCTCTCTCTCTCTCTCGCTTTCTCTTTGCTGGGCCAATGCATGTCCACTATGGTAATTTACAAGCCATTTTCATGAGATTTGAGTGTCATGGCCATAAACACACATTGCCCTCATGCTGGCTTTAAGATAATAGGTACCACTGAACTAATGGTTCTGTCTAGTAATATTGCTATGTGAGTGTGTGCATATGTTTGTGTTGGTGTGTGTTTGTGTGAGAAGCCAAAGCAAATAGCATCACTTTCATTTGCCCAAGCAGCCTTGACGTGGCCCAATTCAGAAGGCAGTCATCTAAAACGATAAAGGATACCTTTTTTCCTCCTCATTTTTGGCATTTGTCATCATTGTCTTCTTTCTCTCAATCTTGTTTCTCCCTGTTCTATTTCTCCTCTCTCTTTCTCTTTTTATGTGCATTGACTGGCACGCTGACATGTTGTTTCCTCGCCCCCTGCAGTATCAGGGTTAATGGGGGCAGGGGGGGTATGAGAGTGGAGGAGGTGAGACTGTGAGAGAGGAGGAGGTAGTGAGACTTTGAGAGGAGGAGGTGGTGAGGTAGTGAGACTGTGAGAGGAGGAGGTGGTAAGAGAGAGAGGAGGTGGTGAGGTAGTGAGACTGTGAGAGGAGGAGGTGGTAAGAGAGAGAGGAGGTGGTGAGGTAGTGAGACTGTGAGAGGAGGAGGTGGTGAGGTAGTGAGACTGTGAGAGGAGGAGGTGGTAAGAGAGAGAGGAGGTGGTGAGGTAGTGAGACTGTAAGAGGAGGAGGTGGTGAGACTTTGAGAGGAGGAGGTGGTGAGACTTTGAGAGGAGGAGGTGGTGAGACTTTGAGAGGAGGAGGTGGTGAGACTTTGAGAGGAGGAGGTGGTGAGGTAGTGAGACTGAGAGGAGGAGGTGGTGAGAGAGAGGAGGTGGTGAGGTAGTGAGACTGTGAGAGGAGGAGGTGGTGAGACTGTGAGAGGAGGAGGTGGTGAGGTAGTGAGACTGAGAGGAGGAGGTGGTGAGAGAGAGGAGGTGGTGAGGTAGTGAGACTGTGAGAGGAGGAGGTGGTGAGGTAGTGAGACTGTGAGAGGAGGAGGTGGTGAGGTAGTGAGACTGTGAGAGGAGGAGGTAGTGAGACTGTGAGAGGAGGAGGTGGTGAGGTAGTGAGACTGAGAGGAGGAGGTGGTGAGAGAGAGGAGGTGGTGAGGTAGTGAGACTGTGAGAGGAGGAGGTGGTGAGGTAGTGAGACTGAGAGAGGAGGTGGTGAGCGAGAGAGAGAGAGAGAGAGAGAGGAGGTGGTGAGGTAGTGAGACTGAGGGGTAGGAGGTGGTGGTGAGGTAGTGAGACTGAGGGGTAGGAGGTGGAGGAGTTGAAAGTGGAAGTTGTGGTGAGACTGTGTGAGTTGAGCTGGTGGTGGAGGTAGTAAGACTGTGAGAGAGTGGAAAAGCAAACAAAAGATGAGTTTGGGAACAGGACTGGACCTACTGTAACTATTGACACTTTTCTCTGCACAGACAAGGAGCCCACTCCTATAGGCGGCTAGAGGGAAGCTGGGGAGACGTGTGTGTGTGTGTGTGTGTGTGTGTGTGTGTGTGTGTGTGTGTGTGTAAGGCAAGGCAAGGCAAGGCAGGGGTTCACACTTAGGTTTCTGTGTATCTAGGGTAAAAAATCTGCACTGTGCGGTGAATAGAGAGAGGTGGAGAGGGAGGCAGAAAGGAAGGGGGTTGGAGGGAGGTTGGGCAGAACAGTGCAAAGTGCCCTCTGATGGTGTATAAATACATTCTGGACTGTCTCCCCATAGTTTTTAGTTTTTTAAATTGTGATAATTTTCTTTAAAGGTGGGACAACTATCTAATGACTCTGAATCATAATAGTTTCCCTAATACACTCAAATAAAGCCTAATTGACATGTCTGCCAAGCACAAAACACAGCATTGCACCATGACAAATTCTGCTGTAATGTAGGTTGTTGTCGATCAAGTCAGTATTGTGAATGAGTCTCAGCATAAAGTACAAGCCTGGTGCTTTTCTGTTCATATCCATCAGATGTGTTGAGGGCAAACCGATAACGTCATCTTGAAGCGTACGTATGCATAATTCTGTGCTTTGAGCTGAACAGATTAAACAGATAATGGAAAACGCACTAATAGTATATTGATTTGAATCGGCTACATTCTGATCCATAAAGAGGCACTGCAACTGTGTTCAGTGGTGAGGGAACGTTAGTTGCAGTGCAGGAGATATGGATAGGTGTTCTGAATACTGAACTAGTCCTTCAACTCCATTTCTCCTCTTAGGTGAAAATTCACCCTAGTTACCTCAGGACTCCGGAGCTGCATATAAGTACATTTATTCGACAATCAACAATTGCAATTGCAATCGGGCTCACTCCCAGCACAAGGCTGGAAGTGAAGCAATATAAAAAACTAGTAGAAGTTTAGCGTTCAGCAGGGATAGCCACGTGGTGGATCTCTGACGTCCGAGGCGAGGATGGACATTTTGCAAGGTTGGAAGAAGCTTATCACCTGTGATCTAAACATGCTCTTGTAGATATGCAGACTTAGTGGCACCTAATATTCTAAGTTACACACAGAAACACAGAAAAGCCATGTTCCTGCTTACATAAGCACATGATTTATACAAGGTCATTATTAATACAAGGCACTTGATTTAATACATTCCTAAGTCATGAACAGTGTTTGGAAATGATCTCCATCACCTCCTCACTAAGGAGAGATGGAAAGGACAGGTTGGCATTGTTAGGTCTGCACCAATCCTGCTGCTCTTGCTTCCTCTGAAATGGAAAGGAGAGTGGTCGAAGGTTTATGGCAGGATGTTTTCTACTCTTTTAAGATCCCCCATAGGAAATGAGTGGAGGCTGTTGACCAACGCTACTTCTGATGTCATGCAAGGCTTGCACATACTTAGAATTCCCTCCTGGGAAGCAGTCTGAGTGAGCCATCGTTACTGTTTACAAGGCTCTCAGTTTCGAATGTCCCCCTATGGAGAAGCTCATCAGAGGTTCAACTCACCTGTATTGAGTGCAATTGACTTTTGATTAGGCCCGGTGTAGCTCGTGCTGACAAAGGTGGTTACATGCGGAAATTGTTTTCTGAAAGGCTATCATTACAGTTAACAGAGTATTTTTGCCAGAATGTAAACACTGTGTTTATATCTTCAAATGTTCAGTGTTCCAACACTGACAGGTTTGCATTTTTATAATATTTAAAAAATATTTTTTGTTCCAATACAGCATGTTGAGCTACAAGATGTCAAAAGCCCTTTGAACACTAAAACTCATTGGTTTAAAATTCTTCTGTTTTTCAAATGAAAAGTGCAGTATATCATGATTCAAGGACTCTGCTTTGATGTTTTGCTTGTAATTGAGTTGTGCATTGTAGTGGGTGTGCACAGGGTTGCAGTCCTGGCAATTGATCAGGTTGTCAGACTCACATTTGAGCAAGTTCCAATCGACATGGTGCCATTGTGCTGACTGATTGGGTATTCTCGGTCACAAGTATTGATCAGCCGGCTGATTAGTGGGACACTAGAGAAGCACGATGGTTTGGCTTTTCACGTGTTTTCCTCTACTGTCTTATGCTGTCTCTCCTAACTTGGTCTGGTTTTAAAGAGGAGTCCGTCAACACACACACACACACACACACACACACACACTTCCACATACTTCCACATACTTCCACATACTCATATACACACATTTTCATGAACAAATGCACACTCTCACACACAAATAGAACATCAATCAATACAACCCAACAAAAACCCTTTGTATGAAATGCCAGAAGGGAATACAAATATTTTATGTTGATGGTTTGTGCTGACTAAACACTCATGTCTGGGAACTTTGAAAGCAGTGTGTTAATAATGTATTAATGATTAATTAATACTTGGATGTATCTGTACCTGTAATTGCAGAAGGAACATTAAATAATTAACATAATCTGTTCACACATCTCTCCGCCTACTTTTCTCTCTTTCTTGTTTATTTTTCTCTCTCTCTCTCTCTCTCTTGCGCTCTCTCTCTCTCTCTCTCACTCTCTTTCTCTCCACACGTTACTCAGGATGACTGCACCACCAACCACAAGCCCCCCCCCCCTCTTCTCTCTCTCCCTCCGTTCCCCTTCTCTTTTCCTCTCCAGTGACTCCTCACTCGCTCGCTCTGTCGCTCTTTTACAAAGACTCCTGGTGACAGACCTGAACCAGCCGTCCTGCCTTCACATCCTCTCTTTTCTTTCTCTCCTCTCCCCTCTTCTTCTCTTCCACTCCTCTTCCTCTCGTCTGTCTCTCACTTACTGCACCCCCACCCTCCCACCCACCCACACACACATATGCATATATTCACACACATATTCACACACACACACACACACACACACATATTGCTGAAAGACCAATTAAATTCCATCTTGTCTTCTCACTGTCCTCCAACAGGCTCTCTCTAGGGCCACTAATTAAACTAGGCCCCTCTTCTCCCCTCGTTCACTGCCCTTCCCTCCATCTCTCCCTCCCTTCTTTACGTGTCTCCACCTCTCTCTCCTCCTCTGTTTTCTAATCCTCGTTTACTCCCCTTCCCTCCATCTCTCCCTCCCTTCTTTACGTGTCTCCACCTCTCTCTCCTCCTCTGTTTTCTAATCCTCGTTTACTCCCCTTCCCTACATCTCTCCCTCCCTTCTTTACGTGTCTCCACCTCTCTCTCCTCCTCTGTTTTCTAATCCTCGTTTACTCCCCTTCCCTCAATCTCTCCCTCCCTCCTTTACGTGTCTCCACCTCTCTCTTCTTCTCCTCCTCCTGCTTTCTAATCCTCTTTCTACACATTCTGTCTGCCTTCTCTTCTTCTTTTTTCTCCTTCATCTCATCATGTTCCCCCTTTCACTCATCAGTCTTTCACTTCCTACACCTACACTTTGTGTGTGTGTGTGTGTGTGTGTGTGTGTGTGTGTGTGTGTGTGTGTGTGTGTCTGCATGTGCTGAGCCCTGTTGGCCAGGGCTGCAGAAAAGCTTACCCGGGTCCATTCTATGCTAATGCTGAGCTGATTAGCTTTGACTTTTCCTTAAAGCTGTGTGTGTGTGTGTGTGCATTTTGTGTGACATTAGCATATAGCTGGTATCTCCTTGTCCCAGTGTGCGTTGAGACTTGCTCCGAAGTTTTGGGAAGGCCCAACAGATGTGTACACACACACAAATGCACTCTCTAGCAAACATCCACACAAATATATATGTGTGTGTGTGTGTGTGTGTGTGGGAAAGAGAGAGAAAGATAGATATGTCCCACAACATGCCAGACAACTTAAATATGTCAGAAAATGCATTCTACTGTCTTTCTGTCTCTTTGTCTGCCTGTCTGTCTTTTCTTTCTTTTGCACATTTCTCTCAAATTTCTCTCTTTGCATATTTCTCTTTCGCTTCACCTCCACACACGCATCTCAAATGGTTTTTGTGGATTCAACGATTGAAGAAAAATGTAAACTATGCCATATAATCAGCATAATCCCTCTCTCTCTCTCTCTCAGGCTGGTGAGTGGGGACTACTCCATCCAGGTCGATCTGAACGACTACCTGGACATCCTCTGCCCACACTACCCTGCCGACCTCCCGTCGTCCTCCTCGCCCCCGGAGACGCTGGCGCTCTACCTGGTGCCGGAGGCGGGCTTCCGAGGTTGCCACGAGACCCGCGGCGCCATCAAGCGCTGGGAGTGCAACAGCCCCTACGCCCCGTACGGGGCCGTGCGCTTCTCCGAGAAGATCCAGCGCTTCACGCCGTTCTCCCTGGGCTTCGAGTTCCTGCCCGGACACCACTACTACTATAGCTGTGAGTGAAACTGTGTGTGTTTTGTGTATGAAACAGGTTGAGTATGCATGTGTGTGTATGAAATAGGATGTTTATATTGTTGTTTGTGTGTGTGTGTTTTTGTGTGTGAGTGTGTGTACCAGAGTGACTCTTGAGTTAGTAAAAAGTAGGTAGAAGAAAAGAGCGTGTGTGTGTGTGTGTGTGTGTGTGTGTGTGTGTGTGTGTGTGCAGCACCTCCCAGTAAGCCCCACCCCAAGAGCTTCAGCACCACAGATAAACACACACAGAAAGATCTGGTCAGCGCGGCTGCCTTTAACCACTCAGTTATGATGCTCCTTGGTGTGTGTGTGTGTGTGTGTGTGTGTGTGTGTGTGTGTGTGTGTTTGCTTCATGTTTTGAATGCAGCAGTCACTCATAAGGTTGTATTTCAGGACATATGATGTAGATATGGTAGTCATCCTATAATTTGTTTTGCGTAGGAAGGCTAGGCTCCTCCACAGTGCCCAGACTGCCTTGGTGGCTTATCTGGAGTCAGGAGAGTGAGAGAGTGAGCTTTTCTGTACACACCAATTTGTGTAAAATGTGTGAAATGGAATCTCAAACTCTTAACAAAGACTCTTTGTAAAGATTGTATCCTTGTTTTACATTGTGTTGTGAGTGTCTGTCTGTCTGTCTGTCTGTCTGTCTGTCTGTCTGTCTGTCTGTCTGTCTGTCTGTCCTGTCTTTGTGCACACACACGCATACTTGTTTATTTTTAACATGAAACAAGATATATGAAGATTATATCTTTGGAATGTTGGTGTATGTGGCCCTCTGTAGATGATAGCTGTGTGTCACACAGACATAGTGTGGTGAAATATGTCTGTCTGTCTGTCTGTCTGTCTGTCTGTCTGTCTGTCTGTCTGTCTGTCTGTCCATCCATCCATCCACCCATCCTTCTTCTCCTCTGCTAAGACCATAAGACAAATATGAACTACACACTGAGCTAAACAAAAAAGAGAAAAAGACAAAGAATTATGGACAAAACACAGGAGGACGGAGAGAAGATCAATACAGAGAAGGACAAAAAAATATTAAAAGACAAAAATGAAAAATGGACAGCAATGCGCAGATGAGAAAGAGAGCGAGAAAGAAAAAGAAAGAAAGAAAGAAAGATAGAAAGAGGAGTATAAAAAACAAGTGATGGGAGTGGGGAGCAGAGAAAATGGGGGCCACAGAGAAGGAATGAGCGAGGGCAAACAAGGGATGACAAAAGAGAGAGTGAGCGTGGGGAAAAGAATGGATGAGACGGAGAGGGAAAAAAGGATCTTTACATAAGTGAGTGTTCTGGTCTGCTGGACAATGGAGTATTGTTCCTGCGTGAGGGAGAGAGACAGATACAGAGACAGAGAAAGTATGCACAGCACACAGCCTATTGTGTGCCCCACTCATGAGAACTACACAATGGGCCATCACCAAACTGTGTGTGTGTGTGTGTGTGTGTGTGTGTGTGTTTGTGTGTCATGTATGCATTGTTCATTTCAAAGATAGTGTAACAATATGTGTGTGTGTGTGTGTGTGTGTGTGTGTGTGTGTGTGTGTGTATGTGCGCTCGCTTGTTAAACCCCATGGTCTCGCAGACAAGATGAT
>NC_137917.1:19160443-19207943 GCF_963457725.1 Sprattus sprattus | reverse complement strand
GACCTGGTTGCTCTCTCCCTCGCTCTCTCTCTCTCGCTCGCTCTGTCTCTTTCTCTCCCTCTCCCTTCCTCTCAGCTCTGTCTTACACACACGCACACACACACACACACACACTGTCATTGCTGAGAGTAATATCTGAAGTGGCATCCTGAGGATGGAGGGAGAGTTCTTACTACTTGTCCGTAAGGTTTTCAGTCATTCATTTTTTTGTTAACTCGTCATTCCTCTCCATTGTGAACTGCCTCATCTTACCCGAGTTCTGAATTCGCTCCTTACAGTTGTTAAAATACATAGGGCATTTTCAGGAATATAGAACAGTGGGTGTGTGTGTTATAAGTGTGATGCGCTCAGTGAATCGGCGTGTTCAGGAAAATTATTATTTCATTCATTTTCAACCATTTGATTCAATTTAAGTTGGTACTAAAATATTCTCCAAATTGGCATAGGGAGAAACATGTATCAAATCAATATATTTGGGTAACAAGTATAAATAAAAATTATACAAATTCGCAATAAAATAACCTAATATCTCACTCAAGGGTGTGGGGTTGCAGTTTGAGTCCAACTGTGTTCCAGTAACACTACTAATCCATTTACGCAAATATTAAACAATCTAAAACACCTGAGCCCGCCCTCCTGGGACATGGACAGTTCAATTCCTGCTCCTTGCAGATGACTTGGTGCTGCCGTCGTCAAGGGCTACAGCAGCACCTTGACCCTGGCAGTAAATGTGGACAAATCTAAGGTTGATCTTTTCAATAACAAACCAGGGGAACCTGGCACCTTTTTACTCTAGGTAACACCACCCTAGAGAATATTACAAGATACAACATCTTGGTTTAAAAATGAATGCCTTGGGAAATGTTGGTCTTGCAGTGAATACACCAAAAAGAACACAGAGCATCTTCGGCAATACAAAGACATGAGAAAGACAAAGAAAAAGACAAAGAAATCACAGTTAAAATTTGGCCTCAAATATTTGACACCATCATCTTCCCTATAACTCTATATGGAAGTAAAATATGATGGAACAGCAGGACAAATTTGGGAGGAGATGCCAGCACCTGCCGATCTGCAGCCTGTTTTGTGGCCTCACTCCACAACGGCAACGACAGACGACATCCCTACAAACAGTCCCCTTCAATCTCCACCTAACCTAACTTTAGTCCCACAAGTGTCTGCTTACACCTTCTCTTCGGTTCATTTTCTTTCCTTTGTATATGTGTATGAACATTAGCAAGAGTGTGTGTTTGTGTGTGTGTGTGTGTGCTTTATATTCTGTGTTTCTGTATTTTGTATATATCAATGTGTTCCTATGTGTCTGTCCTGTATGCCTTGGTATTGCTATTTTCCCTAAAATGGTAAGCAATATAACATAAAGTGTGTGTGTGTGTGTGTGTGTGTGGAAGAGAGAGAAAGAGCAAGACAGAGAAACAGTCACGCAGACAGACCCTCTGTGTGTCGTGTGTGTGTGTGTAAGGGTGTGAAGGGGTTGCAGCATGTACACCGAGATATTTTTTTTCCCCCTGTGTGACTGGCTGCTCTTAGAGCTGCGGTAGCACTGTGAGCGCCTGAGGGAAAGTTGACCTTCCGCTCGAGTGCCCAGATCAGGGATCAGCAGGGAACGCTGCCCACTTAGTGCAGGAATGCCGTCCCCAGTCCGCCCAGTGAGCCTGGGAACGCTGGCCCCAGTCCGCCAGCTGTCCCACCCAATTCCCCTCCACGTCTCTCCCATGCAGGGCCGCCAGACGCCCCCCCTGGTAGTCCACTCCACCCACCAACCCCCCAGCCATAACTCCACAGCAGCTAAACTAATGAGGAAGTCCTACCACTGTTTACGGACACGCACATTCACACACATCCATACACACAAGCACACACACACACACACACACACACACACACATGTATGCATGCACCTTCACACAGGAAGAGGCATACAAACAGTGCAGTTATAGAAAAACATAGGGGAGTATAGCAGTACACACACACACACACACACACACACACACACACACACACACACACACACACAGTTGGTTTGGCTCCATGTCTCCCTGAGTTCATCAGTGAGTGTGTGTTTTAAAGTGAGACCATCCATTATCATCTCTTCAGCCCATTAGCTGCTATTGGCATTAAATTCACATTAAATGGAAATCACATTAAATTATCATTTTTTCCAGGTTGATTTAAAGACACAGTGTGTAATTTTGTAATGTAGCAAAGTGCCTGTTGACCTAAAGTATTACTGTTGTTCTATTTGTTCTATGCATCTGTACTATTCGTTTGAGGAGTTCTATGTAGCTATTAAGATTTAAGCTATTGTCCGGAATCAACAAGAATGGTCTAGAATCATTTTAGCTTTTGCAACAAAAATCCACACCTCCCCTCTAAGACGGCATTTAAATAGTTAAATGTCCTTAAGAGTGTTCCCTACCAGCGGTCTGTGGTTGTGTTTAGGCTCTATATTACAATGCAGGTTCATAAATGACCAACCTTTAATATTCATGCAAATGTTTCACGCCACCCATGTGTTAATTATGACTCATCCCTCTTTAATTGAACTTGTCTCTAGTTTCAAACTCGTAATTACATATTGTTACCTAATACATGACATCGTTGATCTTAAAAACTAATCCTAACGCCTCTCTCAAATAAACACTGAGTTACTCTGGCTGTTATTTAAATACGCAATCTTTCCGCAAATAACGCCAAAGTCCCCAGCTCCAGAAAAGTGCTCCTATCGAGTGCAATAATCCATCTTCAGGGATTAGTTTCGTAATTCTTCATGTGCTTCTGATTGTTCGAAGCCTCTTCGCTGTTGCCAGCGCTCCACTGGTGTGATGCTTTTAATTAGGCATTCAACCGAGGCAGCCCTGTTTGTATTTTCATCACAGGCCTGATAATGGTTATTAATGAGGCCCCGCTCGAGGGGGAGATATCAGATGGGGTTTCGGGTATTGGGTGAGGAGTGCGTATGGCATGGGCTGAGTGACAGGAGGTCGCGTTGGGAAGGAGCGGATTGGTTGGTCTGCGAGTGTGCGTGTGTGTGTTTGCGCCAGAGACACTCTGATGGGCAGTTCAATCAACTTTCACCCAAAGGAGAATTTATATCCTTGAAGATGAGTTTTTCTTTCACTCATGGTTTCTTTCTCTATCACACACACATACTCACTCACACACACACACACACACACACACACACACACACACACACACACACACACACGTGCACACAAGCATGCACACACACTCGTTTACTCTCTCACTTCTCTTCCCTTTCTTTGCTGCTCATGTAAATCTTTATCCTTCAGCTTTTCTTGAACACTGACATGTCTTTCTTTTCTTTCTCTCTCTCTCTCTCTCTCTCTCTTATTTTTTCTTTCTTTCTCTCTCTCTCTCACCCACTCTGTCTCTTTCTGACTCTCCCTCCCTCTCATTGCCTTTACCGAAACTAATCCAGACTAAACTAGCTTTCCCATTTCTCCTCCCTTCTTCTTTCTTTCTTGCTCTCTCTCATGTTCTGTCATTCCTGAAGTGGCACTAATCTCGACCTCTCTCTCTTTCTTTTCCTCTCTCCTCTCCTCCTCCGTTTTTATGATCTGTCTTTGCCAGAGCAAAACTAATCTCGGCTCCATCCACTGCCGAGTGTCGCTGCTTCCCCACTCACTCTCTCCCTTCATCCCCCTCTTTCTCTCCCTTCATCCCCCTCTTTCTCTCCGGCTTCAACACCTTCCTTTCATTCCCTCTCGTCCTCTTTCTTCCCTTCACTCCCTCACACTTCCCTTCTTCTCCCTCCCCAGACCAGTATTCACCTTTTCTCTCTCATTCTCCCTGGAATTTCTCTTTCTATTCTCTTTCGTGTCCTGCCCTCTCCTCTCTGCTATTTTCCTCTCCCTCATCTGCGCCCCCACCCCCCCCCCCCCCCCCCCACATTACATTTGAGCAGAGCAGAGATGCCCGCTATTGCTTTCTCTTTTAATTGTCCATCATCTCTTTCCATCCCTTTGATACCCTCTCTCCCCTCCTCTCCTCTCCGCTTCCGCCCCTGTGCGCTCTCCTCTCCTCTCCTCTCCTCTCGCCTCTTTGGCTCTTCTCCCTGTCAGGGCTGGAGAGCCATCCTGCATTCTAGCCTTACTGAGTATGGCCAGAAGGAACAAGTGAGTGCGAGAGAGAGAGAGAGAGAAAGAGAGAGAGAGAGAGAAAGGAGATGAGGTGTTTTTTTTCTTCTTCTTCTTCTTTCTTCCTCCCCTTCTCCGCGCTACACTGGGCGCCTTCTCTCGCGCAGCTGCTGTTTGCTCCCTCCGGTGACGCTGCGCCAGCTCACTTCTGGTTCCTTCCTGTGGCGCTTGCCTTTCATGTGTCTGACAGCGGCGCGGTTCCCACGGCACGGTCCGACCCCACGGCTGGACCACTCTTCCTCACCGCTCACACCGGTGGCGGCAGCGGCAGCTCTCATCACACACCCCCCCTCCCTCCTCCAGTCCACAACCTCACCTCCACCCCCTCCAACGAAGATTCCTGTTCACACCAGCCAGCGCACACAAACACAAACACAACAAGCTGTAATTAAGGCCTCCACGTGGCCAGTTCTTCTCTGTGGAGGTCAGTAGAGCTGTACACAGCACACATGGGGGAGATGACAAGGACGGGGGAGGAGATGAGGGGGACCAGGAGGAATGTATATTTTAAATCATGGCGTTACTCTCACAGCAAGGTTGCGCCTGCTCTCTTTTTGCTAATTTCTTCTTTTCTTGCTTGCTCGCTCGCTCGCTCTCTCGCTCTGTCTCCCTCTCTCCCTCTCTCCCTGTCAATACCTCTCCGTTCTGGCATTTACTCTCTACTCTTTGTCTTGGAGTTCACCTTGGTAAATGTGCTTGTTTGACACATCAGAAATGTGAGGAGGCTGTGATTGAGTGGTGTATATAATAACACGAGACTTTGTGTGGTTATTCCTGAACTGTTCCGCTGAGCTGCTTGAGTGGTGTTGCAGTGAAAAGCTTCCCCCTCCTCTCTCCCCCGACCCCTGTGCCTAACTCCGGCCACCCTCCGATCCAAAGCCAGCTCCAGAACAGCAGGCACACAGTGACTGCGTGCGCTGAAAAAAGAAATCCTCACTGTGCCGGAACGGACTTGCTGAAAAGCCTTGCAGCCCAAAGCACCTTCCCAAACCACCCCCAGTACCTCTGAAACCACCCCTGCCCTGCTCCTCAGATGTGCCTGTCCAGAGCGTGGTCTTGCGCTGAAAAGAGCGCCCCCCCCTCCCCCCCACACCAAAAAAAGCAGCCTCAGCCTCTCTGGAGTAGCGTAGCATAGAAGAGACTCTGCTAAAACTCTTTTCCCGTGTCACAGCGAATAAGCTCCTAAGGCCGTCCCCTCTTTCATCCTCTCTCCTCTATCCCTTTTTCTCTCCTCCCTCTCCACCCTGACTCTTGTTTTCCGAGGGCGACTTGTCAAAACATTAATTCTGATGTTGTGTTTTCCCTTTGCTCTCTGCTTCGCTCCTTTTTTCTCTCTACCTCCATCTCCCGCTGTGAGAAACCATTACAGTCAGTTCTACTTTCTCCCTAATTGATCCCTCTCTTTTCTCTACCTCTTTCCTCTTTCTCCTTCTCCTTCAGTCCTGCTGTGATCATGCCATCATGACTATTTTTGCTTCCAGTTTCTCACTCTCCTGCCTACTTCGGTCTTTTCAATCCAGCTCTTTCACATACTAGGCAAGAAAAAAAACTTTAAAAAGAAAATCGCCAAATCCTCCATCTCAACATCCGACTCCCCTGGATACCTTTGCGCCCCCAACCTCCCGCCCTAACTTGCCCTTCAGTTTTTTTTTCTCTTTTTGCCCTTCTCCCGTTCCTTGGCTTTCTTAATTTGTTCCCATAAACGAAACACAAAACTTGTTCACGCGATCAAATCTGCACCAATAACCTCGGTTGCTCTCCGTTTTCTTTTTTCTTTTATTTGTGAAAGTTCATTAACCTGAAAGCTTTGACGAATAACCTTGACATTCTTGCCATTCTACCATTCCTCTCATCCTCCGTTAAGGAGCTAAAATGGCGGTTTGGACACGTTGCGATTCTTTCCTTGGTGGCAGCCATGTTGGATAAGTCTGCTCCTTCACCAAAAAGCCGCCATTTTACCAGCAAGACAGACAGTCTTGGCCAAATACGTCACACTTATCAATTACACATGAGGTTTGGCTCTGTGGTGTTATTGGTTGTAATTTGTTTGTAATTCTCTTACATTTCTGGTAAAAATAAAAAAACAATAATAACGTGAGGATGCAATAGCACATTTTTTAAAAGTATTATTGACATTATTCATAACTATTATTATTGTTATTATTAATAATAATAATACAAATATTTTATAAAAATAATAATATTATTGTTAATTATAATAATGATAATAATATTAGTAGTATTATGTGCAGTTATTTATCACTGCCAACAATCATGTTTCTCCCCAAAAATTAGTTTATGTTAGTTTTAGAGAGGGTTGATTCATTTAGATTATTTTGTGTTGTGGCTTTCATGTTAAATTCCAAACAAAGTACAATTATTAATATGGAAATTACCTGATAAACACCTTTTGTTATTGTTTTCAGTCCAGATTAATAAAGGCGCTTTCTGCAGCTCAAAGCTTTCTTTGAACACCCTGTAATTGTGAAGAACAGAACCACAGAACTTGCACAGAGGGAGTGACAATAACATTAATGTGTGTGCTTTCACATAATGGTCTGTACATACAGGTGCACAGATACACAGCTCAGTATGTGTTCGTGTGCAGGTTTGCATGCGTGTTTACCAGTGGGGAGAGCCAGGATCTGTCATATAACAGTGAGATTGAACACATCACCGTTAGACCGCACAGAGGCTGAGGAGAGAAGTATCGTCTTTGCCAGTCTTATAGACACGTTTAACACCTAGGGTTAACACCAGCTCTCCCAGTGTTGATAGTTACACACTTCAGGAGCTAATATGAGCTTCAACCCAGAGGTCTGTCTGGATCAGCTCATATTGTGAAGAATCTTGGGTATCCTGTACCTCAAGGCTAATATCCAGGAGTGTGTAACCCAGAAAAAGGTGGCCATTTGTGGTTATCGCTCAGCGTATGCAGAGCGGAAATACAGTAAAGTACAGCATCTGCTGCTCCTATGATTGTGGCATGTTACACAAATCCAACCGACCCATTGGAGTTCTGGTTTTAATGAAGGTGTGCGTGAGAAAGGAGCAAGTGAGAGAAGGAGCAAGAGGGACCGAGCGAGACTGTGTTAGCGAGATTGTTTGGTGCCTCAGGTGGCCTTCACCTTCTCAAATAAAACACTGTCTTTAGCTACAGCCTGTCCATCTACACACACACTTTAGTTGCCCCCCTCCCCCCCCCACACACACCCACACACACACACTATGGACAGTATTTAGAATAGTGGTGAGGCTTTTTGTCAGTTACGGCTGTCTTTTCTCTTCTTTTTGTATTATTTTCCTAATTCCTCATACACCACTCCATCTCCTCTACCACCTGGGCCTCCTTGCTTTCTGTCATTTGCTCCCAATAGTTAGTTTACCTCATTCGTAAATGTTAAGTGTCTCTCTCCAGACATTACAAAGTTTGCTCCCCCTTTACCATTTCATTCTTTCCTTTTCTCTCTCTTTCCTGTCCCGTGTCTTTCCTCTCCTTGTCTTTCTCTCTTCCCTCCCTCTCTCTCTCTCATTCTCTCCATTCTTTCTTTAAGTCTGCCCCCTGCTGAGAGAGTGACACTCAGACGCAAATACCCCTTCCCTCCTCCCTGCGGCTGTCTGACCTTCTTTCAGTCCCTACATCCCTGCCTGCCTTTTCTCCCTCTGTTTTTCTCACCCGTCTTCCCTGTTTCCTTTTCACCCCTCCGTCCGACCCTCTTTCTCGCTCCGTCACTCCATCTTCATATCTCTTTTTTTTCTCTGCCCGTTATCCGTTTCCCCTCTATAATCTTCACCGTCTCAGTCTGCACATTCATCCTCCTGCCTTCTATCCCCCCCCCTACCCCCCCATATCCTTCTTACACTCCGGGCCCCGACATTATTATTTATATTTTCACTTTTGTTACACTTTTCCCCCCCTTTGCAGACGACCTTTAGAGGAATTTGCATCGGGGACGTATTTTAGGGTTGCGCAGCCGTTAGTAATTTTTCATGACATTTTTGCTTGAGTAATGGTAAATACTTCTCCCCAGTCATTTCTCTACCTTCCTCACAGATGCCTTACAAGGCTGCAGTTATCCTCAGAAACTAATAAAAGAGCTTACTTTATAATTCTCTCTCTCTCTTTCCCTCTCTCCCTCCCTCCCTCTCTCTTTTCCCATCTCTCTCTCTGTCTCTCTTTCAGCAACAGCTGGGCCAGAGCGAGAACAAGGTACAGTAAGAGTTTGTAGAAGTTATGTTGTTCATAAAGTGAGGCATGATAAACGTGCCTTTGCATCAGTACATGTGACCTCTTTTGCTGCCTCAGTCCGTTACTCCTTTACAATAAAAGTGTAGGAGCTTCTAGAAAAAGTGTTTTAATATTTCTCCTTCTCTTTCTCAGGAACCCCGGCTCCTCGCAGCAGAGTTGATCCTGTGAAGAGCGGCTCACGTCGTCCTCCTCCTCTCCTCCTTTTCCCTCTTGTCTTGGTGCTCCTGTCTGTCTGATTTCCTGCCTCTCGCAGAGCCGCACACACTCATAGAGAAGCGTACACAATGAGGGAGAGAGCCAATTCACAAGTTGTGTGCAAAAAAAAAAAAAAAAAAAAAAAATCCCTACAGTGCTTTATCTCTCTGCAGTTCCTGTAGTGGCACTAATCTCTGTCTCCATTTCCCCTCATCTTTTCTCTTTGTCCAACGACTCTTCTTTTGTCTCTGTTCTTTCCTCCTGCCTCTGTCCTCGCCTCTCCTCTCCTGACTTCAGAGTCTCCCGTAACAGACCGACACTAATCTGGCCTTCAAAGAACTGAACTCCTGTGTCTGACCAGTTAGTGTTTTAATCACTCTTCAATTGCGGAGAGCTTTTCTTTCCTGGTTTTGTACCTTTTCTTTCTTTCTCTGTCTCTCTGTTTCTTTCGACTTTCCCTTCCTTTACTTTTCTCCCCCCGCCCCCCCACTCTGTTGCTGTACATAATCACCAAACTGAGCCAAAGAGGAAGGAAGTGGACCCGCAAACTATGACCTCTCACCCCTGACCTCCTCAAACACTACTGAGTCAACTGTCAGACAGCGAGGCAAGAGTCACTCTGGCTGACTTTTTGTTTTTGTATTTGTTTTTCTGTCTGCCTTTTTTCACTCTAAGTTGACTTTGTGTAGGTTTTGAACCGGTTTCTATAAAATGGAAATGACTTAAATACTGAAGTACAGAAAAACAGCTGGTTCACACTCATTCTGGAGCATTCAGTTGTGCTTCACCATTATTTTGATTAAGAAACTGTACAAGGCCGTCTGTTTTGATAAACTCCTAAAGGTGTCAAGGACAGGATGTCCCCACTGGATCTGTTAACAGAGCTGAATCTGGAAGATCACAGAATCCCTCTAGGGTCTAATGGATTCCCATCAGTTTAATAGGATTCCTATGGACTAAATTGGATTTCTCTGGAATAACCTGGATTTCTGTGGAATAGGATAGATTTATTCAGAATAATCTGAAATAATCTGATATGACCTAAACGTGCTTGTGTCGGAAATGACCAAATTGTCCCACTGAATGGATTCTCAGGAAGCAAGCTGTTCACTTCCTCTTTGGCATCGACAGTGACCCTGGATAACACCTTACAGACCACATTCCAGTGCTGAAGAATCTGATTGGTTAAAGACTTGTTCTCATCTTCACAATGGATAAACTCAATGTGGTTAGATATTTTGAGCACTTAGCCCAGTTCATCAATGAAATGAGTATGTTGCTACATTCATTATTATTTTAATTTTTTTTTTCAAATGTTGTGTTTAGTTGACCATTCCTTCTGAGCTTTTTTGGATCCCATAAAAGTGATTTTTGTGTTGTTGCCCTCTGTACAAACTGTATGATTATAAAAAAAAGAAAATGCTTACAGCTGACATTGCTGGTACTTTCCAAATTTGTATACGTTTTGTATAATAATTCCTGTTTGGTAAAATAATTTAAAAACATTCAGAGAATTTATTTTTACACAACAGAAGGGTTTGTAGTAATAATTTTAAACTATTTTCATAGCTCACAGAGTAGAGTGTGTCGTTGTAGATAGAGCTTTGTGAATTATAAGTATGTCTCCCGTCGTATTTTCTACATCCCATCGTATTATTCATTTTGATTTATGAAATTGGATTCATAGAAAATTAAGTCAAATTATTACTATATTAATTTGAATTGTGTATTAGGTTTATACATTCATTTAACAGTAAAGAGCTGTTCTGTTAACTGTGATGTTTATATATTTGGGGAAAGATGTGTTCCAACGGTTTTGGAATTGTACAAAATCATAAATAATAGCTTTAAGAGTATCACTGCCTTACATAGATTTAAATGGTTTAAAGAAACAACAAAAAAAACTCATTTTTATTAGTTTGACAAATAATGAAGGCCATGCCATTTTCTCAAATTTCATCAAAAAAAAAAAGAAAATCGATAATTTGTTAATATTTCCCCTCTCTATATCACGGAAAGGGAAGTTATGACTTGAATATATGGGATTCTAGAAATCAGAATCAAGTTCACTCTTGGAGCACAGTACAATCAGTTCATAGAGGAATCAATTTTTTTTTATACTGGACAATTATGTGTTTTTGTTTGTTTTTCACATTTTAGTGAAGAAATTAGCATCTTCTGTGAAGAACTGTGGTCTGTGTTTATAAGGCAAAAAAGAACAGAATAAAAACTATGACTTGCACTCATGGAGTTCTCTATTTTTGGTCCGACTCTCGCCATTGTCCTTGTAGTTTTTATACTCTGTGTGTGGTCTTTGTGAATTTTTACCTGAAGTTTCAGTCCGCATTAATATTTCCTGTCAGATCAGCAGGACTGAATCTTATTGATATTCAGTGGCATGTGTAAAAGACTGTATGTGTTAGCGTGGCGTATTTTTATCAGATCATATCCATACTGATTAGGTGATGCTGCAGATCAATCTCCCAGGACCTGAGCCTCTTGCTGCTCATCTCCAAAAGGAATTGGAAGAAAACTGAAGGAAAAAAAATGGAACAGAATAAATGCATCCTCATGCATGGTAATGTGCTGGTTGAGTTTGTTTTTAATCTTTTCAGCATTTTATGTATGAAAGTATGTAAATGAAGAGGCTCAGCCCTATGAACACCGTTTCAAAACTTAAGTGTGATGAGATACGGATACAGTCACCATGTCACAAAGATCATAACATATGGTGACTCGCAACAAGAGCAGAGAGTTACTGTTAGAGAGTTTGTGTAGTTGTGTAGATATTGCTAGCTGTTGTTGTGATTTTAAATCTTTGTTTTTATACTTCCTGTCTAGATTGTGTAGCTCCCATTTTCCTGTTCATTGTGTGTAGGCTGTAGTCTTGTACAACATGCACCAAATACGTCTTGATATCAAATCTCCATTAATCTTATATGTTGCACACCTTCCTCCTGGACCAGTGTGTGCGTCTCTGGTGGCACTGGGTGTGTGGATCGCAGGCGCTCTGTGTTGGGTTAATGACCTGACCCAGGACTGTATGGGAGATGGGGTGTCACCCCTCATTTATCAGCGGTGTGTGTGTGTGTGTGTCATTGTGTTTAACCTTCAGGAGGCTCTCTACTCCTGTGGCCTCTAGAGGGCAGTCTTGGGCCAGAACTCCCACTGCAGTGGGCATAACTGTGTGTGTGTGAGTGTGTGTGTGTTAGTGTCGACTCCCGTGCGTGTGTGTGTGTGTGTGTGTGTGTGTGTGTGATCACAGATTTTGTATGTTAATACAATGGCTATTCTCACCTAATCATTTTCAGCTTCAACTCTTGAAAATAAGACTGCAGTCGCTTTGTTTCATGGCAAGCCAGCAGAAAGTTTCAGATTTCTAGATTTAATTTATGTGAAATAAACTTTATAGTTCTCTCTTTGGTTTTGTTGTAAGGCCTTTGGATTGGCCAAGTACACAGGAGCACATACCTCACCTCCATCTTTGACTCCATGCATGCTTAATTAAGGAAGTGCTTTCCCTAACCAGAGTGTTAAATTAAACTAATTTAAATCTAAGAAAAGCGTATAAAGACACATTTCTCAACTGACTCCAATTCTTGCAGTGTTCCCTGAAGCCACCATCAGGAACACTTTAATCCTGCTTTTCCTAAGGCAGCTCTTTTTTTGGTTTTGTTCTCCCACTGGCAGGGAAACAAATCTGTCTTTGTAATCTTTATAACCTTCATGTGCATGTAAGGGTAAATAGGGATCCTTCAGAGCTATTTTGTATTCTATGTGTTGAGTCCTGTGACACTAGGACTAGTGTTCAACTCCCGTTGTTTTGACTTCAGTCAAGGTAATGCACAACTGTTTTGAATTTGTGTTTTTTTTTCTGTTCTGGATACACCTGCAAGACATGGACTTCTAGTGCAATCAACACGTTTTTCCGAGTAGGTCCAAGGAAAAACGTTCAGTCTCTAAATGGGACAAAGGCAAGAACAAATCACAAAAATGAACGAGGAGGGGAACACATCGGCCTGTAAAATCTAAGATGACAACAAAAATGAAACCATTTATTGTCCTTATTGCCTGACATAAATATGAGAAACAAGCAATTCAAATTCCACCAAATTCCCTACAAGGTCCCAGCAATTTGAATGTGATTGACATGGAGTCTGACTACTCTGCTTTTATGATAGTCAACATTTGGGTATAAGTCAAAAAGTGAGGTCTTGGAGGTCATTTTACAGATTCAGAGTTTGTAGTAGACTACAGGTCAACAAGTGTTCAGGATTTAACAGGAAAACATTTATGTATTCAATGTACAAGCATACTCAAGACTTATAATATACAATAACTGCTCTGTAAGACACTGGATCTGGTTTGAGCTACACAAATAAATAATACTATACATATGCTTTTGAACGACAGCCTAAGGTGTAACTCCAGCCGCCTGGCGAGTATAGCGATGAGGGTCAAATTCAGCACTGAAGCAGTCTATATTTTTATTTGTTGTGTGGTTGTTCTTCAGATTACTACCAAGTATGTCCTTCCAGTCCACCAGGGACTTAATGGCCAGCAGAACCTCGGCTCCACTCATCTCACCAGGCTGTTTAGATTTAGATTATTTGTGTTCGGTGTCTCCTGAGGTTATACGGGGATTCTCAGTCAGTCCCCCTGATGATCGGAGGTTGGGTTTTTTAGAATGACGGGGTCATGATCGGAGATTTTACTCTCTGTAGTCCTGCAATTCTGAACATATTGCATTGCGTTCCATGGGTGGAAGAACATGTCCAAACGAGAAAAACTAAAAAACTTTTTTTTCTCTTTATAGGACATCTGGCGGTCTTTTTCTTGTTTTCAGTTCGTCTGCTTTTCTTTGAAGATGTTTTCTGGATGGCTCTGTTTTTTAAACAAATTGTTCGACCTTGGGTAAACCTCCCTATCAAAAAAAAGTAAACTCTCTTTGATTGGATGTATACGACCCCACACATCCACTAGACACAAGGAGCAGATGAACTCCTCCAGGAGAGGCCTCTCAAAAGGCCACTAAAATGTCCTTACCAGTCTCCTGTAGATACTGTGACAGCCTTGGATGCCCTGTTTTATCTTTAGCATGGTTGTCCAATACATATTCACGAGTGTGAACTCTTTGCCTCTGATCTGACAGCCAAGGTCTCTGTAGCTGCCGCCATAATCCTGTGGTATTCATACGTCCAATTCACACTTTCCCCTCATCAGAATAGCAACTCCTTTACTTTGAGCGTGATGCACTGTAAAGAAAGAATGCCATAATATGTCTTAGGATGTCATTGGCCTTTGGCCCTGTCTAAGTCTCTGTAAAGAAAGAATGCCACTCTTTAATATGTCTTAGGATGTCATTGGCCTTTGGCCCTGTCTAAGTCTCTTGGAGAAAGGCAATGCTACTTTTTTCAGCATCTTAAGATCCATGGTTATGTCTTCTAACTTGCTGCGGAACTCTGATGTGTCTCCGACTCTTGAGTGTTCCAGGAGATGAAATTAAGATTTTTCCTCTGTTGACTCTCTCATGATATTCATGAGGTTTATCCCCCCTTTGCCTGCAAAACAGGAATTATTTCTTTATACAGTGATAATAAAGGACTATGCTAATGTATCACAGAGTGACCAATATTTTGTTCAGAGAGATGAAAGGTAAAGCTCCGGAAAGTGATGGATGAAATGGATGGTTGTTTTATGGTAGCATCTTTGTCATAGAGTGTGAGAGCCAAAGCATTTTTTTTTAAGTGTGAGATAATTGTATATCTAAGTGTTGTTTATGTTACGATAATATTCATAATTATCATATAGATGACACATATTCATATAAATTGATAAAAGGTAAATGGTTTAGCAGACACTTTTGTTACATGGACATTTTGCATGAATGAAAAAAAAAGAAGAAATACAGTTTTCAATAAAAACCATGTCATAAAATATTCCTTTTTGTTGAGTGTACTTTCAGAAGCTGTGTTTTGGACCAACATGACAGAATTTCCTCATGAAACCCTTGATGCATATAGCACTTTAACTTCCTTCAGGAAATTAAAATCTTGATTGTGTTACTAATGGGTCCTGATCAAATAAAGGATGAAGAGAAATTATGTAGGTAATGCAGGTCAGTATCACTGAAATCTCATATTTTTTTCTTTGGTACTGAATACTGTAATGAACAAACAATCAAACAGATCAAATATCTCAAAGGGCTTTGGTAGGCAGCATACAGCTCACATCATGCTTAACATTACGCTGAACATCGTGCATAACATCATGCTTTACATTATGCTTAACATCATGCTTAACATTGCTTAACATCATGCATAACATCATGCTTTACATTATGCTTAACATCATGCTTAACATTATGCTTGATACTAAACTTTCGATGATAGCCTACGTCATGGGTAGAAAACAGAGCTCTTTGCCAAATATCAGCAACACAACCTGGTCAATCAGGGATGGGCCTGTCATGTTTAATTTCATCTGCTGGATTATGACCAAAACAAACAAGGAATTAGTGCACAATAGAGGTGCATAGGCCAAATTAGTTTAGTTACAACAGGAATGTGTTGCTTACCACCGCAAACTTATGATCGGTGTGTGTGCGTGTGTGTGTGTGTGTCAGAATGTGTTGCTTACCACCGCAAACTTATGATCTGTGTGTGTGTGTTTGTGTGTCTGTGTGTGTGTCGGAATGTGTTGCTTACCGACACAAATTTACGATCCATTCTCAAAGTGCTCAGAGTGCTTCCCGCTAGTCTTCCTATAAATTCACCCTGCCTTATCTTATCCACTACCCACTGCAATTTACTGGCACGTAGGCGGGGACCACCTTACCTGTTTGGCATCTGACCTCCTGGTACCACCCGCTAAATGTCATCTCTGGTGATTTGTCATTCATGTTGGTAAATGTGATTCACAATGTGAAGAGCCATAGGCTGTAAAAAAAAAAACATTTCAATGTTCTAAAGAACGATGACTAATTCACCCAGAGTTTGAAATATATATTAAATTTGTTCCAAAACTAAACAAAAGTAACCATGGAAACAATCACACTGCAAACAGCAGAGCTGATATTAACATTAACAGTTAGATATATTTAATGTGTGAATAAAAGTGAGCATGTTAGTCAGTTTAGACTGTGAACATCAAAAACTCAACAGTATAACCATCCACAATGAGTAATCCAAAAGTTAACAAAGCGTAAATGTTAAGTATGAGAAACATTATGTGTCTTAAACATGCCAACATGCACATGTCAGACAGTCAACCAATATGCATTTACTAAAGCTCTTAACTGAAGTACTAAAGTTAATAACTCAAAACGAGATATAGCATCTGGCTAAGAGAGAGAAATGTATAAACCATGAGTAAGGCAGTGTGAATGGATAGCAGAGGTGTGATTCATCATCCTCATGAGATGTTTAGACATGTTATGTTTTTAGGTGGTTGTCATGAGATGTTTAGACATGTTATGTTCTTAGGTGGTTAGCAGATATGTCAGGAAAACAATAGCATTCAAATGTGTCCTGCTATGACAAACATGTTTACTTGTCACTCCAGAACAAATAACGCCTCTTAGTTAAATCTGTGTACCTAATTGTATTCCAGCTTCTTTTTATTCTGTTTATTTTCATCAAATAAGGAAGTTATGTCATGTACAGTCTCAATAAAACTTTAGCAGACACTGAAGTATTTACTTTCTTCTTTTAAACTAACTTTTCAGACACACAGACACACAGACACACACACAGACACACACACACACACACACACACACACACACACACACACACACACACAAATGTACAACTAATGCACAAACACGTGGGGAGTGAAAAGGGATGGAGAAATTACAGAATAAATGAGAAAATTCAACAACTTTTTCTTCTGCTCTTTGACCACAGCGTGAGATTGAGCTCCATATTCCCTATCCCGCGCTCCGCATGGCTATGCCAATTTGTCAGTGATTTGCATTGACTAACCGGGTTGGGCCTGTCACACACAGAACCCCTTTGTTCTCTGACAACAGTCGAGTAGACTGCAGGAAACGAGTGGTTTGAAGGCTAATGTCACACCTCCAACGCCTCTCCGTCCCGCCGCCTCTCCGCTACACGCCCAGCGCTCAGTCAGAGATCACAAACCTTCATCGCATCAGACTCGCTTCAGATTTTCTAATGTGGAACGCTTCGATGTAAACAAGGCCATAAATATGCATTTAGAGAGGAGATAGGAAAATGGACAGAGAGAAAGAGAGGGTGAGATATGCATGGAGAAAGAGAGATTGACAGAGTGACATTGATGATAAACGTTTGCTTTGATCTTCTGCATCCTTTGCTGCTCTTTCACTGATATTCTGAATTCCTTGCTGATATCGAACTGTATTGCTTGACCCCGCTGTTATTGTATCCTCAGTGTTATAAACAGATGCATTGTGCTTTACATAGCTTGTGATATCAATGTCTGAACCATCTCGCCATAAATGTACTAAAGAGCATTTGCTGCTTGTCATGATGAGGCTCTCTAGCTTTGTGGTATAGTGCGGTGCCTTTGAAGTGCAAGTTATTATGCACCATTGGGAATTGGGACAAAGCCTAGTGTCTCTGCAGGTTACCTATGTTCTTGTGATCTGTGATTTGTAAGGTCAGAATCGCCATCAGGGTGATCTTCACTCAGACACCTGGTTTTACCTTGTTTCACCTTTCTATCCCTTCTGCAGTGTCTTTCGAATGCAAAATATTCTGGAATTTGGAATACTTAGAGCCATAAACAACGGTGCATATGCATAGCTGAAGAAACCTTCTAAATTAGTCATTTGTGAACTCCACCTTCTCACCGCTTCGGACTAAATTGGAGTCTGACTCATGTTGCCCCCCAAGAGCGGGAGAGAGACTTGGACTCCCCCACGTCAGTGGTTGGGTCCAACTAGTGATAATTGGACCAATTCAGCCCAAGTGGCAGCACTATTTAAAGGGTGCCTAGTTTGCCTAGTTAAAAGGCGAGAGAGAAGGAGTGCTTACCTGATGCGAGGCTAAGTGAACACTGGGGTTAGATAAGTGAACACAGTGTGCCTAGTGTTTGTGAGTTCAGTTTGAGTTTTGATTTATGTTTTGTTTTGTGCACGTGGATTGCTGGAGAGAGTCCCAAGTAAAATGAATAAGAATATATTTTCCCCAAGAAGCAACCATCTCCTGCACCATTTTTCCCCGTCTCTAGTTAGCCCACTTCCCGAAAGGTGGGGTGGCCGCCTCGGTCCCTCACAGCATTAATCAGATCCTGCCTTTGCAGGGAATAAGCAATAGCTGGAAAGATCCGGGGAAGGCTGTCGTTGCACAATGTTCTGGAATGTGGCATAGGTCTAGCAGAAGAACCAAGCTGACTTTGCCATTGCAATGCTTAGAGCAGGGGTTCTCAAACTGTGGTACGTGTACCACTGGTGGTACGCGGCTCCCTCTTGGTGGTACTCAGGAAGGTTTCCCATTTTTTATGACTAGGATATTAATCATTAAATATATTTAAAAATCATTAAAACAACTAGATCCCTATAATTTAAGTTTGTTATTTATCTGAACCATGCTCATTCTCCTGATCAGGCATTACAGTGAGGTAATAACACTTAGTTCCTATCGCGCGGCATGCTACCGAAGGTCAATGATAGTTACAATGGTGGTACTTGGGAAAGCCAAATATTTTCTGAGGTGGTACTCACAGTGAAACGTTTGAGAACCACTGGCTTAGAGCATGTCTTTACAGAGCGTCAGAAACAGCTGAAGCTTATGTGGTGGATGGTCTCTAGTATAGACTTCAGAGTTATAAATGAACCTAACACTAAACTGAAGCTTGTGTGGTGGATGGTCTCTAGTATAGACTCCAAAGTTATAAATGAACCTAACAGTAAACTGAAGGTGCCTTAGCTCTCTAGCCCAAGGGCGTCAGTTTGTTTTTAGAAGTGGTGGGGACAATAACCATAAGCTTGAGTGTGGTCTGAAAAGTGCTGGGTACCCTTATGTAACTATTCATTCATCCATTCAACATTGCATTACAATATGCTCTACAGTGTATTGTCAGGTGTTGAAAATCCCATTCGAACAATAAAAGTTGAAAACCACATTGTGTTTTGGCTTGTTTTGCAAAACGGCGTTGGAAACACAGGGTGTTGGCTCTGGATATGTAATACTAATACTCATAGGACAAAGAACAGTGTTGGCAATTAAACACTTCTCTTGACATCAACAAAGATTACCAGACAAATGCCAGACTGTAAAGGGGGTACGAAATGAAACGAGGTACTGAGCATCAGCCAACGGAGAACCAATGACTTGACGGGCCCGCGTGCAAACTATGTCAATAGGCCCCTTTACCGTCATAATGTCAGATTATAAACTGGGTAATACACTTTTGCGAGACGCAGGCAGATGTACTTATAATGTAAAACACAATAAGGGTTCCTACAATATGTTGTCATGAAAACACCAATGAACACAGTATTTCATCGATCAAACTGATTTTGGAGAAACAATGTATAATGAGTAGATAGACAACACATGGGGAAACATTAATACAACTTCTTCAGGGGGTTATCAAACATTATTGTGAATTACGAACATTTACATGAATTTGTGGGAACAGCCGCTCGACAGCGCCTCGTCTGCTGCAACAAAACAAACGTCCTCCAACAATATCAGTCACGTAGGCCTATGCGCAAAGGAACGTATTCTTTTAACGACATTGAAGCGAAAAAATACATTTGTAGTAGCATTAGGCGTATTTTAAAACATGCATGCAC
Organism: Sprattus sprattus; assembly: GCF_963457725.1. Lineage (NCBI taxonomy): Eukaryota > Metazoa > Chordata > Actinopteri > Clupeiformes > Clupeidae > Sprattus > Sprattus sprattus. The sequence goes on along the minus strand of NC_137917.1, from coordinate 19,188,532 downwards.
TGAAGCTTCTGTAAGAGGCTATGGTGGAAAAATCTAAGCGCAGGGGAGACCAGATACAGCTGTAACACGTTTTCCTTTGTTGTACTTTCATACAACATACATCTTGTAGGCTACTTTCATAGCATATAGACAACGTACATCTCACACCTCTACATTTGCTTTACTCATTCAAGCACACCTTTTCTCTAATTGTCATCCAAATGCAGCTAGTGCCTTGAGGACAATTGTGTTGTGTTGACAGTAATGTTTCGGGAACAGTTGTGAACAGTGGCCGAAGCCCGAAGGTATGCCTATTTGATGGGCTAAAGTAACATTTACGGCAACAGTCTTGCCATATTCAAACTGAAATAGCCTAATGGTGGATTACAGTTTTCTATAGTTTTTACAGCGTTTGTTTTCAAATTGTCAGTGAGAAAGTCGCTTACAAACCAAGCGCATCACATTTGAACCTTGCCGGAAGCAACAACACTTGATGAGACAACTGTAATGTAACACGCTATATGCAGCTATTAGCCCTGAGTTATAGCTTTTTATAGTCTAATTTTAACTCCTAATTTTAGTCTAGAAATATCCGATCACAACCACCTGTTACATGTGTTGTCAAAACGCATTGCTTTCAAAATATTGTGCAAACCAAAAAAATCTAAAGATTTATTCAAGATCAAAACGACTTCTGTATATAACATGACAGAGCATGAGTTACAAGTTGAAATTTTAATGCTGACGACGTCATACGACGTCTCTGAGTTTCATACCATTTGATATGGCACGAGCTGAGAAATTACGCAAGTTACCGTGTTTCAACTACACACCTTGGTCCTGTCCCGTGAACCTACACCTGTCTTGTCTATGTTGATCTTCGGTTTGGGGTGGGATGAACATCCTAGTTGCTCAGCATGAAGATGTTTCCTAATGGGTTGGTAATGAATTGTTCTCAGTAATCCATAGTGATTTGCAAGAGACATCATGCCAATTTAAATTCCATATAGGCCTACATGTGCAGGGACACGCATCCTTACTATCTATTTTTACTTTCTTTAAATTGTAAGTATACTTGGTTTTGATTGATGATCATGTACTTGATGATTTATGTCTGGTAGGCATTATTAAGCCATAATTGCTGTTACCATATCATTTTAAATAGAAACTCGGCAATACAGAGAGAGGCGTGTCTGCATTGTGGAGACACCGTGGCTGTAATTGGAGGTGTTACAACCTGGGCGTCCCAGGGCTGCGCGGCCGTAAGCGAGTCGCTTTATTAGATTGCACCGCATCGATCCTCGTTTCCAGACCGTTGACTAATTTCCAGGCGGGGAGCAGAGATCGATAGGCCTGGATTCAATCTTGCTTGAGAAAGGTAATTCATTGTAATCTTGACACGACATGTAAAACGTGATTACACCGCTACCTAGGGGTGACATGCCAGCATTACAAATATTTTAAAGACGGGACACTTCCGTTCACGGTAGGTGAAACAATATTTAAAATAGACCTAGCCTATAGCCTTGTCAGATCTTAATCTTAAAATCGTTATCTTAATCTAATCCTAATAACATAAACGCGTCCTGTTCTAAAGCTGACCTGGCATTTAGTTTTAAAAGGTCTCACTGTAGAAGTCAAGGTTAGCCATCATTAATACTGCTTTTTAAAATATTTTGTGAAAGTAAAAAAAAAAAAAAAAAAAAATGTTGTAGACCTACTGATGTCACATTCGGTTGCAGTATAAACATTTGACAATGTTGAACATTTTTACACCTAACTTACACATACAAAAAGAATAAATTGACAGGATCAGATAATAAGATCACAGGAACACCATGGGTGGACCTGGACCAATAATAATAGACAAATTATTTCCTCGTAATTTCATATTACAGTTCTCTTTTTTTACTTTGCAAAATTCATAGCATACACATCAGTTATTAAACACAATGAACAAAATATCAACTTTGAACATACGTAGTTCCAAGATCATGTGGGTAAATCACAGAGCAAGGCAAACGCAGCCAAAATGCGTTTTTTTATTCTTGTCAGATTTCAGATTTCCATCAAAGCATATGATTCGTGCTGTGTGTACACACCATCCTAGGTCGCCTCCTCTCCTTTTGGGAGGTGAGACTAAGAGACCGAACGCGATGCACATCGCCTCCTCCGCAGATCAAAAGCAATCACATAGGCATCAGTTTCCATCAGTCACACTTCGCTTGGTTGGCGTTTCATGTGATGAAGTAAGTGCTCTGTGTTCACATACCCAATCTTCTTCTCAACAGCATTAACATTTTCACAGAAACCATGCATTTAATCATTGCGTTTGGAGCCCAGGTCCCAATACACACGGACACACTGTGTTTCTTTCATCACTGTCTTCATTTGAATCTTCATGCACTTGCAGTAAATGAATGACTCACATTTCAACCTAGAGCAAATTCAAGTCTTTTATTACAAACCATGATATTCATGGAAATCAGAGCAACAACCCTTCATTGAGCCAAAACATAAAGACAGATACACACAGACACACTCACAGACTCACTCACACACACATGCACACACAGATGCACACGAGCACAGACACACTCACAGACTCACTCACACACACACGCACACACAGATGCACACGAGCACAGACACACTCACAGACTCACTCACACACACATGCACACACAGATGCACACGAGCACAGACACACTCACAGACTCACTCACACACACATGCACACACAGATGCACACGAGCACAGACACACTCACAGACTCACACACACACACACACACACACGCACACACAGATGCACACGAACAAAGACACACTCACTCACTCACACACACACACACACACACACCAAATTCTCATCTGTAATGCCCTGGTTGTCCTTCTTTGACACTTGTCTTTCCTTTCTCTGTTTCGTTGCTCTGCCCATCACATTCAGTTGACCTTTGCTGGTTGGATGGATGGATGGATGTTGAAGATGAAGAGTCCTGTGTGCGAGACATAGATATTGATGACCTCAGGCTCTGGAGTTGCGCTCCTCGTCCTCGTTCTCGAGGTGGTAGGCGGGCTTATAGCGGCTGACCCCCCGGTCGTCCACTGTCTGGAGGGATACGTTCCTTAAGGTGTTGTCCATGCTACCCAATGAGGTGTACCTGCGCCAAAACAGATAGATGGTGGAGGATTTAATATTTGCTTATCCAGTTGTTCGGTAAAATAGGAGCTCCACACACAAAATGAAACTCACCCTTTATCATAGAGAATGCAGTACGGCACATAGAGGGTCCTTAGGAAGGACCAGATGTCATGATATGTCCAGTCCTGAAAAACACAGGTAGGGGAGGGGAGCAAAAGAGAGAGAGAGAGAGGGAGAGAGAGAGAGAGAGAGAGGGAGATTTTCAAAGAGTGAACGTGAGAAACTGAAATAACAGTTAAATAACATACTGAAATAATGATCACTCAGAACAGAACAAACTGCAGTTTCAGAATCAATTTGAGGAAATACCGGAGGATCTACGAAAAGAATTGTGAGTCCGAAGTCAAGTTAAGAAACAGCTCGATTTAGTCGCCTAAACCAAACCCTAGTACCACTGGGGCTACTGTATAGGGCTACACATAGCATTAATAAAAGAAGCTACCTGAGGGAAACATAGACCTCTCTCTTATAGACTTCTCTACAAGCTCACTGTATTCACCATGAACAACACACAGAAAACAAATCAGGCTGGGAAAAGGTGTGTGTAGGTGTGTGTGTGTGTGTGTGTGTGTGTGTGTGTCCGCGAGTGTCCAGGTGCATGTTGTTAGTGCACCCTCTTACCAGCAGTGGGTTGACCCTCATGTATTCCGGCCAGCCGGGGTCAGTAGGGCACAGGGGTGTCAGCTTGAGTGAGTAGGGGTCGCTGTATCGTGTCCCCATCAACACGGCCTTCAGCTCCGAGTGCCTCTCCTGCACCTCGCTCAGGGCCTGCCGAATACTGCCCTCCACCGAAATCAGGTCCAGGTCGTACCTACAATACAGGATAGGGTTAGTGCCAAATACTGAGCAACAAAATATGTGTACACACACCACAGCAGCCTTGTAGCTCAATAAGACGACTTTTTTAGCAACAGATGACATTACCCTGTACACAAAAATGCCTCTTGTTATGTTAAGTAGAATCAAATAAACAAGGGCATAATTTCAGATAGGATCCTAGACTCTATTCTAAGCTTTGTGAATAGGAACTATCAGCTTCAGACACGATGTCAAAAAGATCCTCTGACTCAACTGGTGCTGCAGTCTAAAGAATGTGAGGAGCAAGGTCACCTTCAGCCGAATCTTAACTTTGGATCACTGAGGCTATAGCGAAGCTACAGCTACATTTGCCCACTTCCCAATATCTTGTATTTTCGCTTATTTGTCACATTTAAATGTTTCAGATCATCCAACTAATTTCAATTAAAAAAAACAAAGACAGCTTGAGTAAACACAAAATCCACAGATTTTTTAATTTATTGAAGGTTAACAGTTATTAAAAACCTTAACTTCACCCATGTGAAAAAGTAATTGCCAACCTAAACTTAATATGGAGGCGGCAACAACTGCAATCAAACGTTTGCAATAACAGGCAATGAGTCTTTTATCACTGAGGTGGAATTTTGAAAACACTCTTCTTTGCAGAATTGTTTTAATTGTGTTGCCTCTTGGTATGAAATGTGCTGAATAAATGAAGTTTGATTTAATTTAATTTAATTTCATTCAGGGTTTTCAAGCATGAACTGGCTGTTTAAGGTCATGCCACACAGCATGGCAATCGGATTTAAGTCAGGACTTTGACTAGGCCTCTCCAAAACCTTAATTGTATTTATTTTGAGCCATTCAGGAGGTGGACTTGCTTGTGTGCTTTGGATCATTGGTCCTACTGCATAACCCAACGGCGGTTCAGCTTGAGGTCACAAAAAGATTTTCTGGTAGAGAGCAGAATTCATGGTTCCATCAATTATGGCAAGTTGCCCAGGTCCTGAAGCAGGAAAGCAGCCCCAGACCATCACTCTACCACCTTGTGATTGATTTAGTATCTAAAGCGTAAATTACTTTTTCACATAGGGCCAGGTACGGTTGGATAGCTTTTTTCATTAAATAAAGGAAATCCTCATTTAAAAACTGCATTAAGTGTTTACTTGGGTTATCTTTGTCTAATATTAAAATGAATTGGATGATTTGAAAACACTTTAGTCAGACAAATATGCACAAATAGAAGAAATCGGGGATGGCAAATACTTTTTCACAGCAGTGTAGTCAGCGTAAGACCTGCGTAAGGCTGTGAGCCTTTGAGTGCGGATTCATTACCTGTTTATCGTATCTTGAAGAAATCTTTCCATCTCAGGGAACGGGGAAACGATCCGGATATACAGAGCCTTCACTTTGTCCTTACCCTCAGGGTAACGTCTTGGATCGTGAGGTACAGAAAGGGGGGAAGAAACAGAGAGAGAGAAAGAGGAAAAAGGGAAAGAAGAAGAAGAACAATGTCAAATGCAAATCCACAGGCGAAGTTCAGAGAGAAAGTAGAGGAAGAGTAGAATAAATGTATTACAGTTGTCTTGCATCATCTTCTACTTTCAGTCCACAGACATGGCAAAAGTTCTCTCCTTCCTGTCTATTGCTCGTGTGATCCCCTCAGTCTCCTCATCACCATCCATCTTTTTTTCCATACCTCATTCTCCGTATCTCTTCATTTTCTCTCACCTTTTTCCACAACTCACTCTCACTCGTCTATCTCTGTTTTCATTTGTGATTTCACTCACCGTTTTATAGCAGCGTAATAGAGGTGTAGAAGGGCAGTGCAGTCTTTGCCTCCGTTGAAGCCTACACATGTCTCACTGGCTGTGTACTGGTCCAATGCTGTCTCAATGGTCTTCAAGGCGGATGCCACCTTATTGCCCAGAGGGGTGCCTATGGGAAATGCAGTCCAACACAAAGCAATGGTCAAGTAAACTGATGCATGCACAAACCTATATTCATCAAGCCTCAAGCCACAAGATTGGCACTGCTGCCAGGAATAATTTTCTTTCCATGCACACACGCACACGCACTCACGCACGGACGCACGGACGCACGCACACACGCACACACACACACACACACACACAACACTTTCACATATATGGCTACAAGAAATCAAGAAATAGCCACAATATCATCCCCTTGAGAGTAAGGGCGCAACCTGTTATGCAATTTTGCAAATTAGTATCTTGAGCCATAGTTAACTCTAAATTAGGCCCGAGAATTGCAGGTGGCCTGGGCAGTCTTGAGATTGTCTTGCACAACTGTACACACAAATCAACTGTTGACTATGACTCAAGATGCCCGACTGCCCACATGCCACCTCTCCCTAAATTAACAAACCTCAAGCACTAAATTCATCCCTGTAACAGTAAAAGAGTGGTAAAAGGCAATGGTACTGTGTGTAAAGACAGCTATCCAAAATATCTTCTCTTGGGATGGGCAAGAGTACAAGCAAATGGTAACGATTGTGCAGGTTAGAGGTCTACCTCAAAGGTCAAAGTCCTGAGTAAATGGCGCTGACCGTTACCACAGTGAGACCGAGTCGCTGTCAGCTAGGCTTGCACGCAGTGCTTTGCCCGTAAAACTTATTTTGAACAACTTTTATCGTTTCTATTTTACTTATGAACATTGTTAGTCAAATAAATTGTGGAAGGCTTTGGTAAATGCCCGTTCAGTCAATACAATCTTTTTTTTTTAACTACTTTTTTACATCGCAGGAACTGGATTTTATGCTTGTGACTTGGGTCACAAGTCATGTTCACTGAGCTTTGTCCATCAGACTGTCAGTTGTATTGTACACCCAGACCATCTTGCCATGGTGGAAGCCTTGCAGCCGTTTAAAAGAAAGCACATTAATGGCCTTTAATTAACTGCCACTTCTTACTCCACCTTTGAACTTCAACTTCTGAAAGTTGATCAGTCGGACTCAAACCCATGGCTGTGCTCTGGTGTACAGGCCTCCCAAAGCAATCACACATTTCACTGAAGAGTTTACAGACTTCTCCTGTACTCTCCTGTGTGGACAGAATTGAATGGTTGTTGACTTAAACATTCATGTTTGCTATCCTAGCACAGCTCTTGTCAGAGATTTCCTAAACGTGATTGACTCAGACATTTTTCGCAGAACCACCACAGGCCAAGGGTAGTGTAAAGTACCATTAATAACTTTCTAACCCACGTGCTAGTTTTACTAACTCTTTGATTCTTCACTCTCTAGTGATGATTTTTGAAACTATTTTATTGAAAAAATGAACAAAATCAGATCATCGATACCAACAGTGGTTGGGCTGGTGAGTTCTGTTTCTCTTAGAACTGACAGTTGCTTTCGACACAGTAGACCAGAGAGTCTAAACGGTCTTACCTTGGCTGACTTAAAGCTGACTTTCATTTCATCAGGTTACCCTTCACTTTTTCTCTCCAATTTTCTCCATACACTCTTCTAAGTCTTTTCTATTCTGGTCTCTATGCTTCTCTCTTTCCCATTCCACCCTTCCTCATTTCCTCACCGCTGTTGGCCAGCATGTAGACCTCCCCCGGGGCGATGGAGATCGGATCCGTGACTAGTGGCACCACGCTACCAGGGGGCAGGTCCTCCACGAGCTGGGCCCTGGCCTTATCCACTTCCTCCAGGCTGTCGGAGTCCAGCACCAGCCGCACGCGGTGGTAGTTACTGAGCCAGTCTGGGTAGGAGCCTAGGGCCACACGCTTGCCCCAGACTTTCTGAAGCTTCGTGAGCACGGGTGCAATTCCTGTCTCGTCCGCGTCCACAAACACTTCCCGCGTGTGGAACGTGGTGCCTGAGCCGGCGAAGAGGTGCGAGAGGCCCTTAAAGGCACGCTCAAGCAGCGAGGGAATACCCGGGAAAATGTAGACGTTACGCACGCTCACCAGCGGGTAGCGCATGGGCTGGCCCTTCTGCGGATCGATGCCATAGTTCAGCTGTGCCGACTCGGGCACCGTGGCGAGCTTCATGGCGGGCGAGTTTGGGTCAGACGCGCCAAAGAACTCCTCCACCAGGCGCACCAGCTCTGGGTGGGGCGTCAGGCGCTCACCGAACGCCTGAGCCACACTCTCAAAGGTGACGTCGTCGTGGGTGGGGCCGATGCCGCCGGAGGTGATCAGGTGTGTGACGGTTGGCGCCAGGGCGGCCACCTCTTTGGCGATGACCTCCTGCACGTCGGGCACCACAGTGATGCGCTGCACGCTCACGCCCAGCTTGCGCAGGTTGCGGCACAGGAAGGCACTGTTGGTGTCCACAGTGTGACCCTGTGACACAGAAAAAAAAAAGTATAATCCTTGAGATATTCTGACTTCTGATATCAGGGAGTGCACTGGGTGGACCCTCATATTACACTCTTCGCTTATGTATTTATGATAGATGTGCAAAGAACATATAACAGTATATAACACATAATTGTGCTCTGTTAGTTACATATAATTGATAATGTTATCTTACAGAGCTGCCCTTTGAATGTTATTGATATATCTGAGACACATTAAACCGGACAATCTACTTCCTCTGTGTTATTCAAGTCTTAATTGGAAGCTACTTGTACTTACACTCTGAAACACACCACATCACAGGGTGTTACCGATATATTTCGGTACAGAAACAATACAGTGGGAACTGATTTCAGTGAACTTGATGGATGTCTCTAAATTTGGAATTATGTATAAATAACGTACTGCCATCAGGTAAGGGTTGACTAACAACTTGCACAAGATAACTGAGGTTCAGTTGATCAGCTATCACCTTCAGGATCTCATCGCCAATGATGAGGATGGCTGCTGTGACGGTGCCACCCTTGTCCTGGGAGGGACTGGTGCTCTGGTGGTTGAGGGCCATTGCAGTGACCTGAATCCCAATTCTCCTCACTCTCACCGCTGCTCTACTCAACCTGGGCAACGCCTGAAGCATTCAGGCCCCTGGGCAGGAGGGAGGAGAGAGAAGGGAGTCAAGTTCTGGCAGAGACAGGGTGACAAGATCTCAATGATGGATTCACAATAAAGTGCAAGAAATACAACACTATCTGTTGCAAAGTAACGATATGTGGTTACTTTCTACTAAAATTGTGAACTGCTGTCATTCAGATAACATTGGTATGCAATGCATCTACGTATTGTGTGGGTAGGCTAATAGTGAGTTGATGGGAAGAAAAATCCCTTCCAACGAACACCATCGTTCTATTTACATGAAGCTGAGGAACTTGCACGACACAACTAAACAGTTAGACCGTTTAACTTAATACCAATCCATTGCACTGCTAACTTACCTTTAGCTAACTTTGTTTTGGGGGAGCCCTTAGAAACAGACGAGAAACGTTGTAACAAATAACCTTCCTACCTTCAAAAAATAGTTAAACAGATGCAGATCCGGGTTCCACAGCAGCTGCTGTTAGGCTAGCAAGTGTCTAAAGAGGGATCATATTGCACAATAATACAGTCAATCAGTAATGTTAGCTGTAGCGGGACGTCGGTAAGCCAAATGAAGACAGTGGACCTTCTTGGCGAGGGTGACACGACCACGGTCATTTGGTAAAGAAAGTGGTCACAACCGACTGGTCCCGCCTCGTAAATCAAACTTAAAGTCCACGAAGAATCTGTAGTGCAATTATATGAAACTCCATATCTTTAATTATTAAATATAGTTGAATACTGTATTATAGGACTACACTTACCATAACATCGTTGTGTCCCAGTTATGTATTTGCAGTGTCACTTCTCGTCACTTACTAATCACATGATTGCAACGCACCAATCATAATGACGGAACATCCGGCCCCGGTCACTAGTCAACCAATGGGCTGTAGGGACGCACACAAATAACTCATGCTGTTTCGTAAGACGGAAGCGGCTGAATTTCGCATGCCCTCTGTAGTGTATGTCAAGAAAAAAATAACAGAAAGTTAAGTACCGCTGAAAACTTCATAGGAAATATCAAAACGTTTACATAGATTCACAATTAGGAACGCGAAAGGATAGCGTACTTCAAAACTCAAACTGGGTCACCCATTTTCTAAGACAGTAGGGGTCGTCATCACCTCAGAACGATTGCCATCACTTCTGCATGAGTTTTACAATGTAACCAACACACACATCTTTGAATAAGCCTACTCCTTCAGATATGGCGAAACCATTAGACTATATATACAGCTGATGGGCGAAACAGACTGTCTTTGTAGGTGACTACGTTGGTTTAACTTTCATTTTAGGTTAAAACTGAAGATGTTTTTATCCTTTTGGAGTTTTTTTTTTTATTGTTGGCTGTAGCCATTTCCATTTGATAATAACTATTTTCACCATTGAGATGTCAGACTAATCATGTCCTTAATTCTGGTTAATTCAGATATTCTCATTCAACCATGTTTTAGAACATCTTGTAGTCCTACATGATTTAGAGAAGTCAATGGGCTAATAGTTCTAAGGAGAATGAGAGAGAGAGAATCCGTTTTGCTCACAAATTATGTATGTCTGTAAAACAGATGATAAAAGATAAAGGCAAACAACACTAATTAAGGCTTTGTCCAGAAATCATGAATATGAACAAGAATGAAGATACAGATTGAGCATATCACAATAAGAACTAATTATATCTGAAGCTGCGACTTGTAAAAGCAGGCCCTACACACATGGCCAATGAGACAGACCTCCATGTGGTAGGCAAGGATTGAACTGAGCATTAGTCTTAGGGCTACCAATGAAGCCAGCAATGTGTACTGGGGGGCTGAGATTGAGGACAAACAGGATTTTTTTTGTGAACTTTGCTAAGGGAAAGCGCATCATTCTATTCATCTTTCGGCAGGTTCCACAAGATATCCCTCTGCCATGGCAATAATATTACATTATGAGCCCTACTTAAAGCACAGATCATTATTAGCTTTAATGCATTTTTTTTGTAGACCAGTCCTTCTTTAGACCTGTAGACTTTCTTCTTGATCAGCATGTTATGGTTTGTTGTTTTCCCCCCGAGAGTTTGCCATGCTTAACCTGATTTCACCTAAATGAGTTAGCTGGCAATAAATAATGTTTAGCATTTTTGTCAAAACAAACTAGAAAACAAATTGAGTATCATGAAGTCCTTAATTTCCAAATTCCACGTTTTAAATAATTGGGCTATCATACATTCTTCAACATACTCTTGTCTTACTCTCAATTCCCCCTGTTGGTCTATGATGGAGTTTCTATTATGATTACGGTTTCACAGGAAGTCATGCAGTCTCATTGATATAACTCATCAGACATTGACTAATGTGACAATAATGAGGTAATCAGAAAAACCAAACAGTGATAAAATGACTAAATTCACTTATCAAACTATTTAGTGGATAGCCAGTGCATAGTGAAAAGGCAATGGACTGCCACTGTTAAAATCCAACACTTGCAATCATTTGAATAAATGCCATTAAAAACTGATAAAGGCCTAATTAAAGGTAGGCCTATTTTGTGTCGTGGATTCCTTTCCGTGACTTAAATAAAAACCTCAAAAGCCCCGTATCTATCTATTGTGTTTTAGAGCAGTTTCCAATATGGAGCCCTAGCTTAACTAAAGTAGCTATAGCATGTGGCTTTAGACAAAACGAGTTAGCACTGGAGTCGGGACTCAACAGGCGTCCGTTTCGGAAGAAAATTCCCTCCTGCGAAAAACAAGTCAAGGCCGTACAAGGGGCCAGGTGCGGGCGCCTGTTAGAACGCCAAACCACATGACGCAGCCAGTTGATCGCGGAAGTGGCTTTTTTAGACCGTAGAAAGGAGGGGGCGACAAGAGGGAGAAACGGAAGGGAGAGAAGAGAAGAAAAGTTTTAAACTCTTTCTTTTAAGAATTGCAAATGAATTGGAGACGACAACTGACTTCCACTATCTCAATAATACGGGGGTTTAGATGTGATTGTATGTAAAATTCAGAGGAGTGCGACGTGACTGGAGAAGAAAGGCACGAAAGTGAGGCAAGCAAAAGACTGGGTAAGTTTCAGCAGAAGTTGACCACAATTTGGTCAGCACGATTCAAGTCGGAATTTTCAAGGCGGCGTGTTGGAACGTGGTCGATATGTTACGTTGAAGTCATTGGATTCATTGTGTCAAAGTTGTTACAGTAAATCAGTGTTGTACAGTGAATCGAACATTTTTTTTCTCAGTAGGCTACAGCAGCAGCCTGAAATTAACGGAGTTACTCTGATAGCATTTTTAAAGTCGGTCCTTGCTAGATTATGATTGACAGCCACTAAACCAATCTTGTGCTGAAGTTCTTTGTTGTTGTTAGTGTAATAGGTGTAGCAGAGGTGTTTTTCTCGGCTTGCTCAAAAGTATGTATAGTTTCACGGGACAGGACCAAGCGATACGTAAATTGTGGCCAGTTTAGGCTACTGTAGGCCAACTAACGTAATCGTTACCGGACTACTGTGGCCAGGCTCAACACGACGTATTTCTTTGGCCGCCCAACTCATCTTAATCATGTGTTGTGGTAATTTGATTATAATAATACCTCGCCTGTCAACTTGGACAATATCCTACATTCATTCGCCGTGTTGACATCAAACGACTGTCAATGGGCCCTTCTCACGTCATTCGAACTTTGAAAGTTGATGAAAGCCAAAGGTTAGCTTAGTCGTTGTAAAAGTACACAAGAAATCAACCGAAATGATCAAGTTCAATAAGGCCATTCCATGAAAAATGCTTGGCCCTATATACCATCTTCTCCTGATTATGCTCTACTGTAGAGGTTTGTAATTAATGATGGCAGGGAAGAAGCTGGTTGACTCCTCCAATGCCTTTTGTGGGTAGCGTCTACTTTTCAGCTGTCCATACTTCAGCTGCTGTTCACAGCTGAAGTGTGGGGGAGACCTGCTGCACACACACAGTGGACTCTTATTCTAAAGTCAAGTAACCCTTGAGATGTGCAACCTTGGTGAATTGGTGCTAATTGGTCTCTTTGAAGCATGATTTGGTAGTGGTGTGTTCCTGTACTCTTTGATCTTTTGTCTTCAGTCATCCCAGATATACAAAATGAGGGATTTCAGGTGTAGTTTTGCACCTTCTATAGGCTGAGTGCAGTCGGTCCTGGCCTGCAGTGTTATATAGATAGATAGATAGAACGAGGAGGAAGCTGGACTGTTTTTTTATTAATTTTTTATGTGTTTGTTTTGATTCCCATTCCTGTTGTCCCCTTCTTGCTGCTAAGACACCTGAATTTCCCTAACGGGATTAATAAAAGTTTATCTTATCATATCTTAACTTATCTTATATTCAGGGGCAGTTGTGCTGTGGTGCCTCCTTAGAAAATGTGACCGAACTATCCGGCAAGTGAGTGACAGACTATACTGAGTGTACACTGAGATGACAGGTATAAAAGTTGGTAGGGCTTTCTTTCTCATTTCCAGCTCCCTGTCCCTCACTCACTCTGTTTTTCACTGTTATCAGTTGCTCTGCAGGCCTCTGTGCTGCAGTTGTTGAGCCAACACCATACTGCACCTGATCACCACTGATAACAAGCACAAGGCGCAAGAGATTTATTTTCTCCAGTTAATGGACACCCAGAGTTTGTCATCGGGGACGCACACACACACACACACTCACACAACTATCTATACAGGCAGCTTTGCTATCACAATGGCACACCTTGTGCATGTGTGTGGATTGTGAGGACTGCCAGTCTCAGTCAAATGCTGTGTTATGTTGTGCATGGCAATGAGGTCTTCTGTAATTTCCATTTAGTGGCCATTACAGTTGGGTTCAGTGCAGCTGTAATTAGTGTGTTCATGTTACCTGCTATGTGTTTCTCCCTTTTCCTCATGTTCCTTCCTCTGCCCTTTTTTGTCTCCTACTCAGTGAGGTATGGGTGGAGGGTAGGGGGGGGGGGGGGTCAGTTGACTTCCTGCACGGTCTTCCCACGTCATTCTCCACATACATATACGCACTCACACAATTGGACTATCAAGGGAGGCAGGACAAAGACTTGCTCAACTAACAAGCACATGCACCCACTCTTGCTCTCTCTCTCTCGCTCTCTCTCTCTTTCTTTCACTCGTACACTCTTTGTTACACACAGACTAAACATGTTGGTGATATATTTGGGTCATACAGCATTTTGTCTAAGATATCGCTTCATTGAAATGCTTAACTGGCTTTTCATTTGTTGTGGGTAACATGACTCACTCTGAATCACATACTTGTGAGACCTATGAAGCGCAAATTACCGCAAGCAACCACACGCAGCTTCAGCCATACATACAGTAAGCATCATGCCATGGTCATCAAGGCATGGTCACACACACACTCACACACACTCTTTTTCTCTCTCTCTCTCGCTCTCTCTCTCTCTCTCTCTCTCTCTCTCTCTCTCTCTCTCTCTCTCTCTGTCTTTCCCTCTGGACTTGCTGGCTGGCTGGCTGGCAGTGCCTAATAACAAATAGTTACCACTGAACTTGCGCAACATTTGAAGCATCGTCTCTGCCAGTATCACCACCACCAACACTGCAAAGCGGAAGACTTGAGCTGAAGTGTAAAGCCTGGCCACTTTGTCCCCAGAGGCGTTCTAAAACTGACCACTAAATGTATTAATGTAGCATGAGGGTTGATAGATGATTAGGCCTCAAAGTGAAGTGTTCCTTCTCCTTGATATCATACAGAACGGGCCTTGTCCACACGCTGTGTTGCTCTGTTTAAGATCTCCAAGTAGTGTAAGAATTATTCAGTCAACTAATAATCTCAATAAGACTCTCTTAGAAGCTTATGTATAAAAAGCTTATGACTGCTCAAGTCTTGGGACTTTGGGCAAGGCACTTTTCATTGTAGCCTTTTGCAAAGGACTAACAGCTAATGTTGTTAATATTTACCTTTTGAAAGATGACAGCCTCTAAGAGAGAAGTGGAGGCCGTGAGAGAGAAGTGGAGAGGAACCAAAGAGCGGTACGACTCCTGACATGAGTCAATCATTGCCGGAGGGGGGCTACGCAATGAAGACACTACTAGCTGCGGATTGAATTGGGTGTTACTTTCACATGCCAGAGACAAATGAATGTCCAGAAGGACCCACTTTGTCTCGGTTCCTAAAGCTACAGCCCTTATGTTTTTTTTTTTTTAAATGAGCCTGAAAACGTATCTTAATGTGGACTTTTGTCCCAAAGGCATTAGTGAGACAGGTTAAGGCTACGTTACATAACTACGATTACAAGTTAGTTTTCAGAGAGTCTCTGCCCCTTAACCATTCAGAAGCTCAAAGTCAGGGACTTGGCTGCAAAGTATGCAGGTATTGTGTCTTGTGTCTCTTTAATAGCAGCTGGGGTACAAATCTTCAGCATTGGACACACATCATGCCAAACAGGGACAGAAGTTCTCCTCTCGCATACTTCACCTCAGTTGGCTCTCAAAAACAACAGATTGTCTGTGTGTGTGTGTGTGTGTGTGTGTGTGTGTGGGGGGGGGGGGGGAAATGAGAGATTGCAATGGTAAAAAGGGGAATGAAAGCGAGTACATATTTGAGAGGGACTGTTTGAGTGTGGAGAGAGGGAGGGAAGAGAGGGGGACTTAAAATAGAAAACTCACATGTCAGCTGCCTTGGAGTCTAAATGAATGTTAATCTAATGTCCATTTGGAGAACAGATTGACAATTCCCCACAACCCTCTACCATTGTGAGGGCCATACTACACTATTATATCGATGGTGTGATCGTTATTTTTTTCTCTCTTGTTTGTTTGTTTTATGTTTCTGTCTGTCTGTCTGTTGTCGTCATGTTCATTGTCATGTATTAATCAGTCCTTTTTGTACTCTCGAGTACCTAGGGGGTTGGCATGGCTTTAATGAAGGGTCATCCTGAGGGCACAGGTCATTTCGTATCCTGAATGAATATTCATGAGCAGGCATGATCTTTCCTGCCCGCCTCAGGCCGACCCTACTTTGAGGGTGAAAAGAGTGAGCATATGCCCAGGACCTCTGCCACACTTTGTCTTTGGCTAAATTAGTGAACTACTAGACAGACCACTAAAAAGCAAGAACACTCTTATTCATCTGTATTTGTGCTTGATGATTAAGGTTTCAGAAATGAATGCAACTGAGAGTTGTCTTTTCTTGACTTAAATAAAATATGGCTTTTGCTTTTGAGATTGAAAAATGCTTTAATTTTGCAATAGTGACCTGTAACCCAGAATATTGGCCGTCCTTGGTACGAGACACAGCCTCATATGGACAGACTAGGTGTACACACAAAGACGAGGGCTAAGAAGTTGTACCATGTAGGAGAGTGTAAATGAGAGTTTTTCAGTGAGTCATCAGAACAAAGTTATAAAAGAAGTAGGCATAGGCGCACTCACGCACACAGAGCCCTGTTTGCTCAGCCTTGCAGTGGTTGTGTGGTAGTTGGCTCACTGGCGGGCTGCACATTTAGATGCTCTTCCGTGAAGTTGCACAGTGCAGCGGTTACTGTACGCCGTGGTGCAGCATTCCCCTTAATCCTGCTGGAAGCACTTCGCTGAGGGGGATTGGGTAACTCGTGTGAAAATATTTAGCTCACACAATGAAGCACTGCCAACAGTGGAGCAGTGAACCCCTTTCCCTCAGCAGTGACCTCTTTCTGTAAGCAGTTAGTTCATACAGCGTTAGCGTGCTTTTTGTTGACCCTCTCTTGGCAGCATGTCATGCTTTCAACCACAGAGGGTAGAAAGAAAAGGTCATCAAGAGAAGGCTGCTACTCTTTTTTTTTTTTCTTCTTTTTATTTGCTGCTACTTCTCTCTCCCACCCCTTTGTGAACACAGAGGGTTGCAAAACCAGAGTGCAGCAGAATGTCACTGGCGATGTCTAAATGCAAGGCCAACACAAAACACCTTGCTGCCCAGTGCTGTGGTTGTCTGCTGTTATTAAGAGACGACACAAGAGTCTGGCACGAGCCAAAAGTTTTGAAGTGATGAAATGTCCCTGCCGGAATCCATCTAGTCATTATAGATGTTGCGCAATCGACATGGGAGATGCATTGCGAAAGACGGCTCTAATTCAAAAAGAATGGAGCAGCTGCTGCATGCAAATGGTTACTGTAAGGATGTTTGTTTGTGTGGAAGTGAGAGAGAGCGAGTATGCATGCGCACACAAGCCTATTTGCATGTATGTGTGTTTGCACTTTTGTGTTCACACTGTGTGTGTGTCTGTGTCTGTCTGTGTCTGTCTGTGTCTGTGTCTGTGTCTGTGTCTGCGTCTGCGTCTGTGTCTGCGTCTGTGTCTGTGTGTCTGTGACTGTGTCTGTGTGTGTGTGCACATACTGTATCTGTGTGTGTGTCTGCGTCTGCGTCTGCGTCTGTGTCTGTGTGTCTGTGACTGTGTCTGTGTGTGTGTGCACATACTGTATCTGTGTGTGTGTGTGTGTGAGCAGGCTGGGACACAAACACTCTCCCTCCTCTTGCCAAATGTCTCCCATTCCTCTGTGTGTGCCTGAGCCTGACCATTTGCCTGACACACAAACACACATCAAATGTGGCAGCAGCCCCTGAGACGTGCTTTTGTTTCTGCACACCTGTGTCGTGCCTGTCACATGACCACTTCTCTCCACAGCTCCTGCTGCAGCTTGGGAGGTCCACTGTTATTGGCTGAGTGGATAGTGATGCATGGGAAAAGCTTAATCTCATTGGCTATATTTGCTTGTTGCAATTGGCTGCTTTGTGTGTGTGTGTGTGTGTGTGTGTGTAATGTGCGCTTATGGTGTTTTTAGGGTTAAGAGACAAACACAGAGAGTCGGCTGATGGAGTACGTGGTAAGCTCTTGAGATTTACATTACAATTTTCAATGCACTCGCCTCTCCATCCGTCCTTCACTGTGGTACAAAGGCTGCTCCTGTCCTCATACCTCAGATGTCACCTGCCTGTGTCTACAGTAACCTCGACAACAAGGTGGGCAGGTTGATGTGAGACTCGTGCAATAACACTGAATACATACACACACACACACACACACACCAATAACCCAGTTCCCTTGTACTTTCTCCCCAGTGAGGGGGAAAGCCCACACTGCCATTTCCCCAGTTCTTACTGCAGATAGGAAACATACAGCATTACTCAACCAGAAGCTGCACTAGTAGCAATCGTACATGTTTTAGTTGCAGCAGTACGAGAGGTAGGACGAGGAGTGGTATTTCAGATGGTAGGATTTACAGAATGGATCATTCCTCCTCTTTTGTCCAAAAAGTGCATGTGCATCTGGTGTAATGTAATAATGTTTAAATACTTAACCCTTTTAAGCTTGTATGAGGATGAGCTAGATGCCAGCCAGATAGGCACGGTAAAGCAGTGGTGTGACACACCGCATAAAACACACACACACACACACACACACACACATACACACACACATACACAAAAGACTATCTGGGGGATATGTAGGTCATCAGTCTGCACTTATACATGAGCGTCAGCTGGGAGAGTGTGAGTCAGATACTTCCTGTTGAGAACACAATCACGTCCTCTGCTGTCAGAGTGTGTATGAGCGAGTGAGCATGAGCCGCTCGGTCTACTGCCCGCAGGAGCAGCCTCTATGCCCCCCCCACCACACACACACACACACACACACACACACACACACACACACACCCCAAACACTTACACACACACTGGTGAAGGGACAGGTGAAGGGCTTTGTTGATATGATTATGGTTTTGCGCCACGTGTGTAGTGGACTATAAATGCACAATCTCTGCTTTGCTGTGTGTGTGTGTGTGTGTCTGTCAATCGGTCTCGCTCCTTCTCACTGTCACAACTTTTTGATTGGCTGAGCACTGTTTTTGAATTAGTTCTCATCGCAGTCTTCCCCAGGTGGCTGGGCCTCTGTCTCTATCCCCCGTCACCACTCCTCTGCTTGCTCTTCATGGGTTTCCATTCTTGGTGGCTGGGTTTTTCTGCGCTTCTCTGATTGTCTGGCATTGGTATTTTGTTGTTGTTGTCTTTCTGTGTCAATGCTATTTTGTTGTCGCCATTCAGAACACAAAACAATGCATCAGCATGACCCACTGTATGTTTTCTAGGCCTTTGACAGAGACTTTCACCAACCGGTACGAACCGTAGACCTAACGTCTGGATCTCTGGAACATGCTGACCCACAGCAAAATCTAAGTCTATATCAGGCAGCCTTCAGGCGCGGCGCACATAAGTCCTCTTATCAGACAGAACATATGAAAATAAAAAATGGCTAAGAAGACTGAGCAGGCTATTGGTCTTTGAAAAAGTCTCCCAGCATCATTGAAGGGTGTTGGTGGTACATTGTGTTTTGTGTTTTAAGTGTGTTTGCTTGTGTGTAATTGTGTGTGTCCATGCATAAAAGCAAGTATGTGTTTGTGGTCGTCAGCCTTTGTGATAGGGGTTTATTTGTTTATGCTCTCTTTGTCTGTCTGTCTCGCTCTCTCTCGCTCTCTTTCTCTCTCTCTCTCTCTCTCTCTCTCTCTCTCTATCTCTCTCTCTCCCTCTCTCTCCTGCTCTCTCTCTGTACTCTGTGACTGGCCAGTACTGCATGCCCTGAGGTGACTGCAGCTGTGCTGTGCTGTGCTGTGCTCCATCCTCATTGGCTGCTAATGTCCTGTCCACTCCATTTAAATCTGAGCCGGGCAGGAGTGCAATGCAAACTGACACCATCTCCCAGGGTTCAGCCTTGCTCCGTGACTCACAGGCCACTGGCTTTCACAGAGAGACGTCCCAGTGGTGCGTTGTAGGGGTTGTAGTTTTATATAAATGTGTATTCGGGATGAAAAAAAACTCTGGTATTCAGCTCATGCGTCTACACGGGTCACTACTTTCACATTGTGTGGCCAGGCTACCGAGAGATTGATGCTTGCATGGGTCTCTTTCTGCCGTGGGGGTGGTGTGTGTGTGTGTGTGTGTGTGTGTGTGTGTGTGTGGCTGGGTTTGGCCTAGTCTGTACTCTGTGCACCACCTGAGTGTGTTGTCTGCATGTGTAAGTGACCTTAAAGAGCCTGGTGCAGCATGCAACTCTGCCTGGTGACCGCTGCACCTCTTAGTCAGGTGCATGGAGGAAAGAGAGCTGCCTACTGTATGCGTGGGGCTAAACAAGCCTTCCCTGGATTCCCTACCACAGCAGAGAGGGAGAGAGTGAGATAAATTAGAAATGGGGGAAGTAAAACCATTCAGGAAAGTGAGCATTCCCTTTCTCTCCCTTGCTCTCTGTCTTCCCTTTTTCTCCCTTTACATCTATCAGGTTACCAAGCAGTTGGAAGAGAGGCGGTTTCCTCAAGGTCTTGCTCATTCCCGATACTTCCCCCTTCCCGATACTTCCCCCTCATTTCCTGTATGTATGTGGTGTGTGTGTGTGTGTGTGTGTGTGTGTTACAGAAAAGCGGAGAGAGGTTTTTATGTATGCAAATACAGTCACAAATAACTGACACTGCGTGGAAAGAGAAGAGGAGTGAGAGACAGAAGGAGACGGAGCGAGACCGTGTGAGACGGGAGAGAGAGGAAGGAAGAAGGGCGCGAAAGAGGGAGGGGGGGAGTCAGGGAGGTGGAAAAGGAAATCAGCGGCAGCATCAGTGTGTGTGTGTGTGTGTGTGTGTGTGTGCCGAGGGACGGATGGAGCGGGTGGTGGAGGGGTTGGAGGAGGCAGCGCAAAGGCAGACAGGAAGGAGGGGGGGAGGAGGGGAGGAGGGAAAAAAAAGGGACATACAGCTTTATCTACAGCTCTCACACGCGCACTCTCACAAAACCCAGTGGTGAGGTGGAAGTGAGAGAGAGAGACGGAAAGAGAGGATGAGCGGCAAGAGCAGGGGGAAGAAGAGAAGAAAACAAAGAGGCATCGCCGTGCACAAGCTCATCGTGTGCCGCTGACGGCAAAGAGGAGAAGGGGAAGCGAAGGACAGGAGCGAGTGAGCAAGGGGAGAGGACAATATCAGGGTCCGGCTGTGACTTTGTGACATAGGGAGAGGGAGAGGGCGACGGAGTGGACCAAAGAGTCAAAGGAAGACAACATTTGATTCTTTTGCAGGGAGGGGACAGGAAGAGACAGAGGAGGAGAGGATTGTTTGGCTTTGCCTTTTTTTTTATTAATATGAACGATTAGGCTATATAAATAGAGGTGGTTATTATCTGATAGAATAGAGACAATCACGTTTTTCAATGTATGTCTTGTGTAATTATGTATTTGTATGTCCAGTTTTTTTAATGAAATAGAGAACAACACTGTTCATTGAAAGAACTTAGGTGGCTAAGAACCCCGAAGTAGCCGGTGAAAGAAGCACGGTTCTCGGCCACGCTGCAAATGTGTTTGCGGTCCTTGCGGCAGAAATTAAGCGGAGCATTCGAGGGATAGGCTACTTAACTCAGACATTGCTTGTTTAATCATCTCTCATTAGCTGTACCTAATACTGGCATATGCAGAGACAGACAAAACACAAACACGCACTGACAGTCAGTTGTTTGATATGCAATCGGTGTTGCAGGGACCCAGGTGCATTATACCTGCTACTGTAACAATGGGAATCATTTTTATGTAATTTGTTGCACGGTGGACTATATTATAACACGTTTGTGAGCCTGAAGACTTTTAGTGGTTCGTTTTAGTTAATGTGTTGTGTCTGTATCGTCAGAGTGGATTTCTGTGTGGAAATGGGTTGTTGAGAGCAGTTCATGATCCCATTTGAAATGGCACCAACGCGAAGTAGACTTGTGTTTTAGCCTCTGTCTGGTGCCGTCTATGTTGGCATGTCGACATTGATTAGCTTTACGGCCGGCGTGACGATTGCAAATCTTCAGACGTATCTCAGAGTTCACTGCCGGCCACCGACCCGTCTGAGTTCCCGGGAAGCGTCAGCGCCGACACCGGTGAAGTGACGCGGGCGGAGCTGCTTTTAGGTACAGCAGATCTCCTAGTGCCAGCCTTGTCATCTGCTGTTTGGGCTCGAGAATTGTGTCTGGCTGCATTCCCTTCCTAAATTCAATTCGTCGCTATAGCAACACGGTGGCGCGAGAACTTCTTATTCCGTCCTTTTGTCGGGACGTTACGGTGCTCGGGTGTTCTCTCAGCACCAAGTGCTCCGTTACCCAGGGTTACCTGCTTGGTTCAGAATGTCGGCTGATTAGACTTGTGGGGATTGTGGACTCGGGCACTCTGTAAGGCTTGTGCCGAGTTGTTGGAAAACCACTGCAAGTTGACTTATTTGCACGGTATTCTTTAGGGTAGCTTGGTAGTAGGCTAGTGTCTAGTGTGTGTTTGCATTAAATATAGGCTATGTGTGTATGTCTGTATTTTGTAAAACTGTAAGACACTCAGGCTCCGCGGTCTCTTCAAGGGACTCTAACCTTCACTGTGTTGCTCCCACCTGCACTACCTAAACAGTGACCACCAAAACCATTAGCAGGTCAATCGTGAATCTTAGCGACCTACACTGGTGCTCATCCTTTGTCCTTTCTTTGGAATTTGTTTGCTCAACTTACAGCGGTGCCCTCAAACTGGTGCTCGCCCAGGTGCTGAACTGGTGCTCACCCAGGTGCTGAACTGGTGCTCGTCAGAGAATGTCTGTCTAGACGGACTACACTGACGCTGTCAGCTGTTAAGTAGTTCAGAAGGGCAGATAATCGTTTACTTTCCTTGCGTAAGGACCCTTATTCTCAGTCATCACCTCTGATTTTTCGGAGGGGGTTAGGTTTAAAAAGTTGGCATTTAACCACACTGCATTAACAACTGGAGCACTTGTGAAGGTGCTGTCTGTAGCTCAAGAACAAGAGCTTCATCATTCTTTTCTCTTCTGTACACAAAAAGCGATCAGCACCAGTTTTAAAGGGACACCGGGCATTATCTCCACAGGGATATACGATTTATTATTATTATTATTATTATTGTTGTTGTTGTTGTTGTTTGAGGCATTTTCGTGGAGTTTGTGTCTGCTGTTTTTTTTCTTATTTGGGTGGGGGGTTTACTCCTCTGGGCCGGTTCCTCTCAGAGGCAGTGTTATCATTGGTGCCATGTTGCATTAGCATCAGACTGTTCCCAGCTCGTTGCACTGCACTTAAGTCCAATGCACTCTTTTTCAATTCCATCATTTCTGTTGGAATGTGATGCAATTCTTTTTTTTTACGCACTCAAGACACACAGCTGTGCTGTTTTAAACTCTCAGTGACAGGACAAAGGGTTTGAATCCACCATTGGACACAACACTTCTATGGAATTACATCATAACTAAGCTGATCATTTCCAGCTTATTTTTTTATGCTACTATTCCTGTATGTACAAAACAAGTAATGATTCACAACGGACTGGAGCTGTTTCCTTTTCATACTTTGTTTGATTGAACAGACCTCGTAGTTGCTTCAAATCTGTCGTAGGCTGCTCAATCTCCCAGCACAGTCACAGATCCTGATCGTCTGCATTGCCAGTCAGAACCTTGGAAGCAGCGCTGATGTGTGCGTATGTGTGTGCAGACAGTGATGTTGCTGTCGTGTCGGCTTTAGCTTCCTGCCACTCAAGCTCAGTCCATCAGGAGGAGTATCCGGGTGTGTGTGGGGACATGCACCTCTGCAAGACAGCGGAACTTAAGCGATGACCTTTGTACCCTTCAGCCGCTTCAATACCTACAGTTTGAGCTTTTAAAGAAGAAGGAAACATAGAGACTGTTGCAAACATCACCCACTGCTTACTGTGACATTTTAGTCCGTGTAGGAGTGACATTTTACTCCTGGACTTTGAAGAGCAAAAGTACCAGTGGTTATTTTCTGTAGTGTTCTTCAGTGGACACGACAGACGTCAAACACAACCGGACTGTTCTGTGCACCGCACACACTCACACACACACACACAGAAGTGTGTGTCTATGAGGCAACAGTTATGATGAGTTACACAACAGTGTGAAGATGGGCATGTGTTCATCTGTATAACATTAATGTGATTTGGTTCCTGACTAGATTCATTCTCAGGTGTCTAGGTTTGAGATATTGTGTGTGTGTGTGTGTGTGTGTGTGTGTGTGTGTGTGTGTTGAGGGGGTGTGAGGGACACGGTGGAGTGTTAACATAACGAGGGTGTGATTGATCTCATGGTCACACCTAACAAGTCAAAGCTTCAGGGATCCCTGGGAAGGGACTACAAATTGGGCCAATCAGGTTTCATTAGCCTTCGAACAACAGCCCTGTGGAGCATCATCATCATTGTTCTGGACAGCTGGTGATTTTCCCCGTCTCTCTATCTTTCCATCAGCTCTCTCTCTCTCTGTCTTTGAAAGACACAGAAGCATTGGTCTTACACAAATTAGATCATATTCTCAAGTTTCCGCACTTAAACTCAGCGAGCTAGGTCTGTTTGGACGAGAGCACGCTGTGTTAGCGACTAGAGACTAGTTTCGTGGTGCTGTAGTTCTTATCATATCCACCGTGAGGTCCTTTCTTTCTGAGATTTTCTATGTTTACTGGTATAATTGTGGTTCACAGACCGATGCTGCAAACACAAGCCTGAGCTACACAGCCATACTCCTCAGAGCCATGGAGACCGCATGGTTCTCTAACAGGACGGGGTGAACTTCCTCAAGTTCATTGCTTTCTTCTTCTCTCGACCAGCCTTCTTTTTATTTTATATATATAAGTGTGATATTTATCAGTCTTTGTATTTATTTAGTTTTTATATATTGGTTGATTGTTCTTTTGGCTCTTTCACCTTCACACCTGAGGTTGCTTTCAGATAATATTGTGAAAGAGAGTGAGTGAAACAGAAACGGACGTTTTTTATTTTTTTTATATAAAAAAAACCAAAGTAAAAATAAAAAGGTCAGCAGCAGGGCAGCCTGGAGAACGGCAAGGTAGAAGAGGGAGGGGGAGGTGGCGGGGGCGAGATTGTCTGGAAGAAGCGCCAGGAGGTGCTGGAGAGGGAGCGCGAGCGCGAGAGGCAGCGGGCGAGAGAGGCGGAGGGGTGCATCGTGTGGCAGCTCCGCGACGGCTTTCAGGAGCCACGACGCAACGGGGAGGGGCGGCGGGAAGGGCCAGGGGGCGCCGAGAGAGGAGGAGGGGGGCGCGAGAAGCAGCCGGAGGTGATCTGGAAACGCAGGGAAGACGAGGAGGAGGAGAGGGCGCGAGACAGACAGCACATGGTAGGGGGCGAGAGGGCACAGCAGTCCATCTGGAGGAAGAGAGAGAGAGATTGACAGAAGCCCATGAAGAGGAGGTAGGGAGAGGAGGGACGGACAAAACCTGTGAAAGAGAGGGAGAGCGTCGTGGAGCTGCATGCATTTCCGGCGGAGCTCTCGGCTTACTACTGAGTGTGTGGGCTGTTTTGTGTGCGTGCCGGATGGTAGCAGCTTTCAAGCTGGGGTGTGAGAGTCCAGTGTTCCTATAGTTAGACTCAGACAGACCTCGGCTACTGCGTCTGCTGTGGCCCGGTGACGCGGCTGTGCAGACACATCGGCCCACTGCTTTGATCCCGCTTTGGAGAAGTTGAGTCGAGCCGAGCCGCACACTGTGTGTAGTTCTCACTGCTCAGTCAAGAGTGTATTTCTCCCTCTGAACAGGCTCTGTCTGCTGTAAGCTCTCTGGTACATTTAGTCAAGTCTTGGCTCTTAGCTCTTAGCTCTTATACATCCTCTTGCTTCTCCTCTCTCTCTCTCTTTCTGTATTGATCCGTCTGTTCAGTGCATGGCCCCTTTTCCTGACTCTAGGCGACTAAGAGGCTTTTTTATGGGGTGCTGTCCGACAGGAACCACTAGAGTATAGCTCTGCACTAATACACACACACACACACACACACATACACACACGCGCGCACACGCACACGCACACACATGCATATAGCGTGTTGTAGGTTTTTTTCCCCAGACTGACAATCATCCTTGGAAGTGGTGCTGTAGTGATATTACTATGCAGGCTCTGCCTTTTTCTCTTCCCATAACTACTTCAGTAGTCTGAACTGGAACACTGGATACAATCCTTTTGCACTTCTTTTGCACTTCTCTATTTATCCCTCTCTTTTTGCACTTCTCACTCTTTCCTGTGTGCACTATTTTTTGCTGTGTTTTTTCTCTCCATACTGACGTGGTCACAAACTGTTTCGAAAACAAACTGTTGCGTTGATGATGAAAGCATCAATGTACCAAGAGACTTACAGGACATTGGGTGAGAAGAGAGGCTGTCTGTGCTGTTCAGACAAGACTTTCAGGAGACCGATCGAATAGCCTACAAAGACCACGAGAGCTGCACCCCTCCCTCATCATCTCTCAACTCTGATAGGAGCCAGATGGAGCTGGTCCCTAAGACTAAGTACAGCCACTTCAGGAGCGAGTCCCTCAGCTCGACGGATGAGAGCAACTCCTCCCTTCTACCCTCGACCCCCCTCACCCCTCTCACCCCCCTGGGCATCCCCTCCTCGCTCTCGTCCTCCTCCCTCACCCCCATCCTCCCGCCTACTTCCCCACGGAGGCAGGCGGAGAACAGCCCCACCACGCTCTGCTCCTTCTTCCCCAGGATGGGTGCCCTGCGCTTGGGCGTCTCTGCTGGCCTGCTCCCTGGCCTCAAGGCCTCCAGCAGGCCAGGCCCCGGGGAGGCCCAGGCGGCGGTGGCGGCCGAGAGCAGAGAGGGACAGGTGGGAGAGGTAGTGGTGGAGCTCCCCCTGGCCCCCCTGGCTCTCCCAGCGCTGCCCCTGCTAACGGAACCCTCTCTGCAGGACATGAACCGGCTTGGCGGAGCGTCGCGGCGTGTGCGCGTGGAGGGCGGGCAGCTTGGCGGCGACGAGTGGACACGCCACGGCTCTTTCGTCAACAAGCCCCAGCGCGGCTGGCTGCACGCCGACAATGTGGTCACCACCACCGGGGTCTCCTACACCGTCAGGGTAAGTATCTCAAATTAAAATTCAAAAGGAGCTTTATTGGCATGACCGTAATGTTCTACAGTATTGCCAAAGCATTTGGGTTGGGTGTATAAAAAGTGATTGTATAAACAATAAATATACAGTATCTCTACACAAGGTACGTCAGAAGAGGAAAGGGAGAAATGGGAATAATAATACAAATACATAACAATCATCATCAAGGCACACACACACAATCACACAATCATGTAGAGCCATTTTAAATGGATATGGGTTGTTTCTTTGATCTCTTGCTAATCTCTCTCTCTCTCTCTCTCTCTCTCTCTCTCTCTCTCTCTCTCTCTGTCTCTCTCTCTCTCTCTCTCTCTCTCTCTCTCTCTCTCTCTCTCTCTCTCTCTCTCCCTTTATCTTTGTTCTTGTGGATGTCACTTTCTCTTGTTCTTTGTAGTATATGGGCTGTGTGGAAGTGCTGCAGTCCATGAGAGCTCTTGACTTCACCACCAGAACTCAGGTCACAAGGTGAGACCAGTACACATGCACACACACAAGCGCGCGCACACACACACACGTACACACACACACACACACAAACACACACACACACACACAAGTACACATACACACAGACCTACACGTACACATATACACAGACCTACACGTACACTCTCACACACACCTACAAAATAAGTCACCCATATTCTAAATGATGTTTAGACAATCATCATAGTGACAGGTCTCAAGATATTACAATGCATAAAGCCATGCAACATATATACTGTATGTGCACCCTGTTACGTGTGCTCATCGTATACATAATGTACATCAGATCCACACATACAGTACTGTGCAAAAGTTTTAGGCAGGTGTGAAAAAATGCTATGAACTAAGAATGCTTTGAAAAATGTAAACAGTAAATGTTTATTTTTTATCCATTTACATGGTAAGACTGAGCACAGCAACAAGACACAACGTAGTTATACTGCATCAGCAGGGTCTCTCCCAGACAAAGATTTCAAAGCAGACAGGGGTTTCAAAATGTGCAGTTCAAGCTCTTTTAAAGAAGACGTTGAGGATCGTAGACGCAGTGGTCAGCCAAGGAAACTTAATGCAGCTGATGAAAAACACATCAAGCTTATTTACCTTCGAAATCGGAAGATTTCAAGCAGTGGCATCAGCTCAGAACTGGCAGAAACCAGTGGTACCCAGGTACAGACATTTACTGTCCGGGGAAGTCTGGCCAGAAGTGGTCTTCATGGAAGAGTTGCAGCCAAAAAGCTCTACCCCCACAAGGAAACAAGGCCAAGTG
>NC_137917.1:19062943-19155443 GCF_963457725.1 Sprattus sprattus | reverse complement strand
TGCATACTAGCGTGTCACATCCTGGAGTGCTCGGAGGGTCTGGCTCAGGAGGTCATCAGCACCATCGGTCAGGCCTTCGAACTGCGCTTCAAGCAGTACCTGAAGAATCCACCCAAACTGGTCACCCCACATGACAGGTGGGTCAATTATGCTCGGACTTCAGTGTGCTCAGGGCTGGATTTGAGTGCTGGTAGTTGTCTGTTGCATGTGTGTGCATTCATGTGTGTGATCAAGCGTGCCTGTGCATGCCTGTGTGTCCTTACATTTTTTGTATCAGTGTAAATGCAGAGTGTGTGAGTGTGTATACGTACATGAAAGGCTGTGCATCCATGCTGTGTGTTGATAATAGAGTGTGTGTTTATGTCCTTATATTTTTTGAATAGTGAAAATGCAGAGTGTATATATTTGTGTGTGTGTATACATACATGCACGGCTGTGCATCCACACTGTGTGTTGAGAATTGTGTGTGTGTGTGTGTGTGTGTGTGTGTGTGTGTGTGTGTGTGTGTGTGTGTGTGTGTGTGTGTGTGTGTGTGTGTGTGTGTGTGTGTGTGTGTGTGTGTGTGTGTGTGTGTGTGTGTGTGTGTGTGTGTGTGTGTGTGTGTGTGTGTGTACTATATGCATGGCTGTACATCCATACTGTCTGTTGATAATGGAAATGCATTGTGTGTGTGTGTGTGTGTGTGTGTGTGTGTGTATAGGATGGCTCCATTTGACGGCTCCGCTTGGGAGGAGGAGGATGAAGAGGTAGCTCCACCCGCTGACGTCCCGTACTATAATAACTTCCCCGGGAAACAGCCGCCCCCTGGTGGCCTGGTGGACATGAGGACCCGAGCGGGACACAGCACTGGGGCCACACTGGTGAGACACACACCTGCCCCCTGGCTACCTGCTGCTACCCTTTCACCTCTCACTCCTACCCACTAGCTACCTGTGAACATGGCTACCCTGTCTTACCTGTGACTCTAACTCTTTTGCTAGCTCCACTTTACCAGGCCATGTTGTCACTTACAAGCCCTGTAGATACCTGTGCCTACATGCATTCTCCTCTTTCGATCCTTGCGTTTTTATGTTTTCTGATGTTGGTTTCTGTTTGCCTGTTTGGATCTGTCCATATCTGTCAAACCTGTCTGTGTACATGTGTCTGTGTAGTTGAGGTGGAGGAAAATTGGATATGGTTCAGTATCATGGCACTCTGTCAACATGCCTACATTTTCATTGTACTAAATTACTTCAACCGCTCAGGTGGTTGCTAGGTGAATGCAGTCGATTGCCTTTTAAGGTTCATCATATGGAAGTACATAATAAGTATTATTATTTTCAATCAATTAAAATATAACCTCCTTGGCTGAAGTAATTAAACACGGGGGTTGGGTTGCAAAACGCAAACTGCAAGATGCCATTCCTCGAATATCGAAAATTCTATACGGCTGCAGCCCCGTCCGTCAGTCACTTGGCTTTCTGTATTCTCTAACCTTTGTGTTTGTATATGAGTTATATGAGTTCTTATTCATGTTATAACTATTTAATGTACTTTTCCTGTGTTTGTATATCATTTATATGAGTGCTTATTCATGTTCTAACTAGTTAATGTACTTATCCTGTGTCTCCAGCCCTATGGTCAGAACGACATTCACAAGCAGCCGCTGCCTCCCTTACCAGGTACACCCTATAGGCCATGCCTGCTGTAGGGATTCTCCTTCATCTCCCACTCCACTCCACTCCACTCCACTCCACTCCACTCCACTGAACTCTACTGGCCCTCTGTGCTCCTCTCCTCTCCTCTCCTCTCCTCTCCTCTCCTCTCCTCCGCCCTCATCCTCCAGCTTTCCTTGAATGCTCCGCCATTCTGCTTTCTCTGGTCTTTATCTGTCTTACTCCTCCCTCTGTCATTGTAGTTATCTCTTCAGTGTCTTTCCTTTAATTCCACCCCTCCCTCTCTCTCTCTCTCTCTCTCTTTATCTGTTTCTCTCTCTCTTATTCAGGCTTTGTCCTTGCCTTTCTGAATGAGCCAGCACTTTCCCCTCTCTGTCATGTCTTATCACAGTGCTTTGAGTCGCTGCCAGACTCCAGCTATTGCAGGAAACTGCCCTAACTGATTCTGTGTCTAACATTTCCTCTTTCTTCCTGTCACCCTGATACACACACTCACTCTGTCTCTCTCTCCTTTTCTCTCTCTCTCTCTCTCTCTCTCTCCCTCGCTCTCTCTCTCTCTGCCAGTTGGAGTGAAAGAAGGAGGGCGTGAAATGTTTGATGACCCTTCCTATGTAAATGTGGACAAGACCCGCCCCCCAACGTCAGCAGCCAATGGCAACGCTCACAGAGATGCTTTTGATATGAGTGAGTGCGTTTGTCTGTTCCTGTGCTTGTCTAAGTCATGTGTGTGTTTTAGAGTGACCCAAGAGGGGAATACTCTTTACACATCAATGTTCATTGTTCCAGAAACATTCTTCTTTCTTAGACATAAAGAAATCTTAGACAAAAAACATTTTCTATAAATCTACTGTCACATAGATGTAGATATAGTTATGTTTATTCATATTCACAATTCATACTTAAAATAAAATAACACATACTAACTTAAGTATAACTAAAATTAAATGATACTTACAAGAATAATACATCATTGAGAACATACAAATACTTAGATTGTACTGTAATTTTTCTGTAACAATAAAGAGCGCATCAAATGCCTAATCTCTCCCCGTCTCTCTTTTCTCTTCCTCGGCTCTTCTTCCTCCTCTTCTTCCTCCTCTTCTTCCTCGGCTCTTCCTCCTCCTCTTCCTCCTCTTCTTCCTCCTCCTCCAGAGCCGTTTGACGATGCGCTGGGCATCTCGGGCTCGGCGCTGCTGCCCCTGGCCGAGCAGCTGCAGAGCGAGCCCTGGTTCCACGGCCCGCTGAGCCGCCGGCAGGCTGAGAGGCTGCTGACGCGCGACGGAGACTTCCTGGTGCGGGAGTCCGGCACCACGCCGGGCCAGTACGTGCTGACGGGCCAGCAGGGCGGCCAGCCCAAACACCTGCTGCTGGTGGACCCGGAGGGAGTGGTACGCATTTCAGTAGCACCGCAACCACACCAGTTATTTATCCTCTAATAGATTGGATGGATGGAGAGATTGATACATGTAAAGAGATAGAGGGATGCACAGTTAGAGAGATGGATGAAAGGGTGGGTGGGTGGATGGATGGCTAAGAGATTGATAAATGTATAGGGATAAGAGGGATGCACAGTTAGAGAGATTGAGGGAGGGAAGGATGGATGGAGAGAGAGATGAAAGGATGAAAAGCTGCATGGAAGTCTGGACGTCCATGGACAGTATAGTATGTGCTGACGGGCCAGCAGAGGGAGTGGTACACATATCAGAAGCATAACCAACACTAATGGAGGGAGGGAGGGAGGGAGGGAGGGAGGAATGGATTGATGGATGGATGGTTAGTTAGAGATGGAGGAGTATAGAGAGAGAGCAGCATTACAACCACACCAGTTGTCCACTAATTGAGGGAGAGAGGGCGGGAGGGAGGGAGGGATGGAGGGAGGGATGGAGGGAGGAATGGATTGATGGATGGATGGTTAGTTAGAGATGGAGGAGTATAGAGAGAGAGCAGCATTACAACTATACCAGTTGTCCACTAATTGAGTGGAAGGATGGATGGTGGATACATTGATGGAGATATAGAGGGATGGATGGACAGAAAGAGGGGGATGAAAGGATGGACAAAGACATAGAAGGATTGGCAGATGGAACACATACAACTGAAAAATCTGAAGACTATGGTACATTTAGTCAGATTAAGAGTAAGAAGGAGTGGTATGTACCAGGGGGAAAGGGAATCTTCGCAACAGCTTAGGAGCTGCATTCATTTTTATATAATTGGATAGATGGATTGATGTGTGAATAGTAGGTGGATGCATGGAGCCAAACTGATAAGAACAGAGGGGAAAGAACACTAAAAGAGGACACGAAGTGACATTAAGTATGAGTAAGCAAGAGAAGGAGGATAAACCAGCTAGCAGAGGTGTTTAATATAACAGAGGCGTGTCCGTTTAATCTAATTTAATCCAAACGCATCAAATGCACATCCATGCTACTAGTGGGCAGAGCAGGTTTCAAAGGAAGTATAGCAGGATAGAGATGGAAAGGAAAAAGTCTCTCTTCTAAACCACAAGTCCCTAAAACAGGAACTGATGCGATCACTGAAGAGGAAGTTGTCAGCCTCAGCTGTGTTCCGTCTATCACATCACTCACTCTTAAAGTCTCTTTTAATTTACATAAAACACACAGCTCCTTGTCTAACGCTCCTTTCCCTCCTCCTCCTCCTTCTCTTCTCCTCCTCTTCAACCTCCTCCTCCTCTTCCTCCTCACCCTGTTTCTCTTGCCTCAGGTGCGAACCAAAGACCACCGCTTTGAGAGCGTGAGCCACCTCATCAGCTACCACATGGACAACCGGCTGCCCATCGTCTCCGCAGGAAGTGAGGTGTGCCTCCAGCAGCCAGTAGAGCGCAGGCAATGAGCGCCGCCCACCCAGGGCCACGCCCACAACCCACCGCCCAATGAGGCAAGACCAGCAGTTGGCACGTTGCACCACCTTCGTCCCTCTCCCTCCTCCTCCTCCTCCTCCTCCTCCTCCTCCACCTCCTCACCTAACACTCCCTTGACTAGACTGTTGGTGGAATCACTCCATTGTTTTTAAAGGGGAGGAGGGTGAACTGCGCAAAAAAAAGTCCTTTTAGAGCGATGCAGTCATTACTAAGATACACCACAGGGATGTTCCCCACCTTGGAATCAAGAAAAACAAAAACGCCAAAAAACATGATTTTGACTGTGTGTCAATTGACATAGGTCAGTTGAAAACTTTAGCTACATACGCCATCAGGACCTGTAGTTAACTCCAAAGAGGACATTTCAGTGAAATACAGTGACAAAATGGCACTGTAAATGGCCAACCCACAACTCCAAAGACTTGTTGATGTGAGGACGTTCTCAGCTGTTTTCAAAAGGCTTTTGTTTTATGGATTAAAAAAAAAAAAAAACAAGCATTAACTCAAGTCAATGGAACGGAGCAAGCCATCCACCACTGTTGATGTCAATGCCTCTAATGAATATGCATCCATTTTCTACCTAGTAGACTCAGAGACATTCATCATACACCCATCCCCCTCAGCCCCAGGCAGACCTGCGGGTCTGCACCTGGCCAAAACACCCTATCAGAAAGACTGTTAAGATATTTTTCTTCTTTTTCCTATAGGAAAGTTGAACCATAGGAACGGTCACTTTATCCCCAATTCAAATCTGCATATGCAAGCTGAGGGGGCTTGAGTGTTATTGTTTTTAATTTTTATTAGATATTGATGCCATGACACTTCCGGTAAAGTTTATGGATAAAGGGATTTGTGTGGGAGACTTTGTGCTTCCACATATGTTGGATTGTCCTTGGGGAAACTAAGGAAGCAATGATGGGAAGAAGAACCTTCCTCACCACCTCCCACCCACTGCCCTCTTAACCTTCCAGGGATGTCTGATCCTACCCCCTTACCACATAGGACCCGCTTTTAGTCAGCCACTGAGATGCCTGGTCTAAATCACAACCCCCCCCCCCCCCCCCCCCCCCCCCCCCTCTGCCAAAGCTGGAGCAGGTGAGGGTGCCCGGGTGGGTGCCAGGGCGCTAGCAGGCCTGGGTACTCGGAGACTAAACACTGGCAAGGACAATGCGAGAAGTTGGAGGAAGCGACTGCTTGGGGTGTAACCCAGAGAGTGAGACTAAATACTGCGCTGCCCTGAGCCAATCACGACTCAGCATGGGCCTGTTTATGATGTCACCTCAAAGGGAAAAAAAAAAATCAACATCTGTACAGTGATGTCATATGAAAGCGCCTCAAATCGTCGCAAAAGATTTAAGAAAAAGAAAAAAAATCTGGGACTTGTCAATTAAAGCCGTGTCGCTTGTTTGTTTTTGTTTTTTTGTGAAAGAAATTCCATGTTTTTTCAGCATCGACAATCTGTGTACATATGTGCATGTATGTATCTTTTAGGGAAAACATGAAAAGACTCCAGCGTAAACATACACACACATACACACGTGTTCCTTCAGCCATATTTGCTTTCACGCTCGCACCAGAATATAAAAATGCACATGTTCTATGAAATGTAGCATTGCGCTCTGCATCAGTGAACTGCATATCTCGGGAGAGAGAAGAAGACAAGAAGAGAAATGGAAACCTCAAGTGGGATTCAGCAGATTGAATTGTGTAGTGTCTGTGGAGGAAAGGCGACAGTGATATTCTGCTCTCTTCTCCTCCCATCTTTTTTTTTTATTATTTCTCTCTGATTGTGCCTTTATTTTTTAGAGGAAACTGAGCTGAGGTTGAAGTGTGCAGTAAATCAGAAAGACAATGAATACAAGACAAAGAGAAAAAAAGAAAACCTGTGGCATATCCAGGTTAGATTCAGGTGATGGTAACGCTTGCCCCCGATTCCAAACTCTCCCCATTTCAGCACACTCATCCTCCTCCCTACAATGCTGGGGTGTTACTCTAAAATAAAAAACTGTTAAAACAGGAATGCATTTTTGTTTTTATCAACAAAGTTCATTTTAATATGGTGTAATTGTGTGGTCAGTCAGAAAAGGCCTATTCACAGGCAGACGGTCTCTGACAGTCAGTTAAGGCTGGTTTATGGTCAGAGGCGCAAGCGCAAGAGGCCCTTGCGCGCCCCTTGCGCGTCTTTTCACGTCTTGCGTGCATCGGGCAATTTTTCTAGACTTGCGCCATTTTACGCAAGCCTTATTGTTCTGGCGGTGAATTGCTTGGCAACACCCCAAACCATTAAGATGCAACGCGTAAGCACGTAGCAATTCATGCTCCCTTAACTGAGTATATCTCGGCCTTTATGCCACCCTGCCACCGCGTTATACAGCAACACAAGCTGCTTTTAAAGAGAAGTTTGACAATCTGTTTCATTTGGACACTAAAGATAAAGCTCCTTTAAACTCAAGGGTTTGGCTGGGAATGAGCTTGAAGCTTGAAACCTTAAATGTGTATAATACCTCACAAAGAGTCTTGGTGAATTTGGTCTGATTTGATTATATTTAATCAAAATTCCCAATTTATAGAATAATGTGTGAGCACAACAAAATAATGACATTGCAATAGGTTATAACTCTTTAAAAAATGCGTGATGGTGTGGTATCAGCGCTCTCTCTCTCTCTCTCCCGCACTAGTGGTCAAATCTGAACTGTTACCATGACAATCATGGTGTCACAATTGGCATGCAGCCAGCGGCAGTAGAGTGGCGTAATGTTGTAGATGATGTAGATGTATAACTGTACAGATAGCCATCATTGTAGTGTCTGTACTTTACTTGACAGACTCTTGCCTCTTGCACAGGAAAACGGTTTGCTGTGTTTTTCTTTTTCTTTAAATTTTTGTGCTCATACATTTTTTTCTGTCCTCAAAAGAAAAGAAAATCACACTTTGCTCTGGTTTTGTCAAAGGAGTATTTTGAAAATGGGTCGTAAGGGCCTGGAAGGAGCGATCTGGTGCCTTGCAGAAATGGACTGTGTCATGAGTTGAAGCGGAAAGAGTCAATCGATCCTGATGGAC
The DNA here is from genome assembly GCF_963457725.1 of Sprattus sprattus. Classification (NCBI taxonomy): domain Eukaryota; kingdom Metazoa; phylum Chordata; class Actinopteri; order Clupeiformes; family Clupeidae; genus Sprattus; species Sprattus sprattus. Next base: position 19,147,847 of record NC_137917.1, on the reverse strand, counting down.
TAATGGATGGATTTAAGCAGGGATGATGAGGGGAGTGATGTCATCCTGTCACTGAGGCCTTCATTGCATGCAAAACGATATCAGTGTTGTCGTGGTGATGTTATTGTCCTTTGCTGATGTGTGTTGTAATGTTATCTTTCTGTTTCTAATTTCCAAGCCAAAGGTTAGTTTTTGAGTTAGTCAGTACAGATATTTCTGTTTTATTTTTATTCGGTTTTATTACCCTTTTTACATTCTTGTGTTTGGGAAAAGTTCATGTTTACACTTGTATCTGCAAATATAAAATCACATATATCAACCATCCTTTATGGTGCACTTGGTTTTGAATATAGTTTCTGAAATGTGAGTCTCCATAGTGACCTTCTCGCGCCAAAGCAGTTGAAGAAAATATTGTGTTTATTAAAGTGAAGACACTTTTCTTAGTACCTTAAATCTTATAATTGTATTAATGATCACAATCTATTAATTTTAATATGTAAACATTTCTTAACCTTACTCAATTTAAACAGGCTCTATATTGACTTAACAGTTGTCAGTCCACCAGTGTCAGTGGATTGGCTTTTCAAATTCATCAGTTACAATACAGTTTCTTCTGACCTGAAGGTGCACACACTAAGTCAGAGTAGACAAAGTTTTTTTGTTGTTCCATCATTCTGATGTATCACAACCCACAGACAGTTGTTTACAAATGTAACTTTAAAAAACATTATTTAACCACTACCCACTAGTCATTTCCGATGCCTTTTGAGAAGTAGATACGATGCTTCAGTTCTCTTATACAAAGATGTCGTTGGGTCTTGTAGAGACCTTTCCACCCACAATAAGACGCTAATGTGAAGTTCTGGGTAGTTGACATATAAGGTAACAGAGGAGAGCATGAAGGAGATTTTTATTTTTAGTAGAAATGACTACACCACTGACTTCAGCACCAAGCTTGCGCATGATCGCAAGTCATGTCATTCCTTCTTTAGGGGGAGCTGTGTTCTCTTGCTTTAACATCTTCCTAATTCTGGCATGAAGTGAACAACTGCCAGGGACAGTCTGCCAACTCCGAGGTGGAACAGAAACACCTTATTCTGGCTGAAAGAGTAGCCCCTGCAAAGCTGCAATGACCCACTTTCACTTGGCTCGGTATCCAGCTGTATTCTATGCTAAGGTGTAAGCATGTTCCAACATGAGAACAGAGGACTCAGTGCTTCTTTTTTAGGGAGGGGGGGGGGGGGCAGGGAGGTGTTGAGGGTGCACATACTTTGGAATACTGGAGAGCCAGTAGGAGCAGTATGATGTAAAGGGGGGGTCAGAGGTTAGAGTTCAATGGGGACAATGGCTTTAGTGACCTAACGGTTCAGGCTTAAATGTCACCAAAACGGCCGTCACACACATGACTTTTCCGAAGAGCTCTGTAAGCCGTGTCACAGAACAACAACAACAAAAGCACTTCACGTATTGATTTCCAGAAGCAGAACAGCGTGAGCAGTAGGACAAAGCGAGAGTCGTGGAAACAGGATGGGGTTGCGGGGGGCAGCCTTCCGCACACGGACCAGAGACAGAACGATCCAGGTAGAACAAAGCAGGGGGCTCACAATGGCACACGTGACGTTCGATTAAAGCCAGACAATGGGGGCTTTTCTCTGTGAGGGGAAGTGGGCAGTTAGCGCGTCTGTTCCAGAGCCGAATAAAGAGCCTGGTGACATCAGGAGCCCAAAGGGAACCAACAGCAGGCGGGTGTAGACCACACAGAGTCCCAGGGGTTGCAGAAAGCCTAGCAGGAAGATACAGCAGAAAGGAAAGAGGACCTTGGCGAGACCCTCTACAGGTTTATTTATCAACCAAGACTAGACACATCCACCCCCCCTTCTATTTCAGAAGCTCTACTCCCTGCCTTTTTTCTACTGTTCTGCGCTGGGGACCCCCCAGTTTCATTGCCACCGTGGATCGCTTGTTTGACATGCACCCTCAGCGCCCGCAGCCCCAGGCCATGCCCTCCGGGCTGGGGCAGACCCTGAGAGACGCTGCCCTGGGGTTAGGGCGCGGGAAGAACCTGCTGGGCGGAAACATCGCCTATGGCTTCATCCAGTCGCTCAAGGAGTGCCTCTACTTCCTGCTCTGCTGCTGGTGCATCAAGGAGATCCTGGACTGAGTGAGGAGGGAGGGAAGGAGGAGCCTCCTTCTGGGCTTTTGTTCTGTTTTTATTAATTTTTTTGGTTCACCACTTTGGTTTTTGCCATCCCACCTTATGTATTGGTGCCCATAGAGGTAAGCATGCATGGTGCTTCTGGACTTTAAGGAGACTGAGTGGCCTTGGTTGTTTATATGCATGATCCACTGAACAGTAGGGGAATGCCTTCCTACACCGAGATAACGTACTAACCTTACCTACTAGAAAAAGACCCTCATAGTTTCTCCACAGAGCTTTGGTAAAATAGATGCCAAAGAGCTTAGAACAAAGACCGTCACCAAAGAATACCACTGGTATGGAACTAAATCTGACTTGGGCCTAAGCTATGGATATATGTTCCTAGCATATGACTAAAGGATATTTCTTATTATTGATTTTCAAATGGCTGTAAATGATGCTTAATAGTCTCTATATTGATAGGCAGGAGTCTCTAGCGTGCTGCGCATTGCTCTGACTGTAACTTATGTGCACACAGTCCACTTCAGTGAAGTCCATGGCTGCAACAAACAGAAGACTGTCAAAACAAACAAAAAACATTTCCATGAGTTTGAGTTCTGAATTTGCCGAAGATATGCAAGCAGAAGAGCATGTTTGGCGAGAATAAGACAATGTAGACACCACGGTGAAGCCTGGACTGCATTAACATTGACCAAAGTGAAAACTGAACTGATTCATAGGCCTTAAGGCCTGAACGGCTGGACTAGGCCCTGGGTTTTTATAAATCACAACGGGACTGCGCAAGATTTCTTGGACTGCAGCTTTGACAATGCTAACATAAAGTGATTCCAGTACTGATGTTACAAAGTGAAGAACACAGCACGGCATGAAATACAGTCTAGCTTAGGCTGTGCCAAGAATAGAAAAATCATTATCAACTCAAAATAAAAAAAGATGTCCTTGGAAAATACGTTGGACAACTTTGACGGATTGTTGAGTGTTTGATTGTTGAGCTGTTTATTGTCTAATTTTTTATGTATTGTAAAGATGTAATGTCGTAATAATAATAATGCATACTATAGAACAGAAACCTGTAAAACTGGCAAATGTAAGTAAATCTTCATATAGGCTACCCTGGTCGATTTGAACATTCGTAGAATAAAAATGATGTGGGCAACTACAGGCTATGCTGACAAAGACTGAAATAAGACCCATCCATGACACGATCCTAAAGCTTAGCATGTGAAAATCCACCAACATCATTCATTCTCAGAAACGTTGAGGTGTAAAGGCATTGTTCACCTGTGTGCTTCGATCAATCATAAAGTTTGCTCTGAATGAAATGCTTCAGTGTCATTGGGTGACTTGGACTCTAGGAGGCGGGATGAACATAAATACCGTGCATTTATTGGGTAAAAATGGTGTTTGAGATATCACGATTAGTAGTGAACGCCCCCGCTTGAGAAGTTGTGCGAAAGAGTCTCAATCATCAGGCGGAAGAGGACATCTAATTACGGATTTTGGAGAGCCACCAGTTATCACGGTAAGATCGTTTTATCTGCGTATGTTCAATTTATTTGAACTCTTTATTCATCAATAATGACAGTTATCCATACACTGCAGTTTAACTGAACTGTTCGACATATCCGGTACAAGTGCAGAGTTTAAAGTTTGTAGAGGACGTGAACAAGTCATCTGGCGTCATTTGCAGCTGTCAGGTCTGCGTCTTCGACTTTTCATAACATTTGAATAATGGTGTGCAGTTTCTGTCAGAGATAAAGAGATAAAGTGATTCGGCTTAACCATTGTATGCTATAGGCTAGCTGCTGCTGGCATTTAAAAATTTAGCCCACACTCTTCTTTTGTGAATGTTGACAATCAAAGGTTGACCAGATGCGCCTCCAAATTCAGCTGATGACAGTTCGTGCCGACCGTCTTGAGGCAAAAAGTAAACTTGTTTTAGACGTTACTAAAGACTTCCTTCTCGACATAGGCTACTCACTAATTGGCACTTTTTTTGTCCATGTTTGGTCATGTTTTGGACAGGACGGACCCAGATGAAAAAGATTGTGCAGACTATTGCGTCTGACGTCTGTTCACTTGCGGGAAAATTGCATTAGGCTAAATAAATTTAATCCGACCTTTCAGACAATAGTTTAGTCATATGGCATATTTTCCGTCAGCACCTTTCAACCTCGTTGGGAATCAACTGCCAAGAGGATGCTGGTTGCTTTCAGTTTTTTACTATTTTCCCCCTTTCAGAGACATCAAGCCGACATATGTGAGCCGCTATCTGAGAGGCAAACCACACACAGGCTTGTCAGTCTTCTTCCACATGCAGTTTAAAGGACTATTCGGTCTGCTTCACGAAATTCCCCCCAGGCCCAAATGCGCACACTGAGACCATATCTCTTGCTGCACTAAATTTAGCAAATAGCTATTTAAGTCAATCCAGTATATCCGCAACAATTCTCATGGCTCAAGGCTACGTTCAGAAATCCTCTCATGGGAGTCCGCTATTAGAAGACCCAAATTACTAAAGCAAGAATGAGAAAGAAAGATCCTTAATAGAAACTGAAGTGTGTCACTTAGGAAAATTGGACGGCTTATTCTTTCACAATTACGTATGTAGGCCTTATGAAGGCCTTAAGCAAGTGCAGGTTCCTCCACTTTGTTCTATAAAGCTTGCCTGGGGTGTCAGAGTTAAATATGTATATATATATATATGGAGACCCAGTTCAGCTCTCAGAAATGGAGGATGTATACTACCAGAACCACCAGAGGCCCACGACTTGGGCCTATTATTTGACCCATTTGATAAACAAGGCTCTCCCTGTGGATATGTGACATTAAACCGTAGATCTCTTTCCTGTTTCCCTCTCTCTCTCTCTCTCTCCCTCTCTCTGTTCCTTTTTGCTTTGGTCTTTCCGTGGATTCCAGGTCTAGATGGATACTGAATTGCTTTGTTTCGCCAGTACTGTCAGTAACTATGAATGGAATGGCCATCTTTCTCCCACACTTCCGCCACAGTGCCTGAGATTGGTTGAGATGGCTTCCTCAGGGCTAAAAACGGCAGCCTTAGTTACGCATTTCGCTGCCAAAGCATCCTCCGCACAGGCAAAAGGCAGCACTACCCGCACACTCACCCTGTTCACATACTAATGAGCGCTTCATACAGCTCCTGTTACTCTGGGTTATATACGTGCACGCATACACATTCACCCTCACGACTCATTTCAGCACAGAGCTCTAAACACCATATTATCATGACAGTGACTGCACAAATACACACACACATACACATTAACTCACACGCATACACACACACACACACACTCTTACTCACATACTCAGTAATCACACACATACTCAGTAACTTACACTAATAAACACTTACACACACACACACACAGTTACTCACACGCATAAACACAAATTCATAAACTTTGTATATTCGTGTGAATTACTCACTCACACACACTCAGTAACTCACATGCATTAACACACACACATACACACTCCGTAGCTCACATGCAAAACACACTCACACATACTCATTAACTTGCAGGCTTAAATACACATTTACACTCACTGACTCACACGAATAAAGACACACACTCACTACACAACATCTTGAGAGGAGAAAGCACAAAACACTGAACTCTGCAAACAAAAAAACTCACTCTCTCTGTCAGGTTCCACACTAATACTATTACACACACACACACACACACACACACATACACAGTTGTGCAGACAGTAAATACCCAAAATGTTCCGTTTACACACACCCACTGCTTAATGACACTCTCGGACTGCAGCCATGACAACGGTTATGTGGAATAACTGTTGCTAACTAATTGACTTTGTCTCCTGTAGTGTGTTATTTTTCAAACACGCAAATAATGAGCAGAGAACTATTGCCTGATCGTATAGAGAGATAAGACATCATAGAGACTAGATCAACACATACAGCATTGTCCTCCAGAGAGGCAGTGCTGAATTCCATGCAAATAAGTAGCAGCTCATGGAAATTAGCATTGAACAAGGGACAGGTGTATGAAACTAGGTTGGCTGGGTGTGTGTCTTGTGCCTCAGAGGATTGTGTGTGTGTGTGTGTGTGTGTGTGTGTGTGTTTGTCTTTTTCAGAGAGACAAAGAGGAGAGAGAGAGAGAAAGAGCAAGAGGAAAGGATGTTTCTGTGTATGTTCTGTAGTTTATCCTCTCTTTGTTAAAAGGATACACCGTGTTTATTCCAGTTGCTGGGGCAGAGCCATCAGAGGGCGATGTCTGCCAACAGCAACAGTGCCAATGGCAACAACTGGACCATCGTAACACCAGAGGTATTGTGTGTGCGTGTGTGTGTGTGTGTGTGTGTGTGTGTGTTGACTGTGTACATTTGATTGTGACTTGATGATGACTTATTTTGTAGGCACCTGTTGCTGAGAACGTCGGCCCAGTACCTGAGGACTCCCAGGGCCATGCAGACTCCAGCAGCCCAGCACAGCCTCTCTCTGAGGGGCAGACTGAGTCGGCCCACTCCTCATCACACCAGACAGAACCAGAATCCTCACCAGAGCGGCCGCCAGAGCCGGTTCTCTCACCTGCAGCAGAGCATGGACATAGTGGACCCGGCCAGCCTGTTGAGCAAGAACCGGTAGCCTTTCTATCTGTTTGTTTTACACTGAGTACACTGCACTGTAACTGAGTATCCACCCCTGTGATGTACATAACTCGCCTGTCTTGAGTGTCTGTCTGTCTGTATATGTCACTGAAAGTTATAAACTCAAACACTTTTTCTTTCACTCTTTTTATTTCCTTCACTTTTCCTTTTCCTTTTATCCAGTTACTACCCCTGTCACGACTCTAACATTGCCAGACATGATCCAGAAGTTTCAAACAATTATGAAAAAAAATGTGTCTGTCATAAGTACCATATAGATGTTTGTTTCAAAGTTTGCTTGATGTCTCTGAAATATGTGTCAACACTTGTTTACACACTTCTTTACAAATATAAGAGCTATTGTTTTGGTAGGGGAGTCCCACTGCAGTCCCGCTCCCAGCGACAGCTTTCACCTCATTATGTCATCTTTCAACAACAGCGCCACCTTCAGCAATCAGCATTCAGCGTCACTTACCTAAAAAATGTTACTGAATTATTTTGCCAGGTGAGCGAAGGATCGTCCCTGGAGGGCCTTGATGACCACTCCCAGAATGGAGACTCCACCCCCAGTGTTGTCCCTCTGAATTCAGACACAGAGGGCCTTGACTCATCAGCACTTGATGAGCACAGTGTGCACGATAGCTACTCAGAGCACCAATCCCATCCCAGTGCTGAGACTGATCTGTTCTCTGATTCGTACACACACATAAGCCCCGCACCTGATGCCATACACACTGTAGAGGAAGAGGAGGAGCTTCAACAGGAAGAGGAGGGGCTTGACCAGGGCAGAACATGGACTGAGGAAGTAAAACTGTCAGGTATGCCATTCATGGCTGAATTCTCAAATTTTTCAACTTTTCTCTTTCTCTAGATTTATGGTATGGACACCAGTCTTTTATGTCTTTCAGTATTTGTTTGTTAACTTGATGCATTTTTAAAAGTCTAGTGGTCCATATGGTGCTGGGGGTCCCCTAGTGGACTGCAGGCAGGTGACACAGATTAGGTGTGTCTGCTGGCCGAACTGAGAGGAGCTGTATGGTTTCATGTGTATTTACAGACCTGTCTCTTTGCTGCCCAATTTAAAAGGCCCAATCTGCCTCCTGACGTCTTAAATGTGGCAGCTGGTTCATTTAAATTACTTGGTTTGAAACTGCTGGCATCTCTGAACAGAAATCTATCCATCTGTGATGCTTGGCAGCCAGCCTTAGAACAGTAATGCACGGTTTACAAAATAGCTTCTTCAAAAAAAATAAAAATAATAATAATTCCCTATGTCCCCTAAGTCTTAACAAATGATTAATCTAAAATACACCCAAACCAATACTTTAAAACAACAACATTGAGGATAAAATGATAAAAAGTAGTGTGAGTACTTCGGAGCAGTGTTTCCCCCCCCTGTGCGAGACTGCTGGAGATAGGGAGGGATTTAGGGGGGGGAGCTGAGGTGAAAGTTCTGAGAGGAAAGCTGCAGCCTCTGGCTGAGTGGATATGAAAGGGGGCTGCTGCTTACGGCCGGCGCTGGAGCACACACCTCATCCATAATGAAGCACATCCGCCTGAGCACTTGAGCTGTTTTGACAGCTACGCTGGACTACGTCTGCAGGGTTTGTGTGTGTGCTTGCTTGTGTGTGTGTGTGTGTGTGCTTCCCTGTTTGTGTGTGTGTGTGTTTGTGTGTGTGTGTGTGTGTGTGCTTGCTTGTGTGTGTGTGTGTGTGTGCTTGCTTGTGTGTGTGTGTGTGTGTGTGTGTGTGTGTGCTTGTTGGTTTGTGTGTGTGTTTGTCTGTCAAGAACTGAGTACAAAGTCAGTATGGCATCAAATGCCAGATCCAGTGTAGCTCATTAATTTTAAAAACTCACCGTGAAACATGACAACACACACCAAATCTGAGCTGCGTTAGCGATGATATTTCTTGAGGTTGTGTGAAGAGTGACTTCACTGAGGTGAAAACATATTTAACGGACACCTTTGATCAAGGGGCTCAGGACTGTACCTGACCATACATGCAGTACACGAGCATCACAGAAACTGAATGCACAGAATCAGACTCCTTTTGCAGTTTGGGCCTTATTTTTCTGTTTCAAAATGTGTGTGTTTTTGCCTCCTAATTGGCTGCGGTGTGACAAGTTGTGTTGCGTCCTGCGGAGCTGCTTTTGAGTGAAACACCTAATGAACGAGTGAAACTCCTAACGAACGAGTGCAGAAGAACAGAGCAAGGGTGAAACTCCTAATGAACGAGTGCAGAAGAACAGAGCAAGGGTGAAACTCCTAATGAACGAGTGCAGAAGAACAGAGCAAGGGTGAAACTCCTAACGAACAAGTGCAGAAGAACAGAACAAGGGAGTGGAAAGGAGTTCAAACGTCACTCTTTTTCTTTTTCCCTTCCTGTGTGATCAGAGAGCCAGCAGGACACCGTCCCGGTGACGGAGGGAGAGAGCGAGGGAGGCGGCCTGAGGAGGAGGAAGGTGACCCTGCTGGGCTCCCTGGACCGGCATGACAAAGATGGAGAGGAGGAGGAGGAGGTGGAGGAGGAGTACAGCCCGCCACCAGCCAGGGAGGAGGAGATGGGCCTGTCTCTGAACAAGTGCATCCTTGGAGCCGTACTTCTCCTAGGCCTGGGGACCATCTTCTTCTCTGGTGAGTTCCGAGAGGAGAACCATGTTCTAGTGCTCTGGTGTTCTAGTGCTCTGGTGTTCTAGTGCTCTGGTGTTCTCGCGGTGTTCTCACAGCATCCCCTCAGAGTGTTGTCCAGCTACCCATGAGCTCCTGTCTCTGTACTGTGGAACATCTGTGTGCTGTCATGTGGGAAATAGGCTGCCTTCCTCTCCAAAATCAGGACTGGGAAATAAGCCCCACATAGATAAGTCCTTGTAGAATATTATTTGTAGGACCGTAAGAAGGGCCATAATGTAATTTACATGTTTCTATATTCTATACACAAGGAAAGATATTGTCAGTTAACTCTCTCATAATTCTAAAATGTCAGTCATTTTGGAAAACAGCCGTCTTATCAAATATTCCACATTTACAAAGCATTCGCAAAGTATATTTTACACAAAACCCCACTGGTTTTCTTCATTTGTACCTGAAACTGCTGATTGATATTGTGCACCGGGCTTTGGCCTTTTAAGAGCTGCTTGGGAGTGGTCTTTCTTGAAAGAAAACGGTCAAAACACCAAAGTAACACTCTTAAATACCAGTGGTTCTGACTTGCTATGATGTTTGATGAGTGTAACATGAGCTGAGACTGAGGTGTATTACTCTACAGGTGCGTTCTTGGACCTGGATGAGGGTAGGTGAAGAAACAGAGAGAATGGGTGAAAGAACGTGCACACCTACAGCTTGAGAGAAAGAAAGAGAGAGCGAGAGTGTGTGTGTGTGTGTGTGTATCTGTGTGAGGCACAAGGGTGGGTGGCTGTTTGGCTGTGTGCTTTTGTGAAGGAGTCCAAGGAAGTGTGTGGCTTCACTGGTTAACTGTCACATGCTCAGTTAGGGGTTCTTCCTCTTCCTCTCCCAGAATGCCGTGCACACCCATACTCATCCTCGCACCACCCTCCTGCGCTGGCATCTTAACTGAAGCGGTACCACCTGTGCCATGGATTTGTTTTCTATACAGTGGTTATAAGTATAAGCCCCCTGACAATCAGACACCTTTTTCACAATGACAAAAGATACTTCTACATAATTCCCCAATCAGTATTTCTATTGTGAGCATGCTCTATGCTCTAGCGCCTTATACTATGTTGTAGTATATTTTCAAAGGCAAAACAAATTATTAAAAATCAATTAATTGAAAACTGAAATATACTATTCAGTATTTAAACCCCTATGCTTTTGAGTTGCTTAAGGGACAAGGTGTTTCATATGCTTCAGTGAGGAAAAGACTCCAACTGTTCAACTGGGCACCATTGATGGTGATGGAGGCTACCGTTGTCTGGTGAGGGAGGCTACCGTTGTTCACACATCACTCCAAACTATCTGTTTGAGTGTTTGAAAGTTTAATGTCAGCAATTAGGGTACAGGAGTCCACTATCTTAAGAGCTATACTTAAAACTTGACTCTGTTGGAGGCTGGCGAAAAAACAACATTATTTTAGAAGATAAGTCATATGATACCAAAACAGAACTGCATATCCTCAAAGTATTAAATGTGGTGTAAATCGAACCCTGCCAATGCCTCAAGATACACCATCCCAATGTGTGTGGGAGTGGTAACATAGTGATGTGGGGACCCCACATCACTATGTTACCACTCCCACACACATTGGGGATATTTCTCATTTGCAGGACCTGGGGAAACTTTTTAGAATTGAAGGGAGAATTAATTGAAATAAATTCTACACAATATCACAAGAAAACCTGTTTCAGTCTGCTGTATCACTGACACTTGGGAGATTAGCTACCAGTAGGACCAAAGGGCTAAAGCAGCACTGGAGTGGCTCAGACACAGTAAATTGAATATTCTAGAATGGCTCAGTCAAAGCCCTGAATTCTACTGAGAATCTGTGGCGCTGCAGACCAGGACCGCCATCCCATCGACCTAGATGTTCTACATAAATTCTACCAGGAAGAATGGGGCAAAAACACGGCAGAACAATGTGCAAAGCTGGTGCTGTCTCCCTTCAGAAGACTTAAGGCTGCTATAGCAGCAAAGGGGTTCTCTACCAAGTATTCATATAGGGGTTGAATATTTATGCAATCAGAATATTTTAGCAGGAGACAAATGTCTTATTTAGCCTTTAGAGATATACTACAGTATTGACCATAACAATACTAATTAGGGAAAATATGTGTAGGTATCTTTAGTAAACCATTTAATTACTTTTAGAGTTGAATACCTTTCGAGCCACTACGTTATACATGTGTATGCGTCCCTTATATACGTATCCATGTTGCTCCGATGTTCTCCTTCTCAAAAGCACCCACAGGACACAATGTCAAAATCTTACCATGTCCTGTTATTTTGCTAAACAAGTCTTAAGGGTCTGGTTAAAACAGCTGAGGTGTCGTTGTTGTCTAACCTCTGGGGAGAGGCTCGGTCAATAAACTGATTCATTATTCGATAATTCGATTCATTAGGATAATTCCTCCTCTGTTCTGTTGCTTGCTTTGGCTGTTTTAGAAAGACTCTGCCTTGTGGTGTTTCTGTTTCATTGTGCCACATGTGCGCTTATTACTGTTCTCATGAAGTGAAGCATAGCATGCTGGTACTGCAGTCAGAATAACGGCACTGAACATGTTATGCTTGTATAACATCATCACACAAATCATCTCTGTGTGCAAGAGGAGAAAGATGTAATGCTGATGATGTTGGTACTCAGTCAGTGTGTGTTATAGGGATGACGCCTTTGTCGTTGTTAAACTAATAAAGTGCATTTTGCCTTTCATTTTATTTTTTAATTGTATTATTCTTTCTGTCTGTATTGTTTTGTCTTGCCAGAAGGGGACGATATGAAGGAGTTGAAAGATCGAGATCTTGCCAAGGTTGGACTTAAGCCTCATTCTGTTATTGTTTGTGTCCTTCACATGTCTCTCCCTTTACACATACTCCCCTCTTGCTTATTACTATTACTTTACACGATTTCAAGGATCCGTTTTTTACAGGAATGGTTGAAGAGTGAAAGTCGTCCAGATACCTATGCTGGGGTGAAGCCTCCCGTACTGCTGGACAAAGAAAATGAACAGATAACAGTATTGCAGGCACAAATACAGGTCTGTGTCTGTGTCTGTGTCTGTGTGTCATGTGTGACTTGTGACTACTCTGACATGAGTGACTACTCTGACTCTTCATGCTAAATAATAAATGCTAAAATACTCACTCACTGGTATAGAAAAGTTCTATGTTCCCATTTCCCATGAGTAATTCCCTAAATCCTGCATCACTTAAGATGCAGACCTGTTTTAACAAGTAGATTTGAGAATAGGCCTTATTCCCCACAGAACATTTTTGAGCTCCTCTCTCTCTCCCACTGGACATTTTTAACTGGGTCTCAGTCTGACTACATCTCTCAAGGCTCACTGCTGTGCCTTTAATCCCTTTCTCTCTGCTCAGGCCCAGAAAGAAGAGCTGGAGTCGGCCCAGCAGCTGGTGAAGGAGGGGGTCAACGAGAAGGTGAGACGAGAGGAGCTGGAGCGGGAGAACAAGAGGATGAAAGGGGAGCTGGAGTCGATGCCCACCCGTCAGAAGGAGATAGAGCGCGAGCATGAGAAGATGAAGAAGGAACAGGAGAAGTCAAAGAGAGATCTGGAGAACATGGCCGCCATTCAGAAGGAGTTGGGCGCTCTCAAGGCCAAACTGGGTAAAAGCCAGTTTACCAGCCGTTGGGAGGAACTAAATTAAATGTCATTTAATTGTCTCTCCTGAGCTAACTCTCTCTCTGAGCAGACAGTGGCATTATTAACTGATCATTGGTGATTATGACATTTGGGTAGCAAATAATATTTACAAGGAAGGTTAGTTTATTCCCATCATTTTATTGTTTATGTCAGCCAGTCTGGAAAATCGTTTTTAACAGTTTTAATTGTAAAGATCGCAAAAGATATGGAAGTATTAGATGTTTCCTTTCTCTCTATACCGGATGAATTTTTTTATCTTTTCATATTTTTTTAAGTCTAATTTCCTCATAGGCACATTTCTTTCTTTGTCTTTTCACAGTAACTGCACCCTCTACTGGCCTACCCACAGAACAGCAGAAAGGCCATGGCCCTCAGCACAAGGGGGAGAGGAAAGATGCAAAGGACAAGAAGGAACCTCGAGAGAAAGAGAAAGTGGAGAAAGAGCGAAGGAAGGGAGAAAAGGAATTGAAGGAGGAGAAAGGGTGGAAGAAAGAGAAAGATGCTAGGAAGGAGGGAGGTGAGAGGAAAGAGTTGAAAGAGAAGAAACACGGAACAAAGGAGAAAAGGGATGTGAAGGAGGGCAAGGAGTGGCGGGAAAGAGGAGAGAAGAAAGGGTTGAGTGAGAAAAAGGATTGGAAGAAAGAGAAAGATGCCAGGAAGGAAGGAGGAGAGAGGAAAGGGTTGAGGGAGGAAAAGGACTGGAAGAAAGAGAAAGATGCCAGGGAGGAAGGAGGAGAGAGGAAAGGGTTGAGGGACTGGATGAAAGAGAAGAACGTTTGGGCGGAGGAGGGCAAGACTGGAAAGAAGGAGAGGAAAGACAAGGGTGAGGGAAAAGAATGGAAAGAGGACAAGAAGTGGAAGAAGGACAAAAGCATAGATGGAGGGAGGAAGGGAGAGAGAAAAGAACGGAAAGAGTGGGAAGACAAAAGAGGGATAGGAGGAGGTAAAGATAGGGAGTGGAAGCACAGGGAGGAACAAAGAGAATGGAAGGAGGATAGGAAGAGGAAAGGTGATGAAATGAGCGATGGGAAGAAGAAGAAAAAAGAATGGAAAGACCGAGAGGAATGGAGTGACGACTCCGACTGGAGAAGGGGAAAAGAAGATGGCAAGAAAAAGAGCAAAGAAAGGAGGGAGACCGGAGAGAAAAGGGGGAAGGAAGAGAAAGAGCATAAGAAGGAAAGAAAAGAATGGAAGGAGAGGAAGGAGGAGAGAAAACAATCTGGTGGCAAAGCAAAGGAATGGTCTCACGATGAAGAGCGAAAGCATGTGGAACGGAAGGAGCATGGGAGAGATCACAAGGGGAAGGAGCACAGAGACGCCCATCACAAAGACAAGGACCGGGCGGACTCACACGGGGAAGAACAACAGCACCGAGACGCCAAGAAAGACAAGACCTCAGGCCATCCTCACCAAAATCACCACCACCGTCATGACAACAGCCATCTCCACGGCGACTACTGGAGCCAGCAGCGGCAGAAGCTCCAGCACTCAAGTGGCCCTCCGGCCGAGTGCTCCGACGCAGCTGCCTGCGCCCAGGCCCAGGGGCTCATCCCCGTCTCCCTGGCCGACTTCGAGGCCCTCCTGCTGGCCTACCTGGAGCGGCTGGAGGGCACCACCGAGGACCAGGCCTCCAAGAGGCAGGAACTGAGCAAGCTGGTGAGGGAGTTCTTCGCCGACGGCATCTTCGCCCACGACCAGATGCCTTTCAGCGAGTTCGTGGAGGACGTGTCGGACATTCTGGAGGACTTGGCAGAGGAGGAGGAGAACCATGAGATGGAGGAAGAGATGGAGGGGTTCGAAAAGGTGGCGCTGAAGAAGTTTGCCGTGCCAAAGGGAGGAGAGAAGGATGGTGTTGACGGGGGAGAGTTGAAGAAACCAAGTGGCAGAGCAAAGGGTTGATGTGGCGTTTAGAGATTTAAGAAATAAAGAGGGAAAGTGTTAGAAAGAGGATACGGAAAGATGGGACAGAAGTTTCACTGTCATGTAGAAGTGAGCGTTTGGGCTGCTTGCGATCCTGTGTAATGTAACATTTTCTGTTTTAATATTAATCAGAGCTCCCTCATTCTTAAAACAGTCTCCATGACTTGTCCTATCCTGTGCTGCAAACCGTTACACACACAAAAAACTATTTGCACTGCTGGTGCGGATCCTGCAGGTATTTAAGTCATTATTCAGGTCTACAATTATTTCCCACGCTGTATCATATTAAATACAAAGAGTCTCTCAACTACAGAAGATCACATGGGGTGAACTGTTATTGCACTTACTGTCCACTGAACTCACTGAACTCGCCTCACTGAAAGTATAATCAAATATGTTTGTTTGCTAGAATGGCTTTCCTTGTGTAGCTTGTACACTGTATGTGTAATTGTTCCTCTTTTCTCACAGTCAAGCACAACTGCACTAGCTGTAATTTGTCCATCTTAGTTGAGGTACCAATACAAGTTATTTGAATACGAGTAGAAGGGGGGTGGTTGTGGTGGGTGGGGTAAGTCTAGTTATGAGACAACCAGTAAATACTGAATCTGGCTAGACACAAGGAATTCTCGAACTGTGCCAGACAGAACGTGTGTACAACACCTTTTTAAATGGCAAAAGACATACCTTGTCAGTCTTGTGAGGATTGGAGACACCAAGTGGGGGGGGGGGGGGGGGTTGTTTCACTACTGAGTTTAAGAAACCGCTAAACGTCTGGGAACACCGAGTCGGTCCATTGCTATGATGAAGCCGAGTCGATCCATTGTTATGATGAAGTTTAACATCCTGATATATGATACTGCTGATTCATATACACAAAGTGAATGTGTGGCACTTTGTGCAGAGTGCGATTTAACCTGAAGTCTCACAGAGCACTTACACTTAACTTCTAGTGTAGACAGTTACTTAAGAATTGCACTGTTTAGAATAAAAAGATAGTTCACTTATTTGCGCACCCTAAACAAAAAGAATTTGCATTCACCTGAGAAAGAAGTAATTTTGTATTTCTTGTACTGTGGTCTTGTTTATTCTTTTATTATTTCATACATTGTATGCCATTGCTTGTTTAAGCGCTCATTGAACTTTACAGGACAATGTTTTATAATATTGCAATTTAAAAAATATCTAACAGTACATGGAAGTGAGAAAAATCCCTTTAAAAACATTTGACACTGAACATTCAAGATTAAACTGACTTTCAGGTGTGTCTCTCTGGTCAGAGATTTACTTAATGTGGTAGAGAAAGTGTTGAAATTAATTGAAACGTTTAACGTGTTCAATAATTATTCGTGTGCATCTTCTGTTTTGGCTTGAATATAAGTTTAGGTTGTTTTTTACACTCTCTAGAATAGGCTGATTCTATGTTTCCAAAATAATAAAAATGTGATGGTACGAATATATGTGTGCGAGCATTGTAATGTTTTCTATGTGTTTAAAGCTGTCGAGTGTATCTCATCTATAAAAATATCGAGGAATAAAAGTTTTTCATTGTTTTACTCCAAAGGTAATTGGGTTTTTAAATCTAGGGTTTGAGAATTCGGTTGCACTTAAGGTTGGTGATGATTGAGCTAACAGCCAATCAAATTACACCCCTTTCGTGCTCCTCGAAGCTCTGCTTTTATTGGCTTGGTATGATTTTTGCTTGGTCTGAGCCACAATGTTTGTCTCGATTTACAAAGCCAGGAGATGTTTTTCGAGCATAAAACACTGAACAGACAGCTAGTGGACCGTGAGGAGCAATTCACTGACTTTGACAAAAAGGGATTAGAATCGAGGACTAAGTAAAGTAAAAGCAAAAAGTTGGTACAGTCAGTTGAAAGACAATTTGAGGTTGGGACCACTATTTGTCTAGCCTGGATACCAGCCTGAACTCCGCCCACAAAATTTTTGGTCCGGGAGATTCAGTCTGGAGTCGAGCTAGTTGGGAGGGTTTAAACGGCCCCGAAAAGGGATCTGACCATTCAAATTGTAAGGGCGGGCTTTATACGTTGATGGACAGACATAGATAGAATACCGGTATACATCGAACAAAGATGGCGCCGTCTCGGGAGCTTAGTGGGACATATTTGATATGATTTAAGGTATCTACACGACTTTTTTTATGTCTACATTGACTCGGTTAGTTGTGTATACGCAACACCAATGTTGCCTAGGATTGTAGGTCTTAACTTATGCACTCTAGACCATTATTGAAAGGTTATGCTAACAGCGTAGACAAAAAAAACATTAGAACTAATGGTAGCTTCTAGCCTTGAGTGCTAATTAAGTAACGTCATTTTGAAAGAGGAACAGAGAAACGCGATCAAGGCATTTGTCGATTGAAAAGATGTTTTTGCCGTCCTTCCTACGGGATCAGGTAAAAGTTTAATCTATCAGATGGTAATAATACTACGTTGCTCTGATTGGTTCTAGGTATCCAATTCAGCGAAGAGGAATTTTCTTTCCTGGTTCGTTGAAACACGCCCCATAATCACAGCCCAGTGGTCCGGTCTCAGACTCATATTCTGACTAGAATTATGAGTATGACATCGTCAGGCTACTATTTGTCACTATTTCTTACACTAGTTTCGAAAGAAACCTCAAATACAGTAACTTCAGAATATATCAACAGTGAAGGACCAGGCAATTACTCGTCACGAAACAAACAAGTGAACAGAACTGCACACAAGAATGGCTGTGTTCATGTATTCACACCAAGTGAACTTATTTTTACCCTCTGCTATCTGTTTATCTTTTGATCTGCTGCTATTTTCAGTTCCTCAAGGCCCTGTTTTCTTGAATTTATCAGTTTTTTAACAGGTCACATTAACCAGCACTTTTCAGTGTGAACCAGACAATGTTTTTTCTTAAATGTGCTACACAGATCATATTGGCAGTGTGATGCATGGGTCTTGTTTGTGAGCCATACTGCTGTGGGGGAAAAGCTTTAACTCTTTCCCTGCCCTAAATGACAAGAGTTATTTGTAATGTTTGGCAAATCTGAGCAAGGTATCCTGAGATGCCAATAGTTTCAGTTAACTAGTACACTGTTAAATTGATTGCAGCAGCAATGCAAACTACACAACAGCTTAACTGCAGTAACAGCTTTTTACAGCAGGTGTTGACTGCCTGTCAGTCTCACTGCCAGAGGATATGTTTAGCTTAAAAAAAAGCTTTAACACCACCGTG
Source organism: Sprattus sprattus (assembly GCF_963457725.1). Lineage (NCBI taxonomy): Eukaryota > Metazoa > Chordata > Actinopteri > Clupeiformes > Clupeidae > Sprattus > Sprattus sprattus. The sequence continues at coordinate 19,129,591 of NC_137917.1, read as the reverse complement.
CCTTATTTATTTGCTTGTTGATAAACCACTTTTTCAGTTCCCCTTCTGCATCTTCCAGTTTTGCCACGTACTTGATGTCAACTTTGCAGAGGCACAGATGTCTGGACTGTTCATGCGACTGAACAACTGAATCTAATTCTAATCCTAACTTCAGCTGGGTGCTTCTCTCATAGTATCTACACCTTAATCCTCAGTGGAACTTCCGAGCAATGAGACACCTTTGCGTGAGTAAAGCTTTTGAATTGTGAAGTGAAGAAATATGACTACCGTCAAGAGGAAAAATGTAAATTTGAAGTTGGGTTGTGTACGTGTTGGAACTGTGTCACAGTAATAGACGAAAGGATAGGTGACTGAGGACATTTTGTTGGCGCACTGTAAAACAAAATCCCTCATCATGAGTTCTGTGTGTGGTTTGCCAGTTGGTAAGCTCTTCACCATTTTGCTGCTGGTGACTCTCAGTCTCTGGGGCAAACTGTCTGCTTACATCGCCCGACACTGTGAGAACTTTGACGAGGAGCAACTCACTGACATGGGGAATACCGTCCCGTGCTGGCATGGACCTGACCTATGGCCATATGCCGAATGCAATGTGACCAATCTGGAAAAAGACCTCACAGAGGTGAAGCCGGGCGTGAAGACACTCTGCATCCTTCAGAACGACTTGATCATTCACCACGGGGCTTTCTCTCGTTTCCCCTCACTAAAGCATCTCCATATCTCAGGATTTCACATCAAGAGGGTTGAATCTGGCGCCTTTACTGGTCTGCCAAACCTCACAAGTCTGTTTCTTCAGTTTCATGACGCCACATGGAGGGACGTTTCTTTGGACCCTGGGGTGTTTGAAGGTTTGGAGCATCTAGAGGGGCTGGACATAAGTGGTTTAAAGTTGCCTGGTGTTTCAAATGAAATCTTCAAACCCCTGCTAGGGCTTGCAAACTTGCACTTGCAGAGAATTGGTTCAACCGACCTTGGAGAGGTTTTCTGCCTGTTCCCCACTGGTATGTCAAAGCTGCACAATCTGACGCTGGACGAGAGCCAAATCACAGCTATCAAAAACCAAGGTTGCGTCACTGGCACAAGGGAGTGGCCCACTGCTGTTCTGTCTCAAGTAAAAGTGCTCAGTCTTCTAGGGACACCCGTTGCCACCATAGAGACAGACTCTCTGAAAGTTTTCCAGAATCTCTCTAGTCTCTCGTTGACTTTTCAAGGAAAGTCAGTTAGCACAATCTGGGAATCTGGAATTGGGCAGGTGATGGAACTTCAGCTGAGTGGAGACATTGTTGAAAAACTGCATGTTGACTTTAAGAGCCTCTGGCACCTAGTGTGTCGCCTGGGAGTGAAGTCACTTACACTAAACCACATCCAGGCTGAGACATTATTTGCTACGGATAATAATGAAACGTGTGAAAAACAATTAGAAAAGCTCGGAATTTGGAACTCCAAAATACATAACCTCGATTTAAGATTCTGGACAAATTTGACAAATGTGGTGGCTTTAGACATTGTTCAAGTGAAACTGAATAAATCAGACTTCTGCGCAGGTCAACATGGAGCAGTTTCAAATCTCATCTCTGTCAATCTGGAAATTAATCTACTCCCTACAATCACAGCCTATCAGTTTTCCTGTATGACTAAACTGGAGATCCTTGATTTGAGTTTTAATCTGATCGCAACACTGGAAGAGAAGGCATTCCATGGATTATCTCATCTCCGGATTTTAAAGCTCACAAACAACAAGTTAAGCAAACTCCATACTGATGACTTCAGGTGGCTTCCAGCTCTACAGGTTCTAGACATAGATAAGAATTCGATTGAAAGTATAGAAGAAGGAGTCTTCCGGAAACAGAAAGAGCTGCAAGAGCTGAGGCTTGGAAAGCTAGATATCATATACTTTCTAAATATCAACATGATATTTTATGGGGTACCACCTAAACTGCGTTATCTCAGTATAGATTCTGGGCCTGGGACGAACCTCCTAATAAGTTCAGAAATGAGCCCTCCAAATGGTTCTCTCGTCCTTCATCTGAACGGAGACTTACTGGAGTGCAGCCCGTGTGAAAATCATTTTTTTAAAGCAGTCAAAGAGTTAAAAGTGGACAGCGAACGGTTCGCCTGTAAAAATAGGTTCATGGTCCGCAACTTCCCCAATCTCGAGTCATTCGAGTACTACACCCACATTGACAAAGTCTCTTTGCGCTACGATGGGATCAGCACACTGAGGCACCTAAAACGCCTTAAATTGACCAACCTCAACTTTGCCAAGCAAACAAACCCAGAAATGATTTTTCAAAACCTCTCAAAACTGCAGATCCTGGTCCTGAGCAACTGCCGATTCACTTTCCTCACCAAGAGCATGTTCCAGAACCTCACCGCTCTGCGTGTGCTGCGTCTTTACAGTGCATCACCACTCCTTCTGTTGGAGGGGGTCTTTGACACGCTCCCTTCATTGACCATTGTTGTTTTCGACAAAGTAGATTTTCGCTGTGACTGCAAAAACAGTTGGCTGTTGACATGGGCAGAGAGATCCATACAAACTCAGGTACTGTTTTTTTGTTTTGTTTGTTTAATAATTAATTAATTAAGTTATAATCCATACATACTCAGGTACTGTTTTTTTTTGTTTTGTTTGTTTAATAATTAATTAAGTTATAATCCAAACATACTCAGGTAGGCTACTTTTTTTAGTTTTTGTTTGCTTAATAATACATTAAGTAACTAGAAAATGCATTTCCTGAAGGAAATACCAGTGCATGAAATGCAAAGGTTAAGAAAGGAAGAAGAAAAGAAAGAAGAGTGAAAGAAGGAAAGAAGAAAGGAAAGAAGAGTGGAAGAAGGAAAGACAAAAGGAAAGAAGAGTGAAGAAAGGAGAGAAGAGCGGAAGAAGGAAAGAAGAGTGAAAGAAGGAAAGAAGAAAAGAAAGAAGAGTGAAGAAAGGAAAGAAGAGTGGAAGAAGGAAAGAAGAAAAGAAAGAAGAGTGAAATAATGAAAGAAGAAAGGAAAGAAGAGTGAAGGAAGGAAAGAAGAGTGGAAGAAGGAAATAAGAAAAGAAAGAAGAGTGAAAGAAGGAAAGAAGAGTGAAAGAAGAAAATAAGAAAGGAAAGAAGAGTGGAAGAAGGAAAGAAGAGTGAACAAGAGTGGCTCTGGATGAAGAGATAAAGAGAGAGTGAAAATATTGAAAAAAGGAGATAAAAATGGAGTGAAGAAGAGAGATTGAGTGTGAGAGAAAGTTGACTGAGAGAGAAAGATGGAGAGATGGAGAGAAAAAAAAGTAGAGAATGGATGGTGTCTTAATGTTCCTAGTTACAGTTAAATTGAGAGGGACAGAGAGAGTAGAGGTTCCTTTGATTTGGTGCAGCTGTCAGTGAAGCACAGGTGCAAGCCAGTTTAAAGACCCTATTATGATGTCATAATGGCCCAATGTAAGTCAATGGAAGAAATTTATGTTTGTTTTTCTTTAATATCTTAAAAAGTATAAAGTTTAGAAAAGTGAAAAATACATAGCATAAGTGTCGTTTACAAGACCTACGCGTCAAAGTTTGAATGAAGTTTCTACGTTAAGCGGTTCGGGCTGAATTAATCGCAGAAAAAGGTAACAAGAAGAAGAAGAAGAAGAAGAAGAAGAAGCCTAGGAATAACAATACAGGGCATTTCATGCACTGTAATAATTCAAACTCCCCTTTTGTTTGTTTCACCTATACCACCGTCTGTGTACCTCAAATGTGTTCTTTGTAGTCAACCTCCATCATAATTCACACATAATAAACCAAGTATAAAATGTGACATTTTCTCTTCTCATCTCTTTCTTCTTCTCACTGGGGTTGATAGTAAATCCTTGCCTGTGTGTATTCGTGTACTCTCAGGTTATCTACCTCCAGAGACAGGAGTGTGTGTGGCACTATAGGAAGCTCAACTTTTTATCAACTATGGAGCGTCTGTGCCAAACAGATGTGGAGTACCTCTGTTACCTTGGCACAGCTCTCACCATCTCTCTCCTCATGGCTACTGCACTCGGCTACAATTTCGGACGTTGGCCTTTCCTGGTGCTCTTCTTCCGAGGACGTGGTTGGCTGGAAAGAAGAATCGGGCAAAGGAGGAGGAGGAAGAGGAGAGGAGGATTGTTGTATGAAGATGTGGAGGAAGAGGAGGAGGAGGAGGTGCAGTTTGACGCGTTTGTGTCTTTCAGCAGCCAGGATGAAGCGTGGGTGCTGGGGGAGCTGGCTCCTCGGCTAGAAGAACAGGGTGAGCCAAGGCTCAGACTCTGCCTGCACAACAGAGACTTTGAGGTAAGCTGATCAGACCAATAAGATGTAACCCTATAACTGCAGTTAACAGTTATCCCTAACCGTTAGCTATGCCTAAAGCATTAAACCATGTTGAAACAGGCTCAGACAGCGCAAAAACGGGTCTCTGCTTATAAATCATGGAAAAATTGTTTCTGTTTTCCCCCTCATTTTCACTGTTGAGTTGACGGGTTCTCTGGTCTTAGTGGCAATACTATATAAGTGACTGAGACATCTGTGTACTCTTGTGTCATCGTGTGTCCTTTTAGCAACATTTAACCCTTAGCATACATTTATTTATGTTCATATTTTTATCTTCTGAACATTTCATTTTCTTTTCTTAAATGAAAAGAAAAAAAAAACATTTCTTGTAGGCCTCTCCTAAAAAACTTTTTTAACTGCTAGCGTCTAAAACTAACGAAATCTCTTGAAATGTGCTGACTTTGACATTATGTAAGGGATAACGGCCGACAAGCTTTCCAGTTCTGGACTTCTGCGGAGCGACACCACTCCGCTCCGCGTCGTGGTGTTCTTTGCCCCGCAGCGTCCATTAACTTCGTAGAACTGGACAGCTCGGAGGCCGTTATCCCGCTTATCTCCCGTTTACAACATCCAAAAATGTTTTTATTATTATTATTATTATTATTATTTAGAATTTCCTTTATCTTTAGGAAATGTAATATGCATAATAACCTGATGAATTCTTGATTTGAAGCCTAGAGCTCCCGTTAGAGAAAGTAGTGCCTGGAACCGGCTGTTTTTCAAAAAACAAAACGTTACGTTGGTTGTCAATGGTAACCATTCAAGAGCATTGATATGGAACGGCGATTTAACGTTTCTACTGGGACTACGTCCAAGGTGTCCGGTGTCCGGTTATCCCTCAAGCTGTTATTTTAAGTTAAAACTGCTTATCATTACCCTAATCCTGAAGTATAATTGTTGCATACTTTTACTTTAATGTATCTCCACAACAGGTGGGTAAAGGAATCGTGGACAACATCGCAGAGAGCATCTACAAAAGCCGGCGGACAGTCTGTGTGCTCAGTCGCTGCTACCTGCGTAGCGACTGGTGCTCTCTGGAGCTGCGCATGGCCACACACCGTCTGCTGGCCGAGCACAAACACAGACTCATTCTCATTTTCTTCGACCGTATCTCTCCCTTTGAGCTCTCAGCATTTCACCGGTAAGCCAATACTGTTCACTGTGGTTCGTTTTAACCATAAATGGCCTGGCCTACGTGCTCTTATATCTTTTATTCTTTTTATCTTTTATTGTGTGATGTGCCCCTGATTTGTTTTAGATCTTTTAAATCTTTACATATTTGAAATGTGTGAAATGTTACTGCTTGTGTTGGATTCTTTTATTTTGTGAATGCTCCTGATTGTGTCTCTATGTAAAGCACTTTGAGCTGCATTTTTTTGTATGAAAGGTGCTATACAAATAAAGCTTTCTTATTATTATTATTATTATTATTATTATTATTATTATTATTATTATTATTATTAATAATAATGAATTAATTAATGCTGTGGCTATGCTGTGTGTGGTGTTGATAAGACTGGCGAAGCTGGTGAGGATGCGTACGTACCTGGACTGGCCGCAGGATGAGGCAGAGAGGGTGCAGTTTTGGGAACGCCTGCGTAGAAACATCGCGGAGGGAGAGGTGGTGAGTGGGCTCGGAGTTACTTAAATGGGATGGGAAACTAATATACGTAGACGTTGTGATGTTGGAGAAGTAAAGGCATGACCTTGATGCACACTGTATGCAGCCTCCTCTGCTTCACAGAGGTACAAGGAGGAGAGAAGGCAAATAAATCCAAAGCCATAAGACATGGGACACCCTAGGCCCGTAAGCAGCATTAGGATGTAAAGTGACCTTTGTGTCACCAGTTGCAAACTGGGTGCATGAAGGATGTGCAGATAAGGCATGAATATCACAGCGAGGAGAAGAGCAGTCTTCTAGGATAAGAAGACTGATTCAAACGCAGAACAGCACAGATGATTCAAAAGCAGAACAGCACAGAGCACCCAGCACTGCAGGCAGTTCCCAGGATGGCACCGGTGATGTAGTAATGGGCTCCAGGTAGCCGCTAGGTACACATTTAATGTTGAAAAAAAAACACTCTGCTCCTATACAGTGCCCTCCACAAATATTGGCACCCCTAGTGAATATGAGCTAAACAGACTATAAAAAAACATGTCTTTGCTTTTAAACCTCTTGGTTTTTCACTCAAAATATTCACAAAAATCTTACCTTTTCATTGAAGTAAAATTATTGAAAAAAATGATTGGCACCCCTAGAAAAATCTTTTATTAAAATCTAACTGAAGTATATTTCCAGTCATATTTTACATTTTTAAGTTCACCTGTTTGATAAGGAACTCTTATGAGGTCAACCATGACTTCTAGTTCCACTGGCATACAAATATGAGGTGACACAGGCCAAATTCCATTAGTCATTCATCACTATGGGAAAGACCCAAATAACACAGTGACGATGTGCGACGAAAAGTTGTTGAGCTGCACAAATCAAGAAATGGACACAAGAAAATCTCTAAACAGTTGAAAATACCCATTTCCACTATCATGGAAATAATTAAGAAGTTTAAAGCGATGGGAAACTAATATAGACGTTGTGATGTTGGAGAAGGCATGACATTGATGCACACTGTATGCAGCCTCTTCTGCTTCACAGAGGTACACGGAGGAGAGAAAGACATGGTAGACCTTAGGCACGTAAGCAACATTAGGATGTAAAGTGACCTTTGTGTCACCAGGTGCAAACTGGGTGCATGAAGGATGTGCAGATAAGGCATGAATATCAGACACACACTTTCCTGAGACCACAGCGAGGAGAAGAGCAGTCTTCTAGGATAAGAACTTCATGTCCACAGACTCTAATGATTCAAAAGCAGAACAGCACAGAGCGCCCAGCACTGCATGGCAGTTCCCAGGATGGCACCGGTGATGTAGTAATGGGCTCCAGGTAGCTGCTAGGTACACCTTTAAGGTTGGAAAAGAAACACTCTGCTCCTATAGTTCTTCTAAGAATGTCAAAACATACACATTAGAACAGAAAAGGAACTGCAGCTGCTAGAGTTTTTACGAAAACTGAAAGTCCTTACACTCACAGAATTGACTTTAAAGCAATGCTGCTTAAAAAGTCCCTAAATGGGACAGGTCCAAATGACCTCTCAGATATTTTTCAGCAGTATACACCTGCTAGATGTCTCAGATCACTACAGAAAAATATATTGGTGATCCCTACTGTGTGACCTGTGCTATATAAAAAAACTTGCCTTGCCCTTAGGCCTGAATGGAGGTGTCTTCAGACAGACATGTGAGGACGTGAAAAGCTGTGACGTTAAATCCCATACTATCTGTGTGAGTGAATTGACTGGAAGGGAACAGATTGTGATACATTATAAACCTTTTGACCGTTTTTGCTTTTTGTAGGATGCTGCTGGTGGCAGCTAGCTCAGACGTCAGAAGAATGTGTAGGTCATCGCTTGCTTTAAGCAAAGCACACAACTGGCAACTGAGGGGAGTGAAGACAAGAGCTGAAAGATTACTTACCTTTTCTAAAGAATTTTGCGGCGGTGGTGATGTTATCGTTTTCACAGAGCTATACTGGCATGCACAGGGAAAAAGCCCCTTGTGTTTAGGGCTAGCCTGGTAGCGTTTGAGCAGTTGATACAAATAGTCTAATTTTGAAAAAGTAGTTAGTTAGAAATGATACTTTAAAATGTATGCCTATACAATATATAAATACGCACCATTTTCCTACTGTAAAGTCAAACATACAGATGAAGTCTCCAGCTTGTTCTAGCTTTACCAGGTGTGGATATTAAATGAGACAAATGCTGTTTTTCAATTGTAATGATAGCTATTTGTTATGCTCATATATCTCATAATAAGTTTCATTACTTAATAGCAACACTTCATGTGCTATCTTCAATATCCTCCAAGATTATATTTTACATGTGATGAACAACCAATATGCGTTTGAGATAATTGTAAGGCCTTATTCATTTTGCTTTGACAGCCCTGCATTAGAATTGTTTAAATGGTATCCCTTTAATTAATAGTTATAAACTATTTACAAAACATTTTATTTTTTATTTTACATGCTCATGATAGTTAAGTGTACAGCCTTGACATCAGTCCAATCCCCTTTTTCCATAGGAATTTATTGTTTCTTTGTTTTTCACAACCTACAGATGGCCAGCTACCACCATCTATCCTATAAAAACACTGTCATCTGAGGGCTTTATCCTTTGTTTTTCTTTTTGCATTTTAAAGGTTAGCTTGTCATAAGAAATGTAGTTGCTTTCAAAATACAGTGGCTTACTTTAAAAATTATGTTGAAGCAGTCATTATGTACATTATGTAGTCTTTAATGTCAATTAAACAATATTTCCAATTTTCCACATCACTGATTGTTTTTTTTGTGTTTATTGAAAAAAGGCCCTGTTTGTTTTATTTTTGACCACACAATGCATTGAATGAGTTTACCCTTATGAACCCCCAGTCCAGTGAAACTGAAACTACAATTCCAGCTGATAAGCTGTGAATGGCTTAATTTTCATGATGTCAAACAGCAAAACATTGACTGATGACACCCTTACACGACACGACATTGCACGCTTTGTTAGAGCTCCTGTGTCTTTAAGCCCTCCCAACCGATTAACCCAGTGTGCTCTGATTGGTCCGCTAGGCCGGTAATAAGGACTGTGTTACGAGATTTTATCATCTTGTAACAAAGGAAAAGGGCTGGAATTCCAACAAGGTGACAGCTAAGAAAAGTGGTTCTGCGGAAGAGTTCTACTCTCTACTTTCTCTGGCGTACACTAAGGGCTTTGTAGACCGCTTACATGCACAATAAGAAAGGGAAAGGGAAAACCCAGAGAAGGATAAAAGGTCCTCTTTAATTTAAATGGCTGCAATTACAAAAAACGTTAATACAAAACCAGATAAAAAAAACCACACTTAAAAAGACGATGACATTTTAAAGTCAGCAGTCAGGGAGTTTTCCAGCCTCTCTGAACTTGGCCGTGAGGTTGTCGTCTGCCCGTAGAGTGAAAGTTAGGGGGCGGTGCTGGTAGTACGTGGGGTTTGCCTTCACGTTCAAGATGACGTCGGAGAGCAGGTGGGCTTTCTCCACCCCTGAGCCCGGCGCATCGTGACTCAGCGAGGTGAAGTGCACGTGCAAGTGATAGTAGGACGGCTGGTAGTGCAGGTAGATGCGCAGCTTACAAGCAGGGACACTGAATCGCTGAAGAATTCCCTCCTGTGAAAGCCAATGTTTAGAATCATTTCATTTAGGCCTTCACTCGCCGGACCGAAAAAAACCATCTAAAATGATCTCTCAGAGAGTAATATATTTCCAGATCTTTCTAATGAAAGCTGACAAAAAGAAAGGGAAAAATGTCCTCACCTGCCCTTTCTTCAGAATGTTTTCAAGCAAAGGGATGTGTTCTGATCGGAGGTCCCTCAGGCTTTTGATGTCCTTTTGACGAACGATAGCAATCAAGTACAGGTCGTCCAGCTGAAACAGAGAGGACACACCAATGCATTCAAACCTGTCTGAGAGTGAAGATGAAACAATGAATCATGTCATGGTCCTGGCAGTTCGTCAGATGAAAAAGTGGTGGGATGACAACAAATGGTATTAAAACAGATAAATTAGCCGATAAAAGAAGTAAGAAAAAAAATACAGATTGAGCTGAAATGGTAGGTCTGACTCTGCAACACATGACGTTTTACCTGCTTTGTGTCCCACTTAAAATCTGGGAGTAAAACAAAGCCAATTTTGGGATCTGGATCTTCAAAAACGATCCGTTCAACCTCTGCTTTCTTCTCCAAGATGTTGTAGACCCACTGCAGAGGGGCAGGTCAAAGGAAAAAGCATTTAAAAGGCAGAACATAAAGGTACCCAAAGAATGCAGACTACAAGGAGGACCACCAGCAGGAGGTGACACAGAAATCCACATGCTAATATTCATACGCTTACATTCACATGCATTCACAACATTACACTGTGACACTAAACCAATTAAGGTGGGAAAAGCGTGAAGGCAGCGACAAGCGCGACAAGCACACCTGCACACTGAAGCTTTGGCTCTGAATGTAGGGGAGGGTTATGGAACGATAGTCCTCCTCCGTCTCTTCCACCAGAAATGTCTCCTGGGTCTGATACTTCTTCACATGCTTCTGGGTTGCTGGGCAAATCAGTGATGTTTTGATATCTGAGTGCCAGTAAAAGACAAAGACAAGAGATGTCAACTTAAACCTTAATGTTCTTTAATTCACTGCAAAACATTTACTGGTGAGGAAGGGTGTACAATTAACCAATAGCATATCCAGTCTGGTTCATATTGCACGGTACATGTCAAGCAAACTACATCTGATTAATACCTACAGTACATAGTACGTACATATGGAACAGAATGCGTCTCATGAAGACTACATGGTGGTATAACCTGCATTGGTCATTGTGTAGACAAGTACAGTCCCACACCAGACTCGAACTTGCAACTTTAAACACGGGAGGCGGGCGCGCTGGCAAAGAGGCTAAACCCCATGGGTGAGGTGTTAGCATCTGTCACTAGCGTCTGCTGCAAGACCATCTCTGAAGGTGTCGGGGAGTTAGGTTAACTCACTGCCCAGCACTGTACCAGCTGGTTACCGTTACACTGGGATCAATGTATGATATGCAGGAGGGAGGGGGCCAGACTGGGGCCAGAATGAGGACTCCTGAGGAGGGAGAAGGATCGCTGGTCTCACACATACCGTTAAGATGGGCAGGAGGTATGAGCAGGTAATTGCTGTAGATGTCATTTTTCATCTTCAGCTGCAGGCTGGAGTCTTTGAGCAGCTCGACGAGAGTGTCTTGCCCTATGGGAGTCTTCTCCAGGATCACAATGGCCTCCTGGTCATCAATCTTGACGGAAAAAGAGACAACAACTGCCTGTAATATTTTCCACAGCATCATTGATCGTCCAGTTTGTCAAGTTGCAAATAAAGTGGCCATTAAGCACCCTGTCGGTGTGAATAAAACACTGTTGCTGTACGTAGTTTCGCCACACCGGCAAAATACCCTTTTGTATGGCCAGGGAAGTATATTCATTTTTGTCCAGTGGATTCGTTGTTATTCGTTAACGATGCGATGTACAATGCATCATACAATAATACTTATATAATGTTGAGTACAGGAGCCGACAGGAAGAGTGTAGTTTTCAGTGTTAGTATTTTCACATTGCCGGTTCCATATCCTTCAGTTTGTCAACAAATGCACGTGTACCATTGCCCTGTTACCGTATAAAGATGAAATTAAATGAAATACTTAAAAAGAAGGATCATGGTTTCAAATACCAAACATTGATGGCGAACTATTGAGATATATTTCATATTCAAATGAGTTATGTAGCCGAGCTATAGTTGCACAGATATACACAAATTTAAAAAGTGTGAAGCCAGTTGGCTAGTTATACGGCACGCAAAACAGGAAAAAGCAACATCCTAAACCTAAGAATAGAAGAGTCAAAAGAAAAAAAAGTGACTGCCTGACGCCGGTCACACTCGAGTCAGGTGAATTGAAACAAACTGCATTAGTGAGCAAGACAACTGCCTACCTCTCCATGAATGAAGATGTTTTTTTCCCGCGTTGAATCACGCAGTACTTTCTTGATCTGAAACTTTGATAAAATGCTCTGATCTGCAGATCCATCGCCACTGTTCTTGTTGGTATCTGATGCAATTTTCTGCTTCTTGCTAGGGCACGATTCCCCCTGATTTTCTTGAGACTTTTCAATAGAATCCCCCATGATTTACCGTTAATAAAAGGACTATGGAACCATAGACAAACAGCAGCAGCATGTAGCCAGCGACAATAACGAATATTTCAATGTGGCCACTACTCGAATATTTTTCAAAATAAAAGTCGAAACTTGTTCCTTTGTTTAAGCATCATACAATGACGAAAAATGAAAACTGTAGGTGTTGCAATACAAACCAAACTAGGAAAAAGCTTGAAAAGCCTTTTTTTAAACACAAAGAACCTTGTTCAGCTAAAAGAAAGTAATTTGTTTCTTTAAAAAAAATGCATAGGAAAGGTGTGTGGACTTCTACATAAGTCATTCCACCTGTGGAAAGGTAGGCTATTCAAAAATATATATGTATATTTGAGGTAACTCTTTGCAGTTAGTTGTGTAAACATTACAACAGGTCCTTTTAGAAATACTGTGTATGAGATCTGAATCACCTTTGTAAGTACCAGGGTATAAAACAAACAGTCGAGTTTACACTAGGTCTACAGAAATGTTAATTATTATTTTTTAAACAAAATGTATAGATGTTGAGGCCTGAGTTTAGCCTAAATAAAAAGCCTTAGCATAGGATGAACTTCCTGAGTTTTTTTTTCTCTTTGTTCACCAGCTGCCACTGTTGTAAAAAAAATATTGCTTGCACATATTTCTGTTTGTTTTTATTAACAATATGTATTGCACAATCCATATATATTTTAAATAGTTCACATAATAGGGACAGTTCAACTCACAACTCTGTTATGCCTTTTCATATTAAACAGTCTATAGGAAGTATTAATAAAACGTTTTTCTATCCGCAGTGTGGCCCTTGGTGTGAAATGCAACTTACTGGATGTGGTGATCCACAATAGATGTAAAGAAGAAATGAATGATAGTGAACAACAAAAAACTGTAATGATACACTTAATGCTGTGTATGTAATAATACACTCTCATTCCATGGTTATTTGCAAGATCAGTCGGCTAAAATGACAACATTTGCACATACAATATGCAGTGTATTCATATAGAATAGTTAGCTGCGTAACAGGCATATGCCGTGCAAAACGTGGAAACATACTGTACGTCAAACTGGATTTTCAAACAAAACTTTGAAGCGGACTTTTTTTTTGACTCTATTTACCAAAATATTGCCGCTTGTTGTCGCTGGCTCCACAGAACCTTACCGTGCACCGTTTCCTGAAAGGTAAACCGTCGACCCAGTACCACCGAGTAAGAGAGACGCTGGGAGCAAATGCTGATTGGCTCTTGACAGCCACCGATGGTAACACGTGTTTTAAACATACACATTTTGTAACCCCTTGATTGAATGTTACAAAACAGTTTGGCTACACGTGCCTTGAAGCTGCGGGGTCGGAGGGAGAAAGAATAAAACTGCGGAATAGTGAGAACTGGAACCAGTTCGAAGGCATACTACTGGGCACTCGACGTAAGTGCTTTTATTTATTTTTTGTTTCAAAGTTACTCAAGTCCCGGTATTAGCAGATGATCATTAGCCCATATCAGAAATGCTTGCGTTGACACTTAGTGTGAGTTATTGAAGCAGTTGTTTTGAGGACAACTCACACATTTAAGAGTGCTATTAAAAACATAAACTTTATTGTTAACATATCATGTCCAAAACGCATTCTAGTTGCTGTCTGTCTTGCATAGGAACTTTGTGTTATTCATACCTAGTTATAACAATAACTACAATGTGTATTTTTACCCCCCCCCCCCCCCCCCCAAACAGCTCTATTGCCATGACGCACAACTGTATTCACTGGTTCCGAAAAGGACTGCGGTTGCATGATAACCCAGCCTTGACTGCTGCCCTGCGCGACTGCAAGCAGCTGTACCCCGTGTTCATCCTTGACCCTTGGTACCCCAACAACACCAAAATTGGCATCAACCGCTGGAGATTTCTGATCGGGGCCCTCAAAGACTTGGATTGCAGTTTAAGAAAACTTAACTCCAGGTAGAACATCAGATGAATCGCCGTAAGGCCTTCTTTTAGTGCACTTGTAAAGACTACCCAACAAGTTTATGTCTGTGTCTATTCCCAACAGGCTATTTGTGGTGAGGGGAAAGCCAGACGAAGTACTCCCTGAACTGTTTCAGAAATGGAAGATCACACGCTTGACTTTTGAGGTGGACACAGAGCCCTACAGCCTTCAGCGGGACATGGAAGTCCTGAAACTGGCAGGAGACCACGGAGTGGAAGTCATCCAGAAGATCTCTCACACACTTTACAACCTAGAGAGGTAATGCTTCACGAGGCTAGTCTCTTCATCACCAATAAGGATTATGTGCTTCGTGCCTTTCATGTCATGTGATTGTAAATTGGTTGTTGTTGTTCAGAATTATAGATGAGAATAATCAGAAGCCCCCTCTGACCTACGTACGCTTCCAGACAGTTCTGGAGAGCATGGGGCTACCCAAACGACCAGTCCCCGCTCCCTCTTTAGAAGATATGAAAGGTATGAAATACATCATGCACTCGGTGAAATTAATACATTCATCATTAAGGTATTGTGAAGTTTACCACACTACCCCACAGTTTCTTCAGAAATGACAGAAATGACAGTTTGGTTCACAATGCAAAAGTGGTTTGGTTCACAGTGCTCTCAAAAAAACATTACAAGTAGAACATGAAAGTTCCTCAGTGCTTTTGACTCCTGGATGAAATGTGATGGCAGCCATTCTAAATAGTTGTTGTATTGTCTCTATTTAGGAGTGATAACTCCATGCACAGACACGCATGAGAAGAACTATGGCATCCCCACTCTGGAGGATCTTGGCCAAGACCCTGAGCTGGCCAGCCCAGAGATCTTTCCTGGCGGGGAGCAAGAGGCTTTGAAAAGACTGGATGAATACATGGGCAAGCAGGTACTAGCTTTCTACATGCAGTCGGTCATATAGCAGTCAGAGCACAACAGTAGAAGGAATAAAATAATTAGATCATTATATGTTTATTAGAGTACGAAAGGTCAATACGGTCAAATCGTTTGAAAAACAAATACAAAGCATCTCTCGATATCCTCACAAGATTATAGTTTTTGAATGTTGAAGAATATTCCACTCTGCAGACATCGCTCTAAATGAAAAATGAAAAATATGCATTTCTCTTATGAATTCTAGGGCTGGGTCTGCAGTTTTGAGAAACCCCAGACGTCTCCTAATGCCCTGACTCCCAGCACCACTGTCCTCAGCCCCTACGTCCGCTTCGGCTGCCTGTCTGCACGCACCTTCTGGTGGAGGCTGAGCGACGTCTACCAAGGCGTGAGTTACATCCCGCTTCGTTTCCACATCAGTCCAAAAGTAACTGACCATCTTGCTCTAAGGTGTGACATGCAGACTGGTTCTCTCTCCCCCCCTCTTCTTACAGAAAAAACACTCCCAGCCTCCTGTCTCCTTGCATGGGCAACTGTTGTGGAGGGAGTTTTTTTATACCGCCGCCTTGGGGGTGCCCAACTTCAACAAAATGGAGGGCAATTCAGTGTGTGTGCAGGTGGACTGGGATGACAAACCAGATCATTTGGCAGCATGGAGAGAGGTACACAACTGTATGCCTTATTTTGGCATCTATTTGATTTGATACAAATATTATGCATGCACTTTTTACAATCATAGACAGAATTAATTAATTTAATTTGTATCAGTTATTAGATGTGTGTGTGTGTGTGTGTGTGTGTGTGTGTGTGTGTGTTTGTGTGTGTGTGTGTGTGTGTGTGTGTGTGTGATGTGGAATTGCAATGGTTTCTTAGGCCCGCACAGGATTCCCGTTCATCGATGCCATCATGACCCAGCTGAGGCAGGAGGGCTGGATCCACCACCTGGCCAGACACGCCGTGGCCTGCTTCCTCACCAGGGGCGACCTGTGGATCAGCTGGGAGGAGGGACAGAAGGTCCACATTTATGCTTCTAAAAACAGTTGCTTTGTGAAAATTAGCCTTTTGTTATTCAAACAGTGCATGTTTTTATGGCGTAGGAATGTAATATAAAACATGCCTCAGCTAATGTTATTTTGAATGACTAATTACATTTAGTTTTAGCTAATTAAGTCAAGTTTTGGAATGTGCCTACCTTATTGTGGTGTGTAAACACACCTTTGAGGAATAGGTAAGAAGTGAAATTAAGTGTGAACAGTGCAGGTTGTGTCCAGGGAGTTTTGCTAGCCTCTCATAAAAGTTGTCCTGTGCCTGTAGGTGTTTGAGGAACTGTTGCTGGACGCGGACTGGGCTTTGAATGCTGGGAACTGGCAATGGCTCTCAGCAAGTGCCTTCTTCCATCAGTACTTCAGGGTCTACTCACCCGTCGCCTTTGGCAAAAAGACAGACAAGCATGGAGACTACATCAAGTAAGGGCCTATTAGAAAGTAGAACTTCGCATTTTTTAGTGTGGTTTGTTAATCACTTCCTTTGTTAGTGTATACTGTGTACTGTGACGTGGTCTAAAGCATATGGCTGAAAATAACTCCATCTGTTTAGGAAGTATCTCCCTCTTCTGAAGAAGTTCCCCGACCAGTACATATATGAGCCCTGGAAAGCGCCACGTAGCATTCAGGAGCAGGCAGGGTGCATTGTGGGAAAAGACTATCCAAAACCCATTGTGGAGCATGAAATCATCAGCAAGAAAAACATCCAGCGGATGAAGGCAGCTTATGCCAAGCGCTCCCCGCAAACCGCCGAGTCCCCCAGCAAAGGAAAAGGTGGATTTGTGTTGGAAATACTCAAAATGCGCTAACTTTGTATTAAGATGTGTTAAACTAAAGTCCTTGTCAGCACACACCTGTTAGAATAACACAAAATGGAATGCCTTACATTTGTGCACTTCTCTATGCAGTTCTAACTAGATGATTTTCTGTTTATTTGCCTCAGGTGGAAAGCGCAAAAAGGAATCCATCAAGGACATGTTGACCAAGAAAAAAAAGAAATCTGATTAAAAAAGCAAAAGATTAATGTACATTCATTTTAATTCAAATATAGCTTTGTTTACAAATTTGTATTCTGTTCACAACAAATCTTGAAATACAGAAAGACCCATAAATGAGGTTCAATGATGCCTTGTAATCCCATCTGTTACAAAAACATTTTTTATGCTGCTAATATCATGAATAGTACCCCATTGTGCTTCATTCTATGCCATTGTTCTTTATTAAATTGATTTTGCTAATATCAAGTCTCGTGTATAGTCAGCTGAGAAAGATCTTAGAAGAACAAATCTACTTTTTCAACAACTTTCTCACACAAGCAATAGAGAGTGACAGAGAGAGAGAGCGAGTTTAAGCTGCCATTTTTTGCTGTGATATGTATCTAATCATCCTCTCGGCTGTCAGTCTTCCTGATTATCTAATTGTGAATTACTAATGAGCCTCTGCATTTAGTCATGTCTTACAGGACTGTGTGGCAAGCGTGTGACAAGTGTTACTGGGACTTGACTGCGTGTAATTGTGTCACAGGGGAGGGTGAATTTTCATTCGAGGCCAGGAACTGACACCAGAGGTGCATGCTTGAAAATAGCCCTGGCTGAAGATGGTTACATAAAACCCCTTTTGTTCACTTATTTACCCCCTTCCCCTCTGTGCCAGCGAGAGACTGTCTGGCGTGTGTTTTGGATTAAAGAGACTGTCAGACCAGACCACGCCTGAGGCGTTTACTCTATAAATAACTGAAAGTCACAGAAAACAGGAAACGCTGGGGAGATGATGCAGCCTGGGCTGTTAGGGCTCAGATACACATACGCGTTTTTGTAAAAACGCGACGCTAGGAAATACATTGATTCCTATGGTACGGCGCGCTTTCACGCAAAGCGCCCCGTACCATAGGAATCAATGCATTTCCTAGCGTCGCGTTTTTACAAAAACGCGTATGTATCTGAGCCCTGACTCTGTCTCTGTCTCTGTCAGCAAATCCCTCCCTCATGAACAGTGGGAAGAGGCTTAAGCACCAGAGCCAATGGTACCCGGGAACTAGAGGGGACCCAGAGCACCAACCAGAGCAACTCCTCTCCTCTGCACAGATGTGAGTGTGTGTGTGTGTGTGTGTGTGTGTGTGTGTGGGGGGGGGGGGGTATTATGGTCCCGGAGAAAGGAACAATGGTGACATCATCAACCCCCTGACCTCAGCAGAAGAGAGGGCCGAGTTCATAATTTTTTTTTAAGAACCACGAAGGGCCACAGTGATCTCAAGTTGTCTGAGTCTCCTGCGGACACATGACACATATTCCGTCATCAGCACAGTCTGAGCAGCACCTGCTGTTGTGTTCGTGCTGACTACTGGGCATGCAAGTTTTCCAAGCACTGGCTCAGGGTCAAGAAAAAACACTATTTAGGCTATTTATTTATAAAGCAGACGCTTTTACGCATAGTGACTTGCAGTACAGATACACATTTTTATTAGTGTGCTTGCGCCCTGGAAAAAAAAACTACAGGAGAACCACTGATAAAATGAGAGTTTCATTTATTTAATGCTTCAGCGAATGCTACCTGATTAGATTGGTAGATTATTAAAATGGTAGATAGTTAATTAGATTCGTAATGGTATCATAAGGTGGGTAGTGTTTCAATAGAGGAGTAAAAGTTATGAAGGGGCAGAGAAAACTACAGACTTATGAAAAAATAACTTAATAAATCGATGCTGTAGATTCACACATTCTAGAGATATTTCAACAGTGTGACTGAGTGTTTGAGATTGTGCACTGAGACACGTCCACAACAGAAAAACAGGTATACTTTGGAGACACCCATGCACACGTCTGTGTCCGCGTAGCACAAAGCCGAGTTCACAAAACTATACCTGTCCCCTTGGGCCAATGTTTTACTTTGCATACCCATGTGTGACAGGGTCCACAAGGGTCTGAGTAACGTAAATTTTGTCATCAGGGGGTCTGTGCACAGCTCAGTGCGGATGTCTGTGTACCCTCCATTTTTTGTCTCATAAAAAAAACATTGTTCCCTATTTTGGAATATGAAGCCCCATTAAGCATTTTCTCAGGAATGTCCCCTTGGAAAGTATAATAAGAACAAACATGCGTCTGTGATGTCCGTAGTTCATGTGCCCGTCCCGAACAGAGTATTTAGATTAGATTAGATTAGATTCAACTTTATTGTCATTATACAGAGTACAAGTACTGAGATAACGAAATGCAGTTTAGCATCTAACCAGTAAGTGCAAATAGCAATAAAAGTGCAGAGTATGTGCAAATGTAGGGTGGACTAAGTGAATAAATATGATATGTACAGTAAGAGTTAGAATATGACACAGAATTGTAATATAAACAGAAATTGAATAGCAGCAATTGAGCTAAGAGTGAGGTATGATAAGTATATAAAGTGCAGGTGAAAGTAAACTGATGGTAACAAGTGAAATCAAGAGAATGAGGTAGTAAAGTACAATCAATACAGGTAATACAGTGAAGTGGATACAGTTATAAAAAGACATTAAGGTGCAAATGTTTAGTGGCTGGAGGAGGGTGTGTGGCAGTCAAGCCAGGTATAGGGGGGGAGGAATGAGGTGTAGTGCAAATGATCAGTGGCTGGAGGAGGGTGTGTGGCAGTCAAGCCAGGGTGGGGGGAGGGGTGAAGTTAAGTATAGTGCAAATGTACAATGGCTAGAGGAGGGTGAGTGGCAGTCAGCCACGGTGGGGGGGGGGGGGGGGGGGGGGGGGGAAGTAGGTATAGTGCAAGAGTTCAGTTGTTGGAGGGGGGGGGGGGGGGGGGGACAGTTACAGGGGGAGGTGTGAGAAGGGGTGGGGGGGCTAACCTGAAACTGGCCACAGGAGCAGATTCCACATGTTATATCTTCATGTCATTTCACCCTGACCTATGGGAGTCAATGCACAAAGCCAGGCAGAAAAACCCCACTGACATTACTGGGGAAACTTAAATCGTCATGGAATCTGGGGAAATATCAACCACTGTGTGTAATGTTTGAAAACTTGACCTGACATTTTCATGGTTACTGAGTAATCAGTGGAATGGCTCAAGATTTCGAATGCATTCACAGTGATGTTCACACTGATTTGGGTTCAAATCGCATTTAACAGAAACTCTCTGTAGCCTGTCTTATTTTGGTTTAAATGTCTTTCTTCATTTTTAAGTTTTCAGTTTGAACAATAATGGAATGGATATCTATCCTTAGTAGGGTAGTTGTACCAGTTTGGTCAGTCAGTTTAAACCCATCCAAAGACTCTGCTGTGAACCATTGGATCGGGAGTTACCCTAACCCTTCTAGAACACTCTTAAATTATTTTTTAACCTGGATTGTTGAGATTGAAATCCTAAAGAAATAATCCATTGATCAGAAACCTAATAATCAACCATTTGCTGTGATTTCTGAACAGGGCTATCAGTGCTAGAGTGTGTATGTTTGGGTAACATCATGGAAATCTTAATGTCCACACTGCCCACTTTTGGTGTGGAAAAAACCTAAAGAGTTTAGTCACAGATGGGTGAAAGAAATGTGTTTGAGAGAGTAACTGTGAAAACATGAGGGAGTTCAACAGTCAATCATTCATTTTCTGCTAACCTCTTGTGTTATCCAATAAAGGGATGAATATAAAAAGGACTGGCGGAAAAGACAACAGAACAACATCCAGATCATTCCTCTGTGAAACTACTATCAAGGTGAGACCATTTTCACTCCCTTTCAATATGCCTTCAGATATATAACACTTTACCTTTGTCCTTCAGTACCGTCTTTGACTTTCTTTCTCTAATGTGCAACATGAGTTGTAGTATGCGTATCTTATGAGGCTTCTACATAGTTTTTTTTAATTCTAATTGATTTAGCATTGTCTTTTCTCTCTCTCTCTCTCTCTTTCTATCTCTCTCTCTCTCCCTCTCTCTCTCTCACCTAGTATGGAGGCTGCTATCAGTGTGTTGGTTTCCCAGTTTAAGGCTTTTGCTGGAAAGGATGGCTCCTCAGATACTCTCAGCCGAGACGAGTTCCAGAGCTTGGTGGTTTCACAGCTGCCCAACCTGGTCAAGGTAATAATGGATACAGCATGGGAACTCATGGGGGCTCAAGGTCTGTGTACAAAATATACGAAGGGACTCAGAGAATTAGGTTTTTTTTAACGATTCACAATATTCATTTAAAGTAAAATTCTATATAAATTCCTATAATGTAACAAAATTCATTGCTTTGGTCACACCATTAACGAGACAAAATTGTCTGCTATAAAATGCATTTCCTGTCTGTGACATAAAAAAACCTAAATGTTTTGTAGCCCATTCTCTTAGTTCTGTCTTCCCTTGCGGCAAGACTAGATATTATAAGCTTAGCAGTGCAGAAAAACAATCCTGTGAATGTAAGCATTTTAAATCTGAGCTGCGGAAATCCAATTTCAAAGGCTGACAACAGTCTACTCCAGACAGCGGAGTCTGTTAAGGACCAGAAGGCTGTAGTGCTGCTTTTCCTCCACAAGGAGGCAACATTGACAGTCAGACAAAAGGGCAAATGAGTCTCAACCCTCCCCTTTCGGTTATGCCACTCCAGACAAGTCCAGCATGTTTGATGGTTATACATGCATAGTTAAAAAGTAAGATATGCTAAAATACAATACAACAATACCATGGAAACAGTCGAGCACAGAAATAGAAACTCACCAAATACTTAACTTAAGGTAAAGACACAAAGGTAAAGTAAATAGAGTACAGAAATAACGCATAGCATTTTGATGGAGCATCGGCCGGTGCCATTGTCATCCCTTTAAAATGCAGCAGTGTGACCTAGTTTGAACTCTATGCTTTAGGCAAATGGCTTAGAAATGCAGTGTGACCAGCACAGCACAACTTTAATTGAGATAATGACTCAGAGGATTAAGTGATGCACACAAGAGCCTTTCGTGCAGAGGGGGTGTTTTTGGGGGGAATTTCAGCTGGCAAGACACCAGGAACAAGTTCAGACAAGGTTTAACGGAGTTTCGTCTGCTTTCATTTCCACAGAATGCCAGCGACCCAGCCGCCATCGACAAACTCATGGGCTCACTGGACGAGAACAGTGATGGGGAGTTGACTTTCCCGGAATTCTGGCAGCTCATTGGTGCTCTGGCGAGCCAACAGGGAGGCTTCAGTAAATAGGATCTCAAGACATGAATTGATTCACATTGTTTCATTTAATGTTGTGTGTTCTTCCTTGTTACTGATCTGGGCTGCATTTCCCTGATGCGTTGCTGTGGCACGAACCACCATCATGGTTCATCCTCTCTCTTTTAGTTAACATGCTCATAGCACAACAAGGTTGTCTCTTAAATTCTTATTCTTAGTCCCTTTTCTCTGTTCTCCACTCATTT
The DNA here is from genome assembly GCF_963457725.1 of Sprattus sprattus. Classification (NCBI taxonomy): domain Eukaryota; kingdom Metazoa; phylum Chordata; class Actinopteri; order Clupeiformes; family Clupeidae; genus Sprattus; species Sprattus sprattus. Next base: position 19,107,211 of record NC_137917.1, on the reverse strand, counting down.
GCTTTTCTACTTTTTCTTCTCTCTGTTTCTCTGGCCAGCCTGACCCACCCCTCTGTTGTGTTGTTATATTTATGCCTCTACACAAAGCTACAGTTCCACCTCGCCAGCCAGACCTGAACTAATCCTATTCAGTGTCAAAACAACATCCACGCAAAACACAAATGCACAGACACAACTTAACATCTCTCATCTCTCTCTCTCTTTCTTAAACACACAAACACGCACACACACACACTCACACGCACACACATACACCCACACAGACACACAGAGGGGGACGGCTTTGTGGCTCTGAAGGGAAACAATCGGCTATGTTTGATCTGTATGTGTGATTCGTGAGCTCAAACTGGTTTACCAGGTAGCCCTGAGGCTAAGAGGTGGTTCAGCCGTGTCAAATTCAAACACTGTCTGTCTGCAAAAGTGTTATAGTAGACTCTTTAAATAATAAAAACAGCAATAACACTTCAGTCTTTTCATGGTCAGTCTCTATTATTGAGTATATCTGTGTATAATTTTTTTCTTAGTTGAATGTGTGAATATAAAGTGTAAGTTACTTTAATAAGTTCATGTAATTAAGTGTTTGGGCCTTTTTAAAGGTGTGGCACACTGAGTATCACTTCATCACATATCTGTTATGGGGTGACTCACATGTGACATGTTGTTGACAAGGTGTAAACATTATCTCTGCCTTCAACGTCCCTCTCTCTCTCTCTCTCTCTCTCTCTCTCTCTCCCTTCCTCTCTCTGTCTCTCTGTCTCTCTCTCTCTCTTTCTCTCTGACACACACACACACACACACACACACACACACACACACACACACACACACACTCAATAAGCACATACGCAGATAAACATGTACATTTTCTCTGACATCATTGCACTGGGCTTACAACAATTTTTATATTTTATAATAAATATTTAGTCTGCACTCAGTGTCCACCAGGTCCTCATGCACCATGTCTATGTGCAGGTTCAATTGAAATGCTGATGTGTGCTGTGTTCCTTGTATTACACTTAACGCAGAAACAGGAACATATCTTCCTGTCCTCTCGCCTTCCCCTAAACCGCTTCACACGGAGCCCTTCTGCTTGACGCTGATGGCATGCAGACCCCCCAAGACATATTTACTGTATTTGTCATCCGATCAAAAGTCTATGTTTGGCATCCAGATGCGCACAGAGTTTCTTTCTCTTTCTCCCTCTCTTTTTTCCCACCAACCCCCTCCTTCTTTTCATCCACAAGACACGCCCTATGATTTGAAAGACAGTATCGCACAAAGGTTTCGTTTTAAGGCTTTGGGTTATTTAAGATCGTTGAATCGTCCCTGAAGAAATAATTTCCACTACAGCTGAACTGCTCGTTAACAGTTGAGATAATCATTATGGGTAAGTTTTTCTACTGAGCCGTTTTGGACGCTGGCTTTGTTTTAATTATAAATGCTGCGATAGGCCTTTTCTGGCGTTGAATGGTGACCTAGGTTTATTTAACGTCTTGTTCCACAGAGCCCTGAACCGATGACAGGTATACGGCTGGGTTATCAGGGTAGTGATTCACACCTCGGGTACCTGGTTGCAGTCTGTACGTGTGCCAGTTTGTGTGTGTGGGTCTGCCTTTTCTGGCTATAGGAAATCGAGTGAGTCCATGTCTACACACTGTCAAAAGTTGTCGGAGCTAGCAGCGATTGCCAGAGTGATCCAAATCTAGCACATGATGACCCATGTCAAATGAATGGCAGAGTTTATGAACAGTTAATAAACCGGAGAATGGAGCATATCTTGGTAGTCTCTCTTTCTCTCTCTCTCTCTCTCTCTCTCTCACACACACACACACACCCTCACCAAGGGTTTGAGAGGGGGAGAAAACCAAACATTAGACCAAACATCAAATGTACATTAAGATCATCTCATCAAAATATTTGGTATCAATAAGACTTAAGGAACACCTCTGACTATTCTAACAACTATGTTTGCAGAGAGTTTTTTCAACTGCAGCCTAAATGAAGGCAAATCTGCTTCTCATTATAGCCACAGTGTGGAATGTTTGTGGTTATGTTTATGGGAAGCAGTGGTGGTCCGTCAGGGCCTTCAAGGCCTTCTCTGCTGGCCTAAACATCATCAGAAAATAAATGTAATAAAATAAATGTAATTTTAATATTTTCTTTTCATAAATATGTATTAAATTATTCCCCATAGTCCATTATCTTCATCTCATAGCTTCCAGCGTTGTTAATTTATGTTAGAGCTTTCATCCAATCATATTTCAGCTATCATGTGTTGCCACGCTCCGGGAAATCTTCCCCGAGAACAGAAATCTTCCCTGAGGCCTTCAGAATTCACATTGAAGGCCCGTGTACATCTGATTGGTTATCACAACTGGCTGTTTCAGTTCATTTAAGTTGAATGAACTGAAACAGACAGTTGTGACAACCAATCAGATTTCGAGTTGGCGACACAAGATTTATTTCCTCGCGTTGAACGTGACACGTAAACGTCCTTTGATTGGATACTGAGGCAGATCGGTGCATTGCTTCAGTGCTCAGTTTAGCTGGCTAATGCGAAAACGACGTACATCGGTTTCAATGCTTATTAGGTTTCCTCCGGTAGGAGGTAACCTATTGTTATCGTAGGTATTATTATTCTCCTGCCATGGGAGTCAATGGCAGCCCCTAGAACCATATGGTAACTTTTTGTGAAATTTGGCACACTCATTAAGGACAGTCCCTTCTTCATTCTCACCAAGTTTCATGGCTCTCATTACACCACTCTAGCGCCACCAACAGGTCAAAGTTGGACTTTTGTAACACACACAACTTTTGAACCGTATGACCGATTTTCAAAACATTGGTACCACTGGATTCCCTGGATCAAGACGAATTAAACCCACCCCATGGCGTCAATTTCCGGTTATATAGATTTTCCGCTATTTCCGGTTTTATCAAAAACCTTTGAAAGCCTTCTCCTCCTACTATTTTTGGCAAATCTTCTTCAAAATCACCAGAGATGATCTTCAGACCTAGCCTCACAAAAGTTATGGAAAGAATTTTGATCCTCACAACCGTTTGTCCGGTACAGCCACTCAAATTCAGCTGAAAAGTCGCCAAACAGGAAGTGAAGTCATATCTTGGCAAATCTTTGTGAAATCAACACCAAACTTGACATGTCACTGGAAGACACTACAACATGTTCCCATGTGCAAAGGCAACTTCATATCTTAAAAAATGATTGATATAAAGCAAATTGGATACATTGTTAACGCTAAAATAATGCTTTACACATCAACAGGTCAAAAAGTGATATTCTTATTCAATCACAAGTTCATGTGAAGACACTTGAGAGTGTTAAGTACGCAAATCTGAAAAAAAGTTGACTGTAAGATGAAAAGTGGATTTTTGGTGAATATTTGAAACATGCATGCTTGGCTAATTTCTAGGGTGATTTTCAGTAGAAGGTCTCTCTCTCTCTGCTCCTTTGCGCGTGTGTGCTCCAGATTCTCTCTCTCACACACACACACACACACACACACAGACAGGCTCCTTTGACACGTGCAAGCACACACACACAACATTAAAGGAAATGTAGGGATGACCACACCCCTTCTCACTCTTAGCTTGAAGCCATGGCCCTTGAGGATCTTCAAAGTAATGCATTTGAAATGCAATATCCCATTGGCAAGTCTGCAGCATGGATCTTTCTATACAATGACAAATTGTCACAAAAATACATTTTTCCCTGGTTCGCAATGTCTGGAGGAGGAAACCGCCATCGCTGCTTGCAGCTATATTTATGCTAGTTGTTTCAATTGGTAAGACTAAATATAATTACATTAACCAACTCAAATAAACTAGTTTACACCAACTTGATAATTCCAGTTTTTGATACAATTACAACGCCATTTTCAAGACGGAACTTTCAAGAAAAACTGGATATCGTGAGGATGGGAAGTTTAATGAAACTGCTTTGCAGGTGGGACAATGCGATGTTTAGTGGACAAACTTGTTAAAGCTCACATAGGCTACTTTCGGTGGACTTAATAAAACTTTGTAGACTAATCCCTGAAAATCGCCTTTTATTTTTAAGTTGTGACAGTAATATCCGAGCGATCATAAAACTGAGAGTTTACTACTCTTAATGTATTGTTAATACGGGTGTATTGACTTTTAAATGCTCCGGAAATATTAATAAAGTCTGTTGTACTCAACTATAAGGTGATGCAATGCTCACTTATACTGCCTTTCTGTATAAATATAATGGTTTGAGAGCCATGGCGTCATAATGATGGTATTAGGAGGTGGATTCGCTCAGTTTAACATCGTGTAGGACATCGCTGAAGGCCTAGTCGTGAAATGCACGGACCGCCACTGATGGGAAGTGGTTGAGGAAATTTGGGATGATTGTAGCCCCACATGGCTTATACAGAATATAAAGTTTTGACCTGTCATATCGCTTCCATATTTTTGGATACACGCCATATTTCGTGAGTTTTGTCCATGTGGGGCACTGAAACAAATTGTTTTATCTGAAGAATGGCTTAAGCTAAACTTTTGAAATTTAGTATGCTCATACTTGGTGACGTTCTTTGCATGCACACCATATTCTGTAGGGGATTCTGCAACTGACATATTTCAAAACCTCTGCAAATTTGGTATGCTGATACTTGCCCTAAATCTCCTAAAGATCCATTTGGCTTGCTCAACAAAATAGCCCATTTTTAAACAAATCACCCATAAGATTTACACCGTAACACAATGATTTCCTCTGGTACTCTGACATGTATTCATTAAGACTTTAAATCCAATTACATTTACAAAATCATTAATTTGTACCTGTTCTATGCACATCTAGTACATGTTCTGCCCTCTGGTGGATTGTCTGTGCACTGTAGGCAGTAGTGGGCCTTTGAATAGCTGCCTTCATGTAGTAACACTCAAGTATTTGGCAGGGTAATCTTTGGCAGTTTTCGATTTATGTTGCTTATATTTCATACTTAACAGTAAAATCTTGTCGAAAATGTAAGTACCAGATATGATACAGCAGGTATTTAAGGTAAATATATCAAGTATGAAATATGTAACAGCAAGTGTTTAAGGTAATTGATTTGTTTATCCCTTTATTGTCTTACAATTCATGATTCTGACAGAAAGATAATATCTCAGCAACTCTTTGATGACACAAAACTTGGAAAATGGACTCCCTTCCTGAGGTGGTGCAAAAATGTTTGACCATTCAGGGGCACCGTAATAAGCAAAAACATTATATTTAATTTATATCATATGACAGCTGAATGTAAAAACCTCAGTCTTCTTCCTACCTCATTCAACAGTCCAGTTATTCCTTCATCTCCGGGCCACCTCTTATTCTCTTCTCTCCTCTCCTTCTCTCTGTTAGACGTGGAAAGGGCCATTCGTACAGTGGTGTGCACATTTCAGAGAACTGCCGGGAGGGATTGCCTTATTGGAAAGGCCGAATTCCGTAACCTGATTCAGAAAGATCTTGGATACTGCCTGACTGTGAGAGCCCCTTTAATCCCATTCATTCAGCTGCCTCTTCATTCAGCCCCGTCACACAGACACACACTTTCCCACAACCACCACCCAGAACAACACGTCTATACAATGCATATAACTTGTTATAAAATGAATACTTGAATAAATAAATACCATTCAATACTTGAATAAATGAATACCACCACACAATGCTTCTACCTTGACACACAATGATACTGGACATATTGCAGTTCTGTCCACTACTAAAGCAACTGGTGTTATCTCTGCTACTGGTAATGTACAGCTATTTCGGCCACTGCTCCTTTTAAATAGAGCTTTATGTATATGACACGAGGATATGTTTTAAATATGCACAACTGGATTATTTAACCCCCCACTTTCGTTCTCTCTCTTTTTCTTTCTCTCTTTCTTTCCTCCTTGATTTTCCCACACACAGGAAACAGAGAAGAAGCGAGAAGTGGACAAATTCAGGCGCAAGGTGGATAGCAACGGAGACGGGAAGGTCAACTATGACGAGTACCTGGAGCTAATTCATGTGATAGCCTCAACAGTGAGCAGACACAGGTGTAACCAGATGGCTCGTTAACTTCAGGCCTCAAACCGTTACGTAAAAAGGATGCAATTAACATGCATTGACGTGACATGATGTCTGTAAAAACTGCTGGAATATACATTAAAGTATCAATAATAAGTCAATAAACTTGTTGGTCATTGGTTTGTGATTCATTTGGTTCATCCATTATGATTATTTAAAGTACCAATATAATGCAATTCAAAGTCGTCTCTGGTCATTCTTTTCCTTCTCATAAGATAAGGTAAGTGAAGAGAAGTGAAGTGAAGAGAAGAGAAGAGAAGAGGAGAGAAGAAGAGAAGCGTGCGCGAGATGGATTATCCAGTGCTTGAAAGCACCGTCTAGCGGTCAGTAAGGATGAAATACAACACCCAAAATAGTGATAGGATTTCGAAATGTAACCATTTTGAATGAAATAATTTATGTGATGCATTATTTCCATCATTTATTCTTATTGTTAAAACGAAATGTTATAAACTGACCATTAGCAGACATAGCTTAGTTTTCCTACCAAAATATTATGATGTGATAACGGGCTGGTTGTCTGGTAGGCAAACTAGCCATCTGATTATTTAGGCTAAACGTGGCAAACTGAGCCTCGATTTATGAAGGTTTTAATACATTTCATAAAACATGATGATGATTGTTCGTTTGTTATACATTTCTACAACTTAAAACTCACCTTTTCTGACATTGTTAAAGCAGTTTTTTCATCGACTCAGAAGAAAACAACCGTGAATGTCTCGGGCGGAAATGCAGGCTCAGGTGCCGGTTGCGTGCAGACAGTAACAGAGTAAACAGAGGAGGGCGCATGCCCCCCTACCCCTACTGACTTTCTCTCTCGTTGCCCATAGGCTTATCGATTGGAAGTAAAGAAGGCTACTTTATGAAATGTTTTGGGTGGCGATTTTTTTAACTAGGTCTACATGAAATTATGCAGGTGTTTAAATTTACCATTAAACTATTAAAATGAACTATGACAAAATATATATTATTATTATTTTTCCTCTGAGGGGCACTTTTACTCGAGGAGGGCAAACTGGCAGTTGCCCAAGCAATCTTAGCACACTCCTGTGCATGTCCCTGATGTAAGTGTAGTTTTTCTAATATATTTTCCTTTAGAATTTACCTTGACTGATTGCAGTGAAGCAAGTAAAGTTGGTTAGTTCAAGGTGACTCAATTCATTTAGAAAACCAAAACAAGCTACAGATATTCATCTAGCTTTTTATTTCATGTCAATCACTTCTTCATGAATCAAATCATTCAACTTCATTTAAAAGTGCTGATGTTGATGTCTCAGTGTGGTGCATCAGAAACAGGAGGATGAACACCATTCAGTGACGACTCCAGATCAGTTTTCCACCATCAAGTATTTGTAGTTGCCCGTCATCGGTCAAGCAAAGCTGGGATGCTGGCCCACCATTCCCGCCAGTGTCGGTGGCCCATATAGGTGTGTCGTTGTCGTCGTAAATGACCAGGTTCCCATCCGCTTGCATAATTATGAAGGCACCTCCATTTCCTGCTGAGTTAGTTTCCCAAACTTGCTTTGTGGTTGTGACAACAAAGCGCCCATCAGCCTGTGATGAAAAGGCAAGAGTCAGGAATACTTATTTTCACACATAAGGAAGTTTAAGGTTATTGCTACACATTATACACTTTACCGTAAAAGTTGCAGTGGCAGCATTATTGTTTGATCTCAGGAAGTCTCCTGGATACAGTTGGCCAGGTGCAGTAAGCCTGTTTAAACTCATCTCCTGGGGGAACATTTCAGAGATCAACAAGTTATAGCAAACAATACGAACACATTCCAATGCAATCACAAAATGTTATTGAGCATTTTACATGGTAATCGAGTAATACAGAATCTGGTTCAAGAAATCCTAATTTAAATTTGATGAAGTAAATGCACACATACAGTAAACAGCATCTTCCCCTTGAAATTAACCAAGGCTACAGTTGAGCGGTAACACACTGAACAATTTAGCAAGCTGGCTGTAAAAAAAACGATTTGGCCTATATTGGATGTCAATAAAAAATACTTTCATTCTTTTCAACTACCTTACAGTACACTAAACTAAACAACTAAACTATCAACACATTGATGATGAGGTCTAATTAATCAATGTCCAAACCTACAGAAAACAAATGTAGGAAGTGTCAGAAAATGTCAAAAATGTTCAGACAATTCTATTAGTCTGTTTCTTTTGTAAGCCAAGAACTGAAGAAACTCCTTGACACAGGTTTCATTTTGCACACATAGTTTATAGAACATTATTAACCCCTTCTCACGACCTGACTGTTTTTCAAACTCTGGTTAAAGCCCTGTATGCACATACTCACAAGCTGAACACTGGACAGATGATGTCAGACTGGTAGGAAGCACAGAGACTGTCTGTAATCTGACTGATGACGACCTCTAACTTTTATAGCAAATACAGGGAGGGGTAGGGAAAATCCACAGGCCGTAGACATGTGATCACTTACAGGAGGTGTCTTAAACACTATAAATGGCTAGAGTCGAAGATGCAAAGAGGCCCAGGACGTGAAACATTTCTAAAGTAACTGAAACAAAGAGGCCCAGGCCGTGAAACGTTTCTAAAGTAACTGAAACAAAAGAGGCCCAGAACGTGAAACGTTTCTAAAGTAACTGAAACAAAAGAGGCCCAGGCCGTGAAACGTTTCTAAGGTTACTGATTTTTCACAAGCTGATGTATAGGACGTACAGTATAGGCGAGAGTGACATTGTGTTTAATATGACCTGTAGACGTGTGGTCAGCCTGTGTAATTGCATTGTATTGAAATAAATTGGCTGGATAACAGAGAATTGGTTGGTGGTGGTGATTTTTGGAAGAATGGAAGATATAATTGTTAAATACATCATAAAACACGGTTTGCAGGGTATGTTTGAGGGAATAGAGAACACAGACGTTAAGCCCCAGGGACGTGCACAGGAGTGTGCTAAGGTTGCTTGGGCAACTGCCCGTTTGCCCTCTTCGACTGAAGTTGCCCCTCATAAGGAAAAAAGTTGCCCCTCCTAAGGTAATATTTTATAATAATAATATTTGCGATTACATGGCGGGGGCGTGGCATTCGCGGTAAGTGACAGTTCAAAATGATATCTTGAAAATGTGCGATTACATGGAGGGGGGGGGGGGGGGGGGGGGTGGCATTCACAGTAAGTGACAGTTTAAAATGATGTTTTGAAAATTTGTGATTACATGGAGGGGACGTGGCAGCGGCAGTGAAAAAAATATTGTGTTGCCCCTTTTCTACAGGACAGAGCAACTGCCCTTCAAAATTCCTGTGCACGTCCCTGATAAGCCCTACGAGTGGGCAGGGTCCCGGTGTACCAGGCCAAATAAACACCCGCCCAGATTAAACCTAGGGAAAAACTATCCTAGGTCAAACTATACCCGGGGGTGTAAAAGAGCCTGGGCCATACTATACCCCTCCAGGCCAGAGTATACCCCAAGGGATAAACTGTCCTAGGCCAAACTATACCAGGGGGTGTAAAATCGCCTAGGCCAGACTATACCCCTCCAGGCAGGGCCATTCCTTCCTATAGGCGACAAAGGCAGTTGCCTAAAGCACCACCTAGAGGGAGGCGCCAAAAACTGCTCCTAGCAAAAATTAAAATATACAGCCGCGGAAAAAATTAAGAGACCACTTCAAAATTATCAGTTTCTCTGGTTTTACTATTTATTGGTATGTGTTAAAGTAAAATGTACATTTTAGTTTTATTCTATAACCTACTGGCAACATTCCTACCAAATTTCAAATAAAAATATTGTCATTTAGATCATTTATTTGCAGAAAAATGACAATTGGTCAAAATAGCAAAAAAGATGCAGTGTCTTCAGATCTCGAATAATGCAAAGAAAACAAGCTCATATTCATTTTTAAACTACACAATACTAATGCTTTAACTTAGGAAGAGTTCAGAAATCAATATTTGGTGGAATAACCTTGATTTAAAATCACAACTTTCATGTGTCTTGGCATGCTCTCCACCAGTCTTTCACATTGCCGTTGGGCTACTCCTGGCGCAAGAATTCAAGCAGCTCGGCTTCTTTTCATGGCTTGTGACCATCCATCTTCCTCTTTTTTTTTATGGGATTCAGGTCTCGAAATTGGGCTGGCCATGACAGGGTCCTGATCTGGTGATACTCCATCCACACCTTTACTGGCCTGGCTGTGTGGCATGGAGCATTGCCCTGCTGGAAAAAACACTTCTCAGAGTTGGGGAACATTGTCAGAGCAAAAGGAAGCAAGTTTTTCTTCCGGGACAACGTTGTACTTTGCCTGGCTGAGGTTTGTAAAAGACCATAAGGATTGAACCAAAGCGGACTGGAGGGTCTCCTAGTTCGTCTTCTCTGATGAGTCCAATTTTCAGCTTTGCCCAACACATGGTCGTCTGATGGTTAGACGGAGACCTGGAGAGGCCTACAAGCCACAGAGTCTTGCACCTACTGTGAAGAGGCCAAATATTTATACAGAAATTGTACAGAAAGTACAACAGACTTTATTAATATTTCCAGAGCATTTAAAATCAATACACCCGTATTAACAATTAAGAGTAGTAAACTCTCAGTTATATGATCGCTTGGATACTGTCACAACTTAAAAAATGAAAGGCGATTTTCAGGGATTAGTCTACAAAGTTATATTAAGTCAACCGAAAGCAGCAAGCTTTAACAAGTTTGTCCACTAAACATCGCATTGTCCCACCTGCAAAGCAGTTACATTAAACTGACCCGATCCTCACAATATCCAGTTTTTTCTTGAAAGGTCCCTCTTGAAAATGTCAGAGATGAAATGTTTAAGAGTACCTCTTAAAAAACGTTTCCAAGACGTCACCACAATGCCCTCGGGACGTTCTTGCAACGTCCTGCAGAACGTCCCCAGGACTTACAGAAACACGTTTCCCAGACATCACCACAACGCCCTCGGGACGTTCTTGCAACGTCCTGCAGAACGTCCCCAGGACCTAAAGAAAACGTTTCCCAATTGTCACCGCAACGTCCTCGGGACGGTCTTGGAGCGACGTGAAAAACGTCCTAGAGTTGTCAAGGGAACCATTCACATTTACGTTTTTAGAACGTTCAGAGAGACCATTAGAGGACGTCGAGGGGACGTAATTTTGCTAACAGGGAATTACATCTTTATAATAAATAAGCCTCTTTCTGGAACTCGCGAACACTACTTGATGTCCGGCGGGAGGCTATTAAATGGGAACTTGAGGGTATGACCACCACTATGAGAGGCCGAAGACAGTCAGTCTCCTCTGCATATGGTACCTTGTATGGTGTTCAAGGAGAGTCTAGCTCTGTGCCTAGTAGGGTCAGCAACCCTGACCTTGTAGAACTAAAGGAGATGTTGAAGCGCCAACAAGGGCAGCTTAATCTACTCACTCATACTGTAACTCTCCTTCAAGGCTCTAGGCCACCAAGCCAGGTCTCTTCTAGTCCCCCAATCTGTAGAAAGTGTCAGCAGCCAGGTCACTTTGCCCGAGACTGTGAAGGGCAGAAAGTCTCTTTTCGTCCTAGGTCCACCTTCCTTTCTGTCCATTCTCTTCCAGTGCAGAGGTCCACTCCGTCCAATCAGGCACCGGAAAACTGGCACCCACCGTGCTGTTGAGCCACAGCTCAGGTGGGGTCCCTAATGGCTCAGGAGTTTCCAAAGGTGATGTAGGACCAGTGTCCCAGCTAATGTCCAGCTGATGAGTGAGGAGAGATATAGAGGCAGTAGCCAATGATCGTTTTGTCAATAAAGATCTTTCAATGACCAACCCTTTTTTCAGACAGGGCCCGCAAGCCAACCTTGTTATACAGAGTACAGTGGTGTGTGCCATAACGGTCTCCAGTGATAAAACGCAGAGCAGAATGGTATACAGCATCAGGGGATTTCAGTGTGCTTTGGGATGAATTGCCATAAATAACATCACCACAGTCTAAAACTGATATAAAACAGACTCAATAATGCATTTTCCTGACTAGGAAAGTGAAGCAGCACCTATTCCTATAGAGAAACCCCAATTTTGTTCTTAGCTTTTTTACAAGATGATTCACATGTGCTTTAAATCAAGCTTCTCATCAACCCAAATGACTAGGTACTGGTGACCCTTTCCAGAGCGGTACCATTTCTAGAGCAGAGTTTAAAATTGTTAAAATCAGCGCTTCTAGCTTTAGTAAAAAGAATCCATTTTGTTCTGCCACAATTCAGGACTAGCTTCAGGAAAATAGCTCTGGCTAAAGATGGTTACATAAAACCCCTTTTGTTTACTTATTTACCCCCTTCTCCTCTGTACCAGCGAGAGACTGTACAAAATATACAAAGTGACTCAAAGAATGCAATGTGGCCTGAAATTCATTAATGCATTGCTTTGGTCACACCACTGACGAGACAACTTTTGTTATAAAATGCATTTCCTGTCCGTGACCCTGACCCCTGATAACATATTTTATAATTTAACCCATTTTCTCAGTTCTCTCTTCCCTTACGCCGAGACTAAATATTACAAGCTAAGCAGTGCAGAAAAAAAACTATTCTGTGAATGTAAGCATTTAAAATCTGAGCTGCGGAAATCCAATTTCAAAGTCTGACAAAAGTCCACTCCAGACAGCGGGGCCTGATAAAGCACCAGAGCGCTGTAGTGCTGCTTTCCCTCCACAAGGCGGCAACATTGACAGTGAGACAAAAGGGCAAATGTGTCTCAACTCTGCCCTTTCATGTATGCCACTGACTGGAGACAAATCCAGCACTCCGGGACCCCACGCCAGCCTTGTGCTTAGGGGGAATCCTTGCTATCGCTTGGCAACACAGAAAAGTGCCTCCTCTCTCACGTCTCGTCTTGAGGAGAAAGATCCACAAAGCTCTTAGCGTCCTTGAGCCCCACTCCCCAACACATCTCAGTTCCTGTGTGTGACATGCTGTATGCGTGGCAGACAAACTAAATGAGAGTGATGGAGAGGAAGTCACAGTGAGAAAAGTGAAGCTGAACAGTACTCCTGTCCAGAATGTCCAACTCCTGTCCACTGCACTGCCAAAAGTGTAATTAACTTGGACATCCAATCTGGGTTTTAAGAATTTATGAGGGCAATAGTTGAGGCAGAGAACCCTAGTCTGTCAGTAATTGTTGTGTGACATTAAATGTTATTTTTCAATTCTCAGCTGTGGTAAATATAATTTTCATATTGTAGTTTATAGAAGTGTTCATTTAAAACCGGATTGGTAATTGGTTCAAAATAGCCTTGCTTGAGTTGTGGAGAGCCTGAACACAGCATGTGAGTGTATCCAAACAAAACAATGCACATGCTGCTGTTCACATAAGCAGTGTGAACTAGTCATGTTATCAATAGCCTGATTCGTAGTAGATAAGAATGATAACGTAAACTCATCATTGCTCTTATGTACTGTTAACAATGACATGGACATAGCAGAGGTGTGTTAAATGTAAGAATGTATAACGTAAACTCATCATTGCTCTTATGTACTGTTAACAATGACATGGACATAGCAGAGGTGTGTTAAATGTTAATTGTGTGTCAATTGAATACTTATACTCTTTAAGTATACATTTGTAATAATAATGGCTCTGACACATAATATTTTTGTGTCATTTGTGTTCTGTCAATGTAAAATTTATTTCTGGAAAGTAACACATGTTTAATGGTCTGTTTCACCTTTTACTTCCTATCAAATGCACTTCCTCTGTTTTGTTTCTATTCAGCTGTATTCTTCCTCTATCATCCTCTGTGTATCTATTTTTGCTTGGTTTATTAGAATGAAATAGAAACTCACCAATTACCTCACTCAAGATAAAGACACAAAGGTGCCTGTACATAGAGTACAGAAATAACACATAGCATTTTGATGAAGCATTGTCATCCCTTTAAAATGCAGCAGTGTGACCTAGTTTGAACTACAGTATATCCTTGAGGCAAATGGCTTAGAAATGCAGTGTGATCAGCACAGCACAACTTTAATTGAGATAATGACTCAGAGGATAAAGTGATGCACACTTGTGTGAGCCTTTCGTGCAAAGGGGGTGTTTTGGGGGGGAATTTCACCTGGCAAGACACCAGGAACATGTTCAGACAAGGTTTAACAGAGTTTCATCTGCGTTCATTTCCACAGAATGCCAGTGACCCATGAATAATATCTTATTTAATTTGTTATTTTTGTCATATACAGATATGCAATAATGATTGCTGGGTAATATGTCTCTTGTTCGCCAATGTCAAATCTCTATTTAGCGGTATAGCTAGTTAAGGCGCAGAATCTGAACGTCAAGACCTACAAGCTGTGTGAGCACAGTCAGAGGCACAGTATACTTGCCGAACGACGCCTTCAAACATAAAAGTGGTCATGCATGATTTGCTCTTTCAATTGACTGGATAGCCAGCCCATTCAGTCTTTAGCATGTCCAGGCCCAGGGGCCCGTGGTTTCTTAATCCACCCCTCTGTTGTGATATATTTATGCCTCTACACAATGCTATAGTTCCACCTTGCCAGCTAGCTGGAACTTATCCTATTCAGTGTCAAAAATACATCCACGCAAAACACAAATGCACAAACACACAAACAAACCCAACCTTACATCTATCTCTCTCTCTCTTTCTAAAACACACTCACACGCACACACATACACCCACACAGACCAACACACACAGAAACACAGAGGGGGACGGCTTTGTGGCTCTGAAGGGAAACAATCGGCTATGTTTGATCTGTATGAGTTATTCGTGAGCTCAAACCGGTTTAACAGGTAGCCCTGAGGCTAAGAGGTGGTTCAGCTGTGTCAAATTCAAACACTATGTGTAAATATAGAGTGTAAGTTACTTTAATAAGTCCATGTAATTAAGTGTGTGGGGCTTTTTAAAGGTGTGGCACACTGAGTATCACTTCATCACTTCATCTGTTATGGTGTGACTCACATGCGACATGTTGTTGACAAGGTGTAAACATTATCTCTTTCTTCAACGTGTCTCTCAACCTCTCTCTCTCTCTCTCCCCCTCTCTCCGAGTCTCTGTCTCTGTCTCTCTCTCTCTCTTTCTCTCTCTTACACACACACACACACACTCAACAAGCACATACGCAGATAAACATGTAAATGTTCTCCTGACATCCTGGGTCAGTCTCAACCATGGCCACACACGCACACATGCAAACGATTTCTCTCTTCATTGCACTGGGCTAACAACAATTTATATAATTTATAATAAATATTTAGTCTGCACTCAGTGTCCACCAGGTCCTCACGCACAAGTCTATGTGCAGGTACAATTGAAATGCTGATGTGCGCTGTGTCCCTTGTATCAAAGGAACAGGTATCATCCTGTCCTCTCGCCTTCCCCTGAATTGCTTTAGATGGAGCCCTTCTGCTTGAAGCTGATGGCATGCAGACCCCCCAAGACATACAGTATTTACTGTATTTGTCATTCGATCAAAGGTCTATGTTTGGCATCCAGATGCGCACAGTGTTTCTTTCTCTTCCTCCCTCTCTTTTTCCCACCAACCCCCTCCTTCTTTTTATCCACAAGACACGCCCTTTGATTTCAAAGACAGTATCACGCAAAGATTTTGTTTTAAGGCTTTGGGTTATTTAAGATCATTGAATTGTCCCTGAAGAAATCATTTCCACTACAGCTGAACTGCTCGTTAACAGTGAATAATAACAGATAATCATTATGGGTAAGTTTTCTCCTGGCCATAACTTTCAATGTTTCCAGCTTAAGAAATGTATGGATTTTGATATGGATTTTATTCAGATGGATATAACTATTTGGGATTTGTGGACTCTTTGGACTGTGGCAAGCTGCATATTAATATTGGACATTATTGGTAAACATTGGAGATGTGCTAACATAGGGAGGCATTTGGACACTTTTTGTTTATTTGCTCAAATTAAAATTACATGACTAGAGAAGTGAAATGTGTGTCAGTTTTAAAGATCAGCTCGCATGTTCTCCAGTAAATAATTAATTCTTTACGAGCGGTCGTAATGTTATTACTTAGCCCCTAGAGTAACAGGTATCTGGTTCTCCACGGAGGTAACCTAACCCATACCTCCTGTTTACTTATTCAATGCATTTTTACCTGTGTCAGAGGCGGTGTAGTCAACTCTACAAACTGAGTGGATCAGAGAAACTCAACCAGACAAGGGGTATGAAAGTGGTGCCTTTGCTAAGCCATCACCTTAGTTGGGGTGTCAACGACAAGTCATGCGGGGGTTCCTAGGTGAACGACTGGACTTCCCCTGTATTCATGTCATCTGTCAGCGATGGCACGACGAGATGCCAGCCTTCTGGACGCTGGCTTTGTTTAAATTATAAATGCTGCGATAGGCCTTTTCTGGCGTCGAATGGTGACCTAGGTTTATTTAACGTCTTGTTCCACACAGCCCTGAACCGATGACAGGTATACGGCTGGGTTATCAGGGTAGTGATTCACACCTCGGGTACCTGGTTGCAGTCTGTACGTGTGCCAGTTTGTGTGTGTGCGTCTGCGTTTACTGGCTATAGGAAATTGAGTGCGTCCATGTCAACACACTGTCAAACGTTTTTTTTTGCAGCAGCAGCAATTGCCAGAGTGTCAAATCTAGCACATGAAGACCCATGTCAAATGAATGGCAAAGTTTATGACCAGTTAATAAATCGGAGAATGGAGCATATCTTTGTAGTCTCTCTCTCTCTCTCTCACACACACCCTCACCAAGGGTTTGAGAGGGGGAGAAAAAACATTAGTCCAAATATCAAATGTACATTAAGATCATGCCATCAAAATAGTTTGTATCAATAAGACTTAAAGAACACCTCTGACTATTCAAACAACTATGTTTGCAGAGAGTTATTCAACTGCAGCTCAAATTTAGGCAAATCGGCTTTTTATTATAGCCACAGTGTGAAATGTTTGTGGATATGTTTACGGGAAGTGGTTTTTGGCCGATTTAGACTCCAATCCAAAGGAAATTTGGGATGATTGTAGCCCCACATGCCTGATACAGAATATAAAGTTTGTGTCCCTTCTTGTTAGTGCCCTCTGAAGCGGGGTAGGCTTAAAGCACTTTTTGGGCAAAAGCTCGACAACCGTTTTGTCAACAACTTTTTAGAAGGCCCATGACCCTAACTCATTATGACTCATTTGTGGAGTAGCCCCACCTAGTGAATAATGTTCATTACAAAAATATTTATATCTATATCTAAAATAACTTCTTAGGAAATTGTTACAAACTTGATCCGAAATTTTACACGCTGCATCGCTACCACATTTTTGGATGCACTCCATAATTCATGAGTTTTATCCATAGGGGGAACTGAATGGTTACCTTTGGCCAATCTAAATTCAGCAGCTAATACATGCTTGTGTGAATGGCCAATATTAATTTATTTTATATGCTCATTAATAATGGCATATATAAGCTATCTACCCATTTTCAAACAAATCATCCATAAGATGATTTCCTCTGGTACTCTGACATGTATTCATTTAATTCATTTTCATAAATCCAAATCCATTTACAAAATAATTCACTCTTACCTGTTCTATGCACATCTGGTACATTTTCTGCCCTCTGGTGGATTGTCTGTGCACTGTTGGCAGAAGTGGGCCTTTGAATGGCTGCCTTCATGTAGTAACTCTCAAGTATTTGGCAGGGAAATCTTTGGCAATTTCTGCATTTATGTAGCTAATATTTCATACTTTATAGTAAAATCTTCTTGAAAATGTAAGTACCAGATATGATACAGCCGGTATTTAAGGTAAATATATCAAGCATGAACTTTATAACAGCAAGTGTTTAAGATTATGAATCTGTATATCCCTTCATTGTTTTTGTATTACAATTCATGATTCTGACAGAAAGATAATATCTCAGCAACTCTTTGTGGTGCAAAAATGTTTGACCAAAAATGCTATGAAATGTTCCTGTTTGAAAAACAAAACAACCAAACCACATGAAATACTCCAAAAGGTTCCAAATGCAATGAACCATATAAGTTTTTGTTAATTGCCAAAAAGGCCTGATGTATCAAATATGATACAAAGAAACGTCACATGTATAAATAACCTATTTGTTTGTATGTTTTTTTCTTTTTTTGTATTTTTGCAAAAGGTCCAATAAACACTAGACAAACACATCAAATTTGAATTTACAACTTACAGTCCCGCTCAGCAGTATTGGCACCCCTAGTGAATATGAGCAAACAGGGTATGAAAAAATATGTCTGTGCTGTTTATCCTCTTGGTGTTTCACTCAAAATATTCACAAAAATCTTACCTTTACATTGAAGTTAAATTATTGTAAGAGAAAACAACGGTTGAGATTAAATAAATATTTTTTACAAAAACATGTGTACCACTATTAATGGCACTCCTAGAAAAATCTTATAATTGAAATCTAATGAAGTATATTTCCAGTCATGTTTTACATTTTTAAGTTCACCTGTTTAATTATGAACTCTTAAGAGGTTAACCATGACTTCCTGTTCCACTGATGTACAAATATGAGATGACACAGGCCAAATTCCATTAGTCATTCATCACAATGGGAAAGACCCAAGAACACAGTGACGATGTGCAATAAAAAGTTGTTGAGCTGCACAAATCAAGAAATGGACACAAGAAAATCTTGTACCAGTTGAAAATACCCATTTCCACTATCATGGAAATAATAAAGAAGTTTAAAGCGTCAGGTGATTTTAAGAATCAGCCTGAAAGACAACGTGTGTGTACATTGACCCCACGCACCGTGAGGAGGATGGTTCAACTGGCAAAATAATCTCCAAGGATCACAGCTGGAGAATTGCAGACATTAGTTGAGTCTTGGGGTTAGAAAGTCTCCAAAACTACCATCAGACGCCACCTACATCACCACAGGTTGTTTTGAAGGGTTGCCAGAAAAAAGCCTCTGCTGTCAATCAACAACAAACTAGAGTGCCTACAGTTTGCCAAATGGAAGTCAGACTTTCAATGGGACTGAGTTAAATGGTCAGATGAGACCAAAATAAAGCTTTTTTGCAAAAACAACAAAGGTGGGTTTGGCGTAGACAGAAAGATAGCCATACAGAAAAGCACTCCATACCTACTGTGAAGTATGGTGGCCGATCTTTGATGTTGTGGGGCTGTTTTTCTTCCAAAGGCCCTGGACATCTTGTTAGGATACATGGTATCATGGACTCGATCAAATACCAGCAGATATTAAATGAAAACCTAACAGCCCCCTCTAGTGAGCTTAAAATGGGCCATTGTTGGACCTTCCAGCAGGACAATGATCCGAAGCATACCTCAAAATCAACACAAAAATGGTTCACCGGCCGCAGAATAAAGGTTTTGCCATGGCCATCATAGTCCCCCGACCTAAACCCCAAAGAAAATCTGTGGGATGAGCTGAAGCCGAATCTACAAGCGTTGACCTCAGAATCTGAAGGATCTGGAGAGATACTGTATGTAAGAATGGTGTCAGATCCCGTGCCATGTGTTCACCAACCTTATCAGGCATTATAGGAGAAGACTCAGGGCTGTTATCTTGGCAAAGGGAGGCTGCACAAAACATTTAATTAAGGGGTGCCAATACCTGTGCACACATGTTTTGAAGAATAATATTTATTTAATGTAAAAATTATTTTACCTCAATGAAGTAAGATTTTTTATGAATATTTTGAGTGGAAGACCAAGAGGATAAACAGCAAAGACATATTTTTTCATAGCCTGTTTGCTCATATTCACAAGGGGTGCCAATACTGCTGAGCATTTTTCAATGCTGTTTTTATTTCCTAGTTTTACTTAATTGTTGCTCATTCTCTCACATTATGTGGCAGTCATACTACGCACCGCTATTCATGACGTCTAACTGTAGTAACGCTTTCACCATAACCTTTTCTCTGCCTCTGTTTTCTCGAATCTGTTTGCAAACTTAAAGACTTGACCTCGCAAGGGTTCGATTATGCTCCCTTGCGGACACGCACACAGACAGCTAGGGACAGACACCAGGTGTAGTTGTTGTTTTTATACTACTTTCTAGTCCACTTGGAGTCAACTTGAAGCTGGAGCCTTTGTAGTGTAGTGGCCATGTGGTCACAAAAAAGTGGAGGGTACATGAAAGTCTGCACAGAGCCTTGTGTACACCCTCCAATAACTTAATTTAAGTCACTGGGACCATAGCGGATTCTCATGCACTTGTGGATGTGGAAGGTATAACACTAGTATAAATGTTTCTTTGACATCCTTCAACTACCATACACTTGTATCTGGTAAGCCTTATAAATCTATGCACCTTGAGGCAGAAATGGGGTGATTTGCTCTAAGAATTGCTTGGATCAGTGTCTGCCTTTCTAATTGCTTTGGTAAAAGTACATGCCTGCTGAGTAAATGTCATTGTTACTGCTACTGGGGAACCACTGCTTATTTGAGATGTGTGTTGCACTATCCTATCCCAGATGACTATCCCCATGTCTTTTTTTGTTTAGGTGTTAATGTCACTAATGATGTCTGGGGTCATTCACTACCTCCTCTCCTCCTGTCTTATGGTACTTTTTCTTTCCTTTCTCTTGTCTTTCCTGTCCTCTCTTTCTTTCCTTCTCTCCTCTAACCTCCCCACCCCCCCTCTCCATCTCCATCTCAGGTCGTCAGGTCGGTCGCTGCTAATTAGGGGCCATCTCATTTGGAGGTGTCGTTTGCACATAAGGGGCATTGCATCATGAAATAATGATGAGAGGGATGACAGCCTACTCATAGAGGGAAAGCACACACATGCCCAAAGTCTTGCACTCACATGCGTCATGCCTAAACACGCACACACACACACACACACACACACACATACATACATACATGCATGCATGCACTGACTTACACACATACACACACACACACTCACACACACCAGCCTTAACAACACACACACACACACACACACACACACACACACACACACACACACACACACACACACACACACACACACACACACACAGACACAGCCCCATCCGAAACATAAACACAAACACACACACATGCACTCACTTGCATTCATACACATTTCAATGCACACACATACACAGAACAGACAAAGCCAACATGCTCATATGCCAACCCGAAGAAGCACGAAAACACACACTGATCTTAACAAAGTCACAAATGCCCCCACCTCAACAAATTCACACGCTCACACACACTGTCACACATCAGTGTAAACATACATCCTATCACACACCACTGTGGGCTACACACTCACACACACATAGACTGGCACACATCTCGATGCGACCACAAACTGTGTGGAAACACTACGTACACACGTGTGGACACAGTGGCAGGCATGCATGCTAACATGGTCACACACTCCCATGCTGTTGCCCGCTCGTGTCTAGCACTGATGCCAGCGAGTGATGAAATGGAATAGTTTAGGTGGTGCCAAGTTTTACAGCCTTCCCCTGCCTTCCTCTCTCCTAATTAGTTTAATACCATAGTGGAGTACTTACTGACAGGAGGCGGAGGGGTTGGGGTATTGTGTGATCACATTTGAATGTCTGTGTGTGTGTGTGTGTGTGTGTGTGTGTGTGTGTGTGTGTGTGTGTGTGTGTGTGTGTGTGTGTGTGTTCATCTGAGTGTGTGTACTCGTACATTTTACTTTTGAGTGTTTTGTCCAATTGTTATATATTGTTTGATACGTTTCATGAAAGGGAATCATTTCAGGTCTACCACATTCCTCCATTCTGCTTTGCTCTGGTACCGGAACAGAATCCATAGCGTCACTAAATCCCCATACAGCTAATTTGCTTGTATTGTGTGTAGTACATCTGCAACCGTGTGTGTGGGGGGGTGAGTGTGTGTGTGCGTTAGCGTATTTGAGCACGAGCGTGAGTGTGTGTGTGTGTGTGTGTGTGTGGTGTGTGTGTGTCTGAAGGTGTGTGATCATGCGCTTGTGTGTGTGTGTGTCCCTGAAGTGCCCCTGTATTTTCTTTCTGTCTGCTGTCACCATCTCCATATGGATTAGTCGGTGAAATGTCACTGGAAGGAAATCCAAATCATTCCATCAATTATTTGTTACTGACTAATATTGGATGCATGCGTGCCAGTGTGCCAAAATAATAGCACTGTGTGGTCATACAGGGTGCGTGGG
The DNA here is from genome assembly GCF_963457725.1 of Sprattus sprattus. Classification (NCBI taxonomy): domain Eukaryota; kingdom Metazoa; phylum Chordata; class Actinopteri; order Clupeiformes; family Clupeidae; genus Sprattus; species Sprattus sprattus. The sequence goes on along the minus strand of NC_137917.1, from coordinate 19,085,013 downwards.
TGTATGTGTGTGTGTGTGTGTGTGTGTGTGTGTGTGTGTGTGTGTGTGTGTGTGTGTGTGTGTGTGTGTGTGTGTGTGTGTGTGTGTGTGTGTGTGTGTGCGCGCACGTGTTTGTCTAGAGGTGGGTATGTCAGAGGCACTAGATTCTCCAACATGTGTGTTCTTTCAAAAGAGAGAAACAAGAATGAGAGAAAGAATTAATGTAAGGTACACAGAAAGAAACAAATAAGGACATCAAGATGAAACAAAAGAAACAAAAAAAGAAAGATCAAAAGAAGGTAAGAAAGAGTAACAGACAGATAGTAGGCCATCCCTCTGGTAATCCAAGCCTTTGGCCTTCTGCTGGATTGAAGGGGTAGGGTTTCCGTCAAAGATCAGAAGTTCCATTGTGTTTTCAGCACAGTCTCTCTCTCTCTCTCTCTCTCTCTCTCTCCCTCCTCTCCTCTACCCCTCTCCTTTTCCCTCCTGCTCTTTAGTCATTCTAACATCATACCTCTCTCCCTATCACTTGTTTTAGAGTGTAGTCTTTCCTAACTTGTCCCAGTTCTGAGGCTGCTTGCAGATGCAAACTGTTTGCTTGACTTGCTCTTTCTCTCATGGAATCTTAAGACTTGTAAGAGGAACATGTCGCTTATCTGTTGTATTAGCATGCGCTTTCTTATATAAGCACTTCAAAGGGAAATCATCACTGAATCCACACTAATGTCAAGGCATGTAAAATGTAAAACCCTTCAGACTCCTTCCTTCTTCATTCAACAGTCCAGTTATTCCTTCATCTCTGGGCCACCTCTTACTGTCTTCTCTCCTCTCCTTCTTTCTGTTAGACGTGGAAAAGGCCTTTTTTACAGTGGTGCGCACATTTCAGAGAACTGCCGGGAGGGATTGCCTTATTGGAAAGGCCGAATTCCGTAACCTGATTCAGAATCATCTTGGACACTGCCTGACTGTGAGAGCCCCTTTAATCCCATTCATTCAGCTGCCTCTTCATTCAGCCCCGTCACACAGACACACACTTTCCCACAACCACCACCCAGAACCCCATGGCACAAATAAGCATGTCTATACAATATATATGAATACTCGAATACCACCACGCAATCCTTCTACCTAGACACACGATAATACTGGATATATTGCAGTTCTGTCCACTACTAAAGCAACCGCTATTTTCTCTGCCACTGGTAATGTACAGCTATTTCGGTTGCGGTCCCTTTTTAATAGAGTTTTATGTATATGACACAAGAGGACTTGTTTTAAATATGCACAACTGGATTATTTACAGTAATAGAGCTTTATGTATACAACATCAGAGGATACTTTTTTAATATGCACAAGTGGATTATTTAACCCCCCACTATCTTTCTTTCTCTTTTTCTTTCCTTCTTTATTTCCTCCTTGATTTTCCTACACACAGGACACAGAGAAAAAGAAAGAAGTGGAAAAATTCAGGCGCAGGGTGGATACTAACAGAGACGGGAAGATCAACTATGACGAGTACTGGGAGCTTATTCACAGGATAGCCTCAGAATTTAGCAGAAACAAGTGTAACCAGATGGCTCTTTAACTTCAGGCCTCAAACCGTTAAAAAGGATGCAAATGACATGAGTTGACGTGGCATGATGTCTGTAAAAACAGCTGGAAAATACATTACGTAAAACTATCAATAATAAGTCAATAAACGTATTGGTCATTGGTTTGTGAATCATTTCCAGTGTTCATCAGTTCATCCATTATGATTATTTAAAGTATCAATATAATGCAATTCAAAGTCCTCTCTGGTCATTATTTTCCTTCTCATAAGATAAGGTAAGGTAAGAGAAGAGAAGAGAAGAGAACAAAATAGAAGACAAGAGAAGAGAAAACAAGAGAAGAGAAGAGAAGAGAAGAGAATAGAAGAGAAGAGAAGAGAAGAAAAGTGAAAACAATAGAAGAGAAGACAACCTAGCAAATCGAGCTACTCTATTGGTACCTCCGTCGGAAGCGTAGGTGTTCCAGCACCCCGACCAAGACAGACACAGATAAAGAGAAGCAGGTGAAGAGTAAAGTACATTTAAGGTTCAGTATTGAAGTCGGTGAAGAGTAAAGTACATTTAAGGTTCAGTATTGAAGCAGGTGAAGAGTAAAGTACATTTAAGGTTCAGTATTGAAGCCGGTGAAGAGTAAAGTACATTTAAGGTTCAGTATTGAAGCAGGTGAAGAGTAAAGTACATTTAAGGTTCAGTATTGAAGTAGGTGAAGAGTAAAGTACATTTAAGGTTCAGTATTGAAGTAGGTGAAGAGTAACACAGTACATTTAAGGTTCAGTATTACACACAAGTTCTTTTAAGGTTCAGTATTGAAGTAGGTGAAAAGTAACACAGTAGGGTTTAAGGTTCAGTATTGAACCTGATATAAATGTTGAAAGACTGAATTGAGATTGGGTAAACAAGCTGACGGATGATAATAACCTCACAGGTACTGGCACACTTACACTGAACCCATTGCCACAGGTGTGTTGCATACGTCACATCCTAAATATAGCATGTATCTGTGCCTGGCCGAGAGCCAGCTGCTCTATAGAAATTCTAAACGGACACGGAGACTAAAAGGTTCCACCCATCAATCTGTCGGACCTTCAACCCATCCATCTATCCGTTCCGTCCCAGTTAGTTGTTTGCAACGCAATACTTACAGACACAGAGCTTGAAAAACAACACGAGGTTAATGTGAGGCTTTAACTAATCACCTGTACCTGTTAGTATCACCTACATGTTTCATTTCAGCTGTATTTGAAAGCATAGAGTGTACACACAGGTTCTGTGCCTGTGTGCGTGTGTGACTGCGTGTGTGTGTGGCTGTTTGTGTGTGTGTGTGGCTGTGTGTTTGTTTGTGGCTGGGTGTGTGTAGCTGTGTGGCTGCATATGTGACAATGGATGTTAGTTTAGTTTCACATTTGTGTGTTTCCAAAGCGTGACGTCTTAAAACGTCACTGTCAGGTGTTGTGTGAACACCATTCAATTAGCTCTGGATTAACACCTACTCAACAGTATCAGGTGTGTGGTCTGCCTTTTAGTAAAAACAGCCTGGGGTTACAAACGCACACCCACACACACCCACACACACACACACACACACACACACACACACACACACACACACACACACACACACACACACACACACACACACACAAACACACAGACACACACAAACACACAGACACACACAAACACACAGGCAGAGACACAGAGACACACAGACACACAGACACACAAACACATAGGGATCCAGACCCAAAAAGTGATGTTAGCCTGTCCGGTAGAGTATCTGCCTTCATATGTCCTCCATGTCTGTGTACATATGCACCCCTGTCAGTATTACTGTTGACCAGTGGTGGAATGTAACGAAGTATTTTTACTTCGTTACTGTACTTCGTTACATTTTTACGTATCTGTACTTTACTTAAGTAAAAATAATAGTGCATACTTTTTACTTTTACTTCGTTACATTTTGCAGCTATTATCTATACTTTTACTCCGCTACATTTCTACAATATGTGTCGTTATTCGTTACATTTTATGAACACAGTTTTGCCAAAATGTTGCCTACACAAAAATATGGATTGCGTTGCTTTAGGACGTTTCAGCCAATCAGGTGGCTCTATCAGCTCCAACGACAGCAGAGTGTGTATTTGGCAGCAGCAGCAGCACTACGGTAGCCTTGCCTGTTTTGCTTAAACATTCGACAAACAGCCTGACTAACAAACAACTTTTCAGCATGGATTCAGAGTCAGCCTCATCTGAGGACATGTTCAAGTTCAGAGGCCCCAAGAATAACCCGTGGAGGTTTCAGTGCGTTTCCTGTCTACCTAAAAAAAAATCGCCTTCAAATTTGGAGAAAAAGGTCAAATTATGCGGAGTTCTTGCTATGCTAAGTTAATGACTTTTGCATATCGTATGCGTTTACTGACATGATTTTATACTGTTATCTAGCAAAAATACATGTTGACATACAGCAATAGCATCAAAATAACACGATTGTACCTTGATTATTTATTTAACGTATTGGTAAGATAAAGCTGGTAGTTTAGCAATGTCAAGCTAACGTGAAGATTTGCCTTTTGTATTGACTGGTTATTGCCTGGCATGCAATGCCTAGTCTTGGGTTACTCAATATGTTTTGTTTTTTCCTTTTCTGCAATCAATAGAGCATAAAACTCTGCATTGACCAGTTTAACAACTCCATTTGTTTTTCATGTTTTATAATTCCATTTTTTACACGTTTACAATTAAATAAAAGATTAAAAGATATAAAATTGTGTCTTTATTGGTTTGGCTTAATGGTATTAACTTTGCAAATAATCCCTGGTAGATGACTTGTCATCTGCAGAATTGTAAGATAGAGTGTGAACAGTATTACAGACAATAGGCCCAATAAGTACACCAACCTTTCCAATTAACAAATGTTGTTGCTTATAATTATTACTAGTAGTGACATCTGTAGAGGCATTTATTACCAGTCGCTATTTCTTTATCAAAATGGGACAGCCTAGACATTGAGACAACCCATTGCGTGAGTACTTTTACTTTTACTTTAAAAGTAAATTTAAAAGTGAGTACTTTTTACTTTTTACTTAAGTAGGATTGTTGATGTAGTACTTTTACTTTTACTTTTACTTTCATTTGCCTGTTTACTTGTACTTTTACTTAAGTAATAAACTGTAGTACTTCTTCCACCACTGCTGTTGACTGCCCACTGGAACTTCTCACTGTTGACTGCCCACTGGACCCTCACGTTGATGACATCTTTTTAACACCATTTCAGCCTCCGGCTAAACAAACCTGCACTCACCTTACTGGTGTGGGTGGCTGGGCCATTGAGAAATGCTTCGTGTAAAACCGTAGACCTGCTTAAGGTTTTATTTATTATTGTTTAACTAATTCATGACTGTGATCGCGTCAGGGCCACCAGATCCACGAGTTTAATCATTCAGGAAAAGCAGCTGTACTACACACAAACTACATCCAAACAAAGCCGAAACTACACCACAAGCACCGCAAAGTCGACACCCAAACATCCACGCAAAAGACTCATTCCATGAGTGACTTGGGACAGAACCAATCAGGTATTACATAACTTTTTCATTTATATCAACACAAACAACACATATATTCATATGCTATTTTATATTTGACATTGCACTTATAGTTATCAGAAATTGTAGATAATCTGGTTAGAGCATACTATCAGTATAAATATGTATGCACACACATGGATGTGCTCGCACACACACACTAACACACACTGTTATTGCTCAGAGAGATAATGAAAAGCTGTAACTGAGAAGACACACCATTTTCTATGGACTACTGCTCTCTAACACACACACTCATGGCATACACACATACACAAACCCACATGTACACAAACACGCGCACACACAAGCAAATACACATATCCTTGTACCTTGCCTTGTTCGAACTGTGTCATTATCAAATTATGGATACAATGGCATGCACTTATTCCCCACCCCTGGTCTTCATTGAACGAGAAGTGCTACATTGCTTTTGTACAATACACATCATTATTGGGTAAGTGAGTGTGTGTGTGCGTGTGTGTGTGTGGGTGTGTGTGTGTGTGTGTGTGGGTGTGTGTGTGTGTGTGTGTGTGTGTGTGTGTGTGTGTGTGTGTGTGTGTGTTTGTGTGTGTGTGTGTGTGTGTGTGTGTGTGTGTGTGTTTGTGTGTGTGTGTGTGTGTGTGTGTGTGTGTGTGTGTGTGTGTGTGTGTGTGTGTGTGTGTGTGTGTGTGTGTGTGTGTGTGTGTGTGTGTGTGTGTGTGTGTGTGTAAAAAGCAATGGGCTACCAATTAGTGTAACACCTTGCACCACTGTGACTAGCATCTGCTTGTTTGTAAATATTTTAGTTTAGCTGTGTCAACAAAAAGAATGGGAGGGACAGAAGGCAACAGGTGGGCAGGGGATGGATGGATGGATGGATGGATAGGTAGAACAATAGATGAAAAAAGAGGTGGAGGGAGGGGTGAGTTGAGGTGGGAGGGGATAGAGTGGTATATAAGTTGTGGACCTTCTCCCTTCTCCTCATCAGCCTTTGTCTCTCTCTCCATCTCTCTCTTTCTCTGTGGACCAGAAGAGCAACACACCGCCAACCCTCAGGTAAGGAGGAGAGGAGAGGGTGACCTGTGGATGGTTAAGAAGGAGGGAAGGGGGAAAGGAGGAAAAAGACACCTGTGAGGTGAACAGCAAGCCTCAAGAGGACATTGAGCTTAAGAGCAGCACAGAGAGCTGTAACACTCCAGAAGATAACATTCCATTTCCTGAGGGGCAATCTAGAGCTACAGAGCACAGGGCAGTCACAGAGACTAGAGGACGAGACTGGTAGATAGTTGAAGGGAGAACCGAATCTGAACATCGTCCTGTTCATTCTTTCATCTGTTGCCTCTGTATGTTTTTCTCTCTGCTGGATTCTACTGTTAGTCCGTCTTTGTGTGTCTATTTCCAAGACTTTTGATGGATTTGGATGAGCAATTGGTTTGCATTTAAGGAAAGGTCATATAATCTGCAATGTGGTGATGAGACACTGTGTGCTGGCTGTGAGGTGTGCAAGTGATCTTTCCCCCTGTGCAAACCTCTCCATTTCCTGCCACTTCAATCAGCCTGCTCTTCTCTCTGGCCTAATCGGTTTGTCCCGAACTGGTTTCTCCTTTTTTTCTATCTTTCTGTCTTTCCTCACTGTCATCTTCTCATCACTCCTCAGTCTCCCTCCATGGATGGGAGTGAGTGCTACCTCTCCAAAGTGCCAATGATCGTGGCAGATAAGGAATGGGTGTGAAGGGGTGTGAGAGTCAGAGAGAGACTGAGAAAGATAGTGACAGAGAGAGAGAAAGAGAGAGAGAGAGAGAGAGAGAGAGAGAGAGAGAGAGAGAGAGAGAGAGAGAGTGAGTGTGAGGTTACCTTCATTTCCTGAAAGGGAGGTTTTTACCTGTCTGATGTTTCACCCTTATGTGATTGAATGTGCGTCTAGTTAACTTGATGGAGCCAGAGGGAACACCATATCTTACAAACACATCTATTCTGCATAGATAAAGTTTATTTCAATGTCTTATCATGTGGGATGACATAGCTTGTCTAAAGTCTAAACATTTCTTTGTATATTTTTTTCCAAACACACAAGACACAAATACATATATACCGATCACTTACAGTCTCCTTTTGCCCTGCAGAATGAGCACCTTCAACACCGAGAATGCTTCCACCCTGGAGAGCGCCATGCAGTTGATGATTCAAACCTTCCACAAGTACTCTGGCAACGAGGGAGACAAGTACACCCTCAGCAAAGCCGAGCTCAAAGAGATGCTCACTGCTGAGCTGGGCAACTACCTCGGGGTAAGGAGAGGCAGGGACAAATTCACAATTGATTGATTGATTTATTTAGGCCTCTGAAGACACATTGAGGAATAAGATCCTCATTTTTAATGGTGCCGAGGGTACAATGAGAGAGTTAATACATTGGAAAAAATAAAAAATATATAATATACATATGCATATAAAATAGTCAAGTAGTTCAAGGGAACGATCATAAATAACAATTTTGAATATCCAGTAAATCCAGTAAAATACTATGGGTTGGCTCAACAGTTACAATCATTGCAGGAGAAGTCAGTTGTACATTTGATTAGACTTGTGAATTTCCTAAGTGAAATAAAGTAGTAATGTTTAGTTGTGTGCTTGTTGTGACAGAACGCACAGGACAAAGATGCCGTGGAAAAGGTGATGGGTGACCTGGACGGCAACAACGACGGTGAGGTGGACTTCACCGAGTTCATCATTCTTGTCGGGGCACTTACCGTGGCCTGCAACGACTTCTTCCAGGAATACCACCAAGACGAGAAGAAACCCGCCAAGACGGAGTAAATGAGGAAAAAAATTACACCCACCTCAGTCTGTATGTTAAGACAACATGACCAATTTGAAGGGAAAGGACGGAGAGAGAGAGAAGATAGTAGCGGTAGGTGCGTCTGATATCAACACCGGGTTTTCAACCATACCATCATCTTATCCCAGCGGTTAACTGAGCAGGCTCGTGGCATACATGATAAGCCAAAGCAAATCCGCTTTGTTAGATGAATTAATTGTTTTAAGGGAATGAAATTTCAATGACGGTCATTGTTGAATTTGTGAATATTTTCTCTTGCTTTTCATTCGTTTTTTAAAACCCATTTGTTTGTTAATTTAACCTTTTTCTCTTCAAAAGAATAAAGTATCTAAGTTCCAAACAAATGCAGAGTGTATCCTTTGTTTCTTTTTTTTTTAAGTCATCTAAAATGTTAGCCTAGTGGCCTGTTAGAATATCCCTGGGAAATGAATGCACGCACCAAATGTGTTTCCACATGCAGCTTTTCATGTGTTCTAGCACTAGATGGCGATGTTGGACTATTGAGCTTATACTTCAAATGAGAACACGTCATAGGCCATTAGCCAATGCACGTACTGAGGTGTCTGTCTCTTACTAGAATTCCTGGGCCCATTACTCCTTATGGAATGCTTGTTGAAGTGGAACATTATCGTAATGGAGATGCTTAAGGCTATTCATCTGCTCAGCTGAGTGCCTCTGCACTGGCATTTCCACGGTGGCCAATGTTCATTTCATGAGAGCAGGAAGTGCCGCTGTCGTATTTAGAGGTACCCTTGTCTTAGTAGATGCTCGTCCTTGATCAAGGATATTCAACAAACATGAGGAACAATATGGTTCACACACTCGCATGCACACACACACACACTCACAAACACACAAAACAGAAACAGCGGATGATATTGATAATCTCTACTCTTTATTTGATTGGCTAAGCGGTTGTGAAGGCAGAGTAAAATGGGGCACGGTCTGTCCTTTTATTGTTCACTGTCAGTCAGTCAAAAGAGAGGAGTACTTGGGGAGAGAGAGAGAGACAGAGAGAAATAAGACGATGGAGTGTGCGCTCTCATAAAGCTTGTCTAGGGTGAACCAAAACCAAAGGAATTTTTCTAACCCATTTCTGCATCCTGTACCACCTTCACTCCATACAACAGTGACTGTAAGCCAAGCAACTCTTCAGGACAATTTTTGTACAGTGGTACTTCACGCAAGGTTAACTGAGAGCTGCCACAGCGCACAGTAGGCCTTGAGGAGGTGGCCGGTGTGTGGTAGTCTGTACTGTGACCTCTTACTCAAGTGAAGAGCGAGGGGAATCCTGTGGTACTGTACTCACCAGACGGCCTCCACATTCAAACGATCTCTATTCTGCTATCTAAGCGCGGCCTCACAACCGTAATATTGTATGCTTTTGAGAGTGTGTGAGCGGGTGTCCTGACCTACTACCTTTCCATGGGAGGAAGCTTTACTTTATACCAAGGGAGACATTGTAAACCTTTCAAGAGTCCTAGTAGAATTATTTGTTTCTTTTGCTTTTATATCTGAAAAGATCTGATGTGATTTGGTTGGGAGGCATAATATTGTGGTTAGAGCAGCATAGTTTGAACTGCCACAGGAAAAACAGCCTGGGATGGGACCAGGAAAGCAGAGAGAGATAGAGAGAGAGAGAGAGAGAGAGAGAGAGAGAGAAAAAAAAAAGAGAGAGAGAGAGAGAGAGAGAGAGAGAGGTGAACAGCCTGGGAGGTTCAAAGATTTTAACAGAAGGTTAAAAAGAGATCTGAGTAAACAATTAGAAGGAGGAAAGCAGAGAGAGAGAGATAGAGATAGAGAGAGAGAGAGAGAGAGGAAAAAAAAGAGAGGGAGAGAGGGAACAGGAAACGGTACATCAGATGGAAGGTGAGGAAAGAAACAGAGTTAACCCGTTGCTGTGTCTGAGCCGAGGGTGGCAGATATGCACATGTCCCGGATGTTGTCACTTTATGATAAACTTTGTCATTGGAAATTGTTACCAACAAAAAAGTAATGCCAATAAAAAGCAGCAATGAAATGTGAGCACGTAGTGAAGGGAGAGGCCACTGGAGGAGATGGGAGGTGAAGTGAGCATGAGCTAAGCCACATGGGTACCTAAGCTCTGTCGCTATGGCAACACTCTCTCCTATGGTCCTCTGCCATATGTACAAATGAACAGCAATAGGCTACTACATGAAAGCAATAATGAACACAACACTGTGTGTGTGTGTGTGTGTGTGTGTGTGTGTGTGTGTGTCTGTGTCTGTGTGTGTGTCTGTGCGTGTGTGTGTGTGTGTGTGTGTGTGTGTGTGTGTGTGTGTGTGTGTGTGTGTGTGTGTCTGTGTGTCTGTGTGTGTGTCTGTGTGTGTGTCTGTGTGTGTGTGTTTTCATGTCTGTTTATGCCATGAGATTACCAACACACACTGTCATTGCTCAGCACTGCAAGGGCATGACAAACAGAATGCCGAAAGACTGGGGAGAGGAAAGAGTGGAGTACGAGAAGGGAGGAGAGGGGGATTAATGAGAGGAAACAGAGTGATGGGAGGACGAGAGGTTAGGAAAAGGGCAAGAAAAGATTAGAGAAAGAAAGGGGAAGAAACAGAGACCTATGAATAAAAGAAGAACGGAAATGGCAGGGGGAGGCCCAGGCAGTCCTGTTTCAATGGGATCTGCCTGTGAGGTAACATAGCCTCATGCTGTGGCTATCTCCTAGCTGCCATTTTGGCTCTAAGCCTCCCAGTCTCTCAGAGGAAAGGGGATATATTCATCTGCTCCAGTTACTGCAGGTCTCTGAAGTCTCTCAGTAAACAGTTCCAAAAACAACTGTTATTACACAGGGATTTATCACAACAAACCCAAAAAACCTTAAAACCTTTTAAAGTGTCACACCTAGTCTTCGAAATTGGAGTTGCTTCATCCATTATTGCCATCACCACTTACAATCTCTGTCAACAACCTTTATTTTGGCTTCCCCCCATCATGACCAATCTGGAGTTACATACTGCCCCCTATGGAGTGCCCATGGAAGTGCGGCTCTGTGGGTTATAATTGGTGTGGTACACTAATGATCACATTCCTGTTTTGCTTTATATAATCATACAATACTGCATCAAAACCACACTATAGACATCCTGTCCCTCTGTGCGCTACCAAGAAATAATATGGATCCTATACATGTCAGACACAATAGTGTGAAATGGTACCAGTCTATTGTAAAATATACTTAGCCGGCTGCTTTAAGTAGTGATTTGAGAAATGAAAAGCAAAATATAATATATACATTTTTTTTCTCATTGAGTCTTTGTGATGGGCTCTCCCCCTGAGCCAATCAGAAGTCTTCCTTCACAGCCTGGACCTCAGCAGCGCTCCAGCAGTTGGGTGGTGGTTGGTGTTTAACTGACCAGGAGAGCAAAGTAAACAAGTGTGCCCTCTCTCCCTAATTGGCCTGTGCCGTATGTCACTCAAAGGGAGGTCAGAGGGGATTGGAGGGAGGTTTTTTCCGTTCACCGCAGAAAAGCTGTTTGTCTGCTTATTTCCCCTTGTTTTTGTTCAAAAGCAGTTTTCATATGAAAGATGTTTGCATATGAACCCAACACTGAGTGTCTGACAGTCGGGCCTATTGGTTTTATAAAAGATCAAAAAGTCTGAACTCCCCCACACCCCCACGCTTGGCCCCTCCCTCCTCCACTTTGTCCTTCCCGTCACGCCATTGGTGGCAGGCGTTGTCCATCAGCGTGGCGGGGTGCGTAATTGGTCAGCCGGGTGTGTGGGTCATGATCTTGACTGTGGTGTTCTGGTAGAGCGGCTGCAGGAACATCCCCACCGTGCCGGAAACGCACACAAAAATGAAGATCCACAGGAAGAGGCGGTCGATCACCATGGCAACATACTTCCAGTCCTCACTCACCTGTACGTGGGAGGGTAAAAGAGAGAGAGAGAGAGAGAGAGAGAGAGCGAAGGAGAAAGAGAGAAATAGAGGGTTAGAATTTGGCACAGTATAATTTGATAGGAGTAAAGAGATGTGGAAAGGGTATATATGAAATGATTTAAAAAGAAGTGTAAAGAAAACAAGAGAGTAGAAAAAGGAGATGGGAGAGGTGTGTTGGAAGGGGGGGTGCAGTGAAGAGACAATGAGGGAAATACGAGGATGAAACAAAATGAGATGACAAAGAAAAAGAAAAAGGTTTGATAAAACAAGCAAAGGGATTAAAAGAGGGAGAAGAGAGAAAGAGAGAGATAGAGAAAGAGAGAGAGAGAGAGAAAGAGGGAGAAGAGAGAAAGAGAGAGAAAGAGAAAGAGAGAGAGGAGAGGAAGCAGAGGGGAGCAGGAGGGGAGAGGTGAGAGGAGGTTAATAGGCAGAGACTCCATTCCGCCACAGCGCTCTGATGAGGGGAGACAACTGGGGAGTCGCTCCGTAACCCTGGCGATGAGAGGAAGGGGTGTCGGCATGGTAACAGGGCTGTAACCATAGGGATGAGGCTGAGCGCAGGTCAGGCTGATGGACAGAATTACTGAGAGTTGTTAATCTCTCCTGCAGGGAGCAAGAGGCCTGGGCTTCAAGGAACAACACATGAGTGCACACCCCCCTCTTGAAACTACACACAGAGCCAAGCAACTTCGCCCATTATCACTGAGAACACATTCACGCACACATATAAACAAATATGAACAAACACACACACACACACACACACAGACACACACACAGACACACACACACACACACACACACACACACACACACACACACACACACACACACACACACACACACACACACACACACACACACACACACACACACACACATACACACACATACACACACACACACACACACAAAGTATCTCATTATTAATGATGACGGTAGCAGATTGTTCAGCTCCAATGAGTAGTATTAATAAGGTGCACATGCATACGCATACACACACACACGCACAAACACACAGGCCGTCATCATGTATTAATGAGACACACACACACATAGAACTTATCTCATTATTAATGATACTGCGTAATGAGAGACACACACACACACACAAACAAACATACACACATACATACACAAACACACACACAGACACACACAGACAGGCAGACACACACACACACAAACAAACATACACACACACATACACAAACACACACACAGACAGGCAGACACACACAGACAGGCAGATATACACACACACACACACACACACACACACACACACACACACACACACACACACACACACACACACACACACCGAATCTCATTATTTCTGTAATGAGAGACTTATACACGCTGCATGGAGGAACTTATCTCAGTAATGAGAGGACACACAGAGAGAATTGCACACATTTGAGAGCTAAGTCTATTTTCCTCTATTTAATGCTATATATTATTTTATTTTCAAATACCATGTAATCTCATCCTGCAAAACACAGAGAATGATTCTCTCTCCAACTTTCTGTTCAGAGATCTGAGAACGCACTCTTCTGAAAGAAAAGGACTTTCTATGTATACTGCAGAAAAGGATTATGGGATTAGTAACTTTACTGCACCCTAACTACTTCCTGAATGGCACAAATATACCTGAAATCCAGTTATGTGTGTGTATGCGTGTGTGTGTGTGTGTGTGTGTGTGTGTGTGTGTCTGTGTGTGTGTGTGTGCGTGTGTGTCTGGCGTGCGTGCGTGCGTGCGTGCGTGCGTGCGTGCGTGCGTGCGTGCGTGCGTGCGTCTGTGTGTGTGTGTGTGTGGGTGTGTGTGTGTGTGTGTGAGTGTGTGTGTGTGTGTGTGTGAGTGTGTGTGTGTGTGTGAGTGTGTGTGTGTGTGAGTGTGTGTGTGTGTGTGTGTGTGTGTGTGTGTGTGTGCGTGCGTGCGTGCGTGCGTGCATGCGTGCGTGCGTGCGTGCGTGCGTGCGTGCGTGCGTGCGTGCGTGTGTGTGTGTGTGTGTCTTGATCATGTTGAATAGCTCTTCCAGGCACTCTGCCGTACCCCAGCCTGTGAGGCGAGCAGTCACATGTCTGATTATCTGAAGCTCAAAGTCTTTTTGTTTTAAAACTCACTTAGTCTTATTCATGCACCCATTCTGAAGGCCATCAGACTCTTTCTCAATCTGTCTCTGTCTCTTTCTCTCTCTCAATCTGTCTCTGTCTTTTCCTCGCTCCGTTTCTCTTCCTCTTTCTTTCCATGTACCCTTCTCCCCCCACTGTCTCTCTCTCGCTCCCCTCTCGGTCTCTCTTCACCCTCTGTTTCCCTCTCCCTTTCTCGTTCCCATCTCTCTTTCTGTCTTGCTCGCTCTCTTTCCAGGACAGATCCTGCTGGAAGGCAAGTTCAGTTTTATTCTAGGAATTTCTTTCCCATTCCGCACGCAGGCAGAATGGTGTCACACAGGAGCACAGAGTCATAGCCTGGTCCCTGAAGGGTCGCCCAGGCACCTGACAGAGGGGCCCCAAGCCCCAATCTTTATTGCTGAGACTTGCCGTTAATAACACCCTCTAAACGCTGCAGTGGTGGACTAGCCTGGATACCAGACCAAACTTAGCCCCGCCACAACATTTGAGGTCTGGAAGTTCGGTCTGGCATTGTTCCGTTGGAAAGAAATTATGCCAGATATGATGCTGATCTAACCAATCAAATTGTCAGGGCAGGCTTTATATGATGATGGACAGATGATCAACCGTAACTTAATCAACCACGTCACCAAAGAGCGCGTTGGTTGAATTTGTTTTCAACAAACATGGCTGCCGCTGGAGAGCTGAAATGTGGAGATTTTAGAAGACAATGACAGCGCATTCATTTTGAAAGAGGAACAGAGAAACGCGATCAAGGCATTTGTCGATCGAAAAGATGTTTTTGCCGTCCTTCCTACGGGATCCGGTAAAAGTTTAATGTATCAGCTGGCCCGATGTTCTTCGTGAAGGTAATACTACATTGCTCTGATTGGTTCTAGATAAATCCAATTGAGCGAAGAGGCATTTTTTTTCCTGGTACGGTTGAAACACTCCCCATAATCACAGCCCAATGGAGCAGTATCAGACTAATATTCTGACTAGAATTAAGAGTATGACATCGTCAGGCTAGTGGTTGACAGTAACAGAACGGTTAGTCTGTAGCTCTACTTTTGAAGGTTCAGTGCGAACAGTATGGAAATGTCACAGCCTTCACATTGATTTTCACAAGATTTCTGCGATTGCTAAGCAAGCCAGTTCGACAGTTTTGATTGCATGAAATTACAATAATTTTGTTTTGAAGCACAGTGTGGTCGTGGGGTTGCTATTGTAGCTTTCACGACAACGTAGTGGTTTGGACATGTCGATTCATGTCGATTATAGCTGCCCACCCCACGTATTCAAATGCCCTACCCACCCCATCCCTCCCCTGTTAACCCCCAACCCCCCATCCCCCACCCGCTCCCTGCCCCCCCGTGTCAGACACCTTCCTGTGCCACTGTTTATCCAATGGTTGATTTACCCGCCAAAGGGAATTTATAGCTTGTAAGTTTTCCATCTATTATGTTCCCATCATTCTTGGTGTCCCTCCATCATATTCTAGCGAGCACAAGTACATCTTAATGCGTTTGCCTTCACTGCACTGTGATTGACACTGGATAAAAGCATTTACAAAATCAATGTTTTTCAAACCTGCCCCCTGGGACGGACTGCATCAGCGTGTCCGCTGAGTAAAGATAATGATAACGGCTGGGATCTGCTGAATCAGGCCCTGTGTGGATCAATCAGTGGAGTGGGAAAGACTAAAGGCTGATTTATGCTCGGTTACGTAAGCGTAAGCGCAAGCGCAAGAGGCCGCGCAAGCCCCTTGCGTGCCCTTTGCGCGACTTTTCACGTCTTGCGTGCGTCGGCCCCGTTTTCTAGACTTGCGCCATTTTACGCAAGCCCATTGTTCAGGGTGTGAATTGCTTGGCAACACCTCCGACGCAACGCGTAAGCACCTATCAATTCATGCTCCCTTTAGAAGCATGCAAGGGCCTTAAACCTGTACTCGACGGCCAACCCCCTCTGAAAATGACCAACAACAAAGGCTGTGTTAAATGGCTATGTGAAAATGCAGAGTAAATAGGCTCTGTACGCTTCCATGTTAAAGCGGCTCCAGCCAGTTTTAGCCCTATTACAAAAACAAAACAAGAGGGACACCTTCTGCTTGTCAGCCCTCCGCCCCGCGGAGCTGCAGATGGGGTCAGTGGACGGAAGAGATCTGATGAAACTCGCAAAGGGGGTTGCCACGGTTCCCCTAGAGAAAGGTTATGACTCGAGCTTGATACCGGCAGGGTGTAAATATTTGAAGAGCCGAGTTGTCGAAACGCCTCTTGCTCACTCCACTGAGTTCTGGTCAGTTTTAATGCCGCTCCTTCTCGTTTTTTATGCATGTTTTGTTTTGACAGAAATCGGAGCGCTTTTAAAAAGGGCAGGTTAGGGGAACGCGAGAGAGGGGTTGAGGGCGACTCATTTCACACAGTCAAGGCCACATGGGGCAGAAATGGATGGGCTTCCTGCTCAAATCCCCCTGAGCCTAAGCTTAGTGAGCTCAGGGGGATTTGTTTGATGAAAATGCACACGTTAATGGACATATTGATTAATATTCATTCATATTTTGAGGGAGGAGCTCTATACAACATAATCCCATACTAATGAATGAATGTCAAGCACTTTTTAGAATAAAAGAGGAATTATGAAGGTTTGGTCTAAAACTAGTTACCATCATCAATAGCCCAGTCGGCACCGCTAAAAGTTGCTAACTGGCAAACATGCTAACTCGCGTCTTTTAGCGAGAACGTTGGAAATGTGAGTGGTGAGTGGTGGGTGCTGACTCACGCTGCGGTCGTCGTCCTCGCTCCTCATGTGGTTTGCGATGAAGCGCACGCCGTCCACCGCCTCGTCCAGCCCCGGGCATGCCTGTCCCAGCAGCGCCTGAGTGAGAGCCGCGGGCGGCGGCTTGCCCCGCGTCAACACGGAGGTCTGCAGGGGTGCCGCACCTCCTCCACTTCCTACCCCACTTCCTCCTCCTACTCCTCCTACTCCTCCCTCCCGACTGCCGGCTCCGTCCCTCAGTCCGTTCACCCCGTCGGGTGACTCCCCAGACACTCCTCCTATCTCCCCCCCAAACTGCTTGACGGAGGCGTGGTTGACATAGCACGTGCATGCCTCGCTGCTATTCTCCTTCCCGAACCCTCCTCCAACTCCTCCAACTCCTCCTGCTGTAGTCGTCGTTGACGACCCACCCGTCGCCATGGTAACAGCTCCTCCTCCCCCTTCTCCGTTCCCGTCTATCCCGAGGCCCAGCCCCGCCAGGATCCCAAGACCCCGCCCCCCTCCGGTGGCGGCGGCCTGGCGTCGCTCGTGGGCGTGGCGCCGGTGTCGCAGCTTCTGGCGCTCGCTGCTGTTGTGCGGCTGCTGCATGAAGAGCAGCGTGGGCAGCTTGTTGAGGAACACCAGCTTGACCCACGGCGGCATGGTGTGCGTGGTGGGCGAGCGGTGGTGCACGTTGAGCACGCACACGCTGGTCACGATGGAGAACGTCACCAGCACCATGGTGAACATCAGGTACTTGCCCACCAGCGGCACGTCCAGCGAGGTGGGCGGCACGATCTTGGAGATCAGCAGGAGGAACACGGTGAGCGCCAGCAGCACGGAGATGCAGAGCGTCATCTTCTCGCCGCAGTCCGACGGCAGGTAGAAGACCAGGATGGCCAGCGAGGTGATGAGTATGCAGGGGATGATGAGGTTGATGGTGTAGAAGAGCGGCTTGCGGCGGATGATGAAGTCGTACGTGATGTCCACGTAGTTGGGGTGGTGCCGGTTCTCGTTGCGACGGCCGGGCAGCGCGATGATGTCCCACTCGCCGCTGGGCGTAAAGTCGTCCATGCTGGCCACGTCCGTGCGCAGCACTAAGTCCACCTCCGAGCGGTCGTACGTCCACGAGCGGAAGGTGAGCGTGCAGTTCTGCTGGTCGAAGGGGAAGTGTTTGACCTCGATCTTGCAGGCGCTCTTGTAGATCGCCGGGGGAAGCCAGAAGACGCTGCCGTCGTGAGAGACCACCGCGTTGGAGTAGAAGGATACTTCATACATGCCATCAGCACTGAGAGGAAAGAAACAAAGGAGAAAGAAAGAAAAAAAGACAGAGAGAAAGAAAGAAAGAATATGGGAAGGAGTGGATCAGAGAGGGGGGTAAAAAGAGAGCACAAAGATAGTATAAGGGAGAGATCATTAAACACGTTGGTACTGAACTATGCCCGCAGCTGTGTACTGTGGTAATCTTTCATTTTCTGCATTTCCAGTGGTCGGATGTGCATAGCTTGTTTTGTGGGCCTAAGGCTAAACAAATATTTCATTCCAATATGCAAGGAGAAAACAGAATAGATTAGAATAGAATAGAATAGAATTTTAGGCAGGTTCTGACAACACTTCTCCCACCCGGCTACTGTCTACTGTTTTCCTGGGATACAGCCTCCACATAGTTCTCAGACATCCATGGTCTGACAGGTAAGTCACTGGACATCAATACATATCCAGACATAAATATGCACTGCCACACACAAATACACACAGCAAAATAAACAAACGCACCTATGCAAGTAAGCAGACACAAACACACACACACACACACACACACACACACACACACACACACACACACACACACACACACACACACACACACACACACACACACACACACACACACACACACGTATTCACACACAGATCTGGCAGTAGTGTCTGCAGTTCTGAGCGAGTAGGGGTACATAGTTAGGTTTATCTTGTGCACATCGCTGCAGAAGAGGAGAAGAGAGAGATAGATTGAGATTCAGATAGGGCTGGTGGGTGATGGAGGGATACTAACAGAGAGGGAGATGGAGGGATACAGACGGAGAGGGAGATGGATGCTTCTGTTACAGGCAGGTAAGGCCAGGTCGGTAAGACGACACACAGACACGTCAGCCACAGTAAGACGACACACACACACCGGCATCTATGACACGTCACTCATGGAAGTAGAACCAACCTGACCCATCTATTCAGTAACATGAGAGAGGGAGAAACACAGAGAGGGAGACTGAGAGAGAAAGAACGAGAGAGGGACAAACGGACAGAGCAAAAGAGAGAGAGAGAGTGAAAGAGCAAGAGATAGAGAAAGACAGACAGAAATAGAGAGAGAAGACAATTGGGAGGGAAGCGGAAGGTGATATGCTGACAAAATAAAGAGGAAAAAATAGTGGAACAGGTGAAAGGAGAGGCGTCTACTTTTCCCAGCATCATAGTGCAAACACCACGGGGCCATGGCAGTAAGACGAAACACTCACACACACACACACACACACACACACACACACACACACACACACACACACACACGCACACACGCACACACGCACACACACAAACACACACACACACACACACACACACAACACAGACACATATATCAACTACAAATTAATGATGGAGGTAAGATCTGACCGCTGAGTCACAGTAACTCAAGTAAGAAACGTAAAGAAGACACAGATTGGGTGAGAGAGGAGGGGTGGGGGGGGGGGTGTAATACAAGCAGATACGAAGCTGTCACAGATAGAAGAGACACAGATACAGGTAGAGAAAAAGAATATGGGAGTGATAACAGAAAGTGCAAAAAGACCTACGTGGGGTAACTAGGTTTTCTTTTCCACACTCATCAAAACAGCACAGAACGTAATCTCTCTCTCTCTCTCTCTCCCTCTGTCTCTGTCTCTCTCTCTGTCTGTCTCTCTCTCTCTGTCTGTCTCCTGTCTCTCTCTCTCTCTCTGTCTCTAAGCCATGTCTCAAAGAACATGATGGCTCTCACTCTCTGAATGAGCCGGTTGGTTAAACTCCCCTTTTAGGGCTGTTGTCAACCTAAGGTGCTTACGGTGCTGCTGCCTGTGAAGCTAATGAGCGGAAATAGTGTGTCTTTGTGCTGATGTCTCTTGATGGCATTAGGAACTAATAGATGGAAAAGGGCGGTTGGCCACCCTCACGTGCATCAGCCGCAGAGAGAGACTGACTCCTCCTTTTCCAGATTAAAGCAGGCTTAGTGCCTGAACAGGCTTGCATGGAGAGAGACAGAGAGAGAGAGAGAGAGCGCGAGAGAGATAAAGAGTTGGCCAGGACGAAAGAGGGAAAGAAGTGACGTGTGACACATGTTGGAAAAGATTTTAGAAAAAAAAATGAACAGGCTTAATAAATGTTATGTTATTTTCCGTGCCAGTCACAAAGACTCTGTCCCCATTCTGCCTGCGTAGCTTTGGGTGTGATCTGGAGTTTATTAGGGGGCTGCTCAGGGTGTAAGAGACAGGGACAGAGACAGCGACTCAGAGTTCAGACCTCTGAATGTGCTTCCCTAGATACTTAATATAACATTCCATCATGTCCTCTGTTCTCTGTCCTCTGTGCTCTGTGCTCTGTAGGGGATAATAGACCCAGCCCTCGGTTAGACCACGCACGTGTGAGGCAGATACACCATCACATCGCAGACTTAGTGAAACTGTGTAACAGGTATACCCCTGCATTAAACTTATGCTCTACATTTTTACAATCTACATCATACATTTCCATGATGTATGAGTGACAATATGCTCTCTCTCTCTTTCACTCTCTCTCTCTCTCTCTGCCTCAAACTCCTCTTCTCTGTGTCGGGTGGGACTCACTTGTTGTAGAGGACGATGTCAGGCAGCCAGATGTGTTTGGAGGGCAGCCTGACCTTCAGCATCCCGTCAAACTCCTCCGGTACCCATGTCAACCGGTAGTCCTGCCACTCCTGGGCTCCGGGCCAATCACAATACAACCCCCCAAGCACAGCCAGCCAATCACCAGCCAGCCAGCCAATCACAGGTGAAAAGGGAAGGAAGGAGAGAGAAGAAGAGAGGTGAAAACCATTAAAAAGAGAAAACAGGGCACCATAATTGCTGTGTTAAGGTGGAAGGTGGGTGGCTCTAAGTAACAAAATTGCAATTTTTGATATTGCTTTATATAGCTGCAGAGGTGTCCACTGAGGTGGCGCCCCCTACCATGATGGAGTAGAGCAGGTGTGCGTTATTGAAACAAAACAAAAAATCTATGAAAGTGTGAAAATGATAAATGAAAATGTGCGGACCCGTGTGTGGCCATTCGGCAGTAATTGCTTCATTACGGTGGTGATCCAATGGCCTTGGGCAATGCTAATTCACAACAAGGGCTTATCATGACATGAGAGGTATTCTAGGTGAAACAACAGCAGCTATCCTTCAGTGAACCTAAGCAGCTGTTTAAAGGACCTTACTTCCAACGATTCACACCACTATCAACTGCCCTCAAGCTCAAGCACACCGACACACCGACACACACACACACACACACACTCACACAAACACACACACAAACACTCTTCTCTTCGTGCACATTTGCCTACAAATGAATTCTATGTATGTGAGCAACTGTTTGCCTTACTGTTTGTAAATGCAATGACCTTGGTATAATGCGGTGTGTGCATGTGTGTGTATGTTCGAGTGTTCTTACGTGTGTGTGTGTGTGTGTGTGTGTGTTAGTGAGTGAGAGTGTGTGTGTGCATGTGTGTATATGTGTGTATCTGCATACATGTGTGCTTCAGCCAACACATGCGTGCACATATGGGAATCTCTTTCTGTGTGTGTGTGACCTATTTCATTGTGGGTGAACCTGGAGAGGGACGTGGAGGAGAGGGAGTGTGTGTGTGTTGTTTGGCATGTGGAGATTCACCTGAGTCAGCCAGACGTTGGTGGTCATAATCTGCTCCCTCTCGTGCTGTGAAGACACACACACACACAGAAACACACACACACACACACACATCAATCCGTCTCCCCTCTCATTTTTGAAACACATCCACATTTTCACTTTGCAGTAATGTTCTATTGACTGATGAGGAGATACACTTCAATCCAGCTGAAAATGTCGCCTCAATACTTTCTTGAAAGGACTGTATATGAACTGCACATTAAGGTACACACACACACACACACACACACACACACACACACACACACAAAGAGACTCTTAAGAGCAAAGCATAAAGGTAATTATCTTCATCTGAAATAAACCCATGGAAAAACAGATACAATTTATGAGAAGAGAGATAGATAGATGGATCAATACAGAGGGTAGAGAGAGACAGTGGGGTA
>NC_137917.1:19052943-19057943 GCF_963457725.1 Sprattus sprattus | reverse complement strand
TGCACATGTGTTCTTAGCATCTGGTCCCATGCCACCAGTGCCCTGTCACCACAGACGGCAGCAAACCTCACAGGATGCACTCAGTGCTCAGGCTTGTGAGTCTCTATACCACTGCTGATCAGTGTAATCTGAGTCTGCTGTTGTTGCATACACACACACACGCGCACACCAAACACACACACACACACACACACACACACACACACACACACACACACACACAAACGCGAACACTAACACACACACACACACACTAACGCACAAAAACGCGCGCACTAACACACACACACACACACACACACACACACACACACACAACTAACTCTCACACACACACACAAACACACAGAGACACACAGTGCTGTGGTTGGCACGGAAGCCACTGTCCTCGGGGCAACAATAAGATCCTTGGCCTGAGTCAACATGCTGAGTCTATTCAGCCTTACTGTAATATGCATCGCAATGTTCCCGCATCTTAATGTAGCTGAGTGTGTAGGATGTGCCTGTGCTGTGTGTGTGTGTGTGTGTGTGTGTGTGTGTGTGTGTGTGTGTGTGTGTGTGTGTGTGTGTGTGTGTGTGTGAGAGAGGGGGGGGAGGATAAAAGTGCGAAGGGGAGAAGAATATAAATGAGAGAAAGAAATGCTTAGGTGAAAGTTCTACCAGGAAGACTCGTAGACTACATCATTAATACCAAGTACACCAATTCTGACATTCTTGTACACTCTCTAAACTTGGGTATTTTTAGTTGGGTATCTTGTTGTGTAACTACTTTTCAAAGCAGTTTGATTATAGCATTGCAGCTGTAGTTGCACTCTGTTCTGTTCTTTTGACATTAACTCATCATCAGCATTTGTTTGTACTTTTGTCCAATTTGTGTTAAATTTTATTAATAAGTGGGTTGCAGTTCTCAACCTGATTCCATTAATAGATTCTCTTCTAGAGTTTAACCGTTGTTGTAACTATAGGAAATGTATCTGCCCCTTCTCTCTTCAGTTACCTCAATGACTGCTCTTAAATTCCTACAGACGGTTTCACATTCTGCATCATTCGATCCTCTTCTGCTAAAATTGAACTGAATGGTTTGTATAGTTATATATTGTATAATTTGTCTGATTCAAATTCAAATCTCTTTAAATTGATGTTTGGCTTAGGTGCAAGAGAATACTTTTTCAGTATTCTAGTCAGAACTTCGTCCCTGTTATCACTCAATATGATTTGTGCTACTTGTAAAAACGGCTCCCTCCCCCAGAGCCATCATCTCAGGCACCCTGCTGTTTTGGGACACTCACAGAGCCTGGGGTCCAGGCAGAGGTCAGCCTATCAGCTGATCCCTAGGTTCTGTGGGGGGTCGTAAACAGTGGAGTGCCACTGTCTATTGGCCACCACAGAGACTGTTTCAGGAAACCCACATAACTCTGTGGACAGTTTCCAGTCTCCCCCTGAGGCATGCCTGGACATGCATCTCAGCCCCTCTCGCCCCTATATAAGCCCGACTCCCTCTCTGGCCATTTTGTGGGAGCAGAGCTGGAGAGAGGAGTCATCATCAAGGAGTTCGTTGGAGAATCAGAGACATTCACGATCATTCATGTGCCGTGTGTCATTAAGATTGTGAGTGTTCTATTGTCATATGTGTGTTAATTAGCGAGTCTGTTAATATCAGTGCATATCATATATGTAAGTCATTTAGTGTAGTTATCATGTCAACTGTATAAGTTGTACTTCACTCTTGGTACTATCAGTTCAATCAGTTACTGTTGTTACGGAGATATGGAATGTTCACCATTACGTGGCACGGTGTGAAAGGAACATATCCACATATAATCATAGTATAGTAACATCCATTGTGTATACTATATTCATTCTTGTTGTATATATAATTGTTAAAATCTGTATGTCTTGTTATTTATCATTCATAGAAACCACGGAGTCAAGGGTGGATATGAGTCACTTACAATGACAATCATATTCACGGATCATTGTATCACGGTTCAATCATATTCATGGTTCATCAGTCTCTCTTTCATGTCCATCCTGCCATTCAAGGCTTGAGTGTGTGTGTTCAATAAACATCAGTCTACTTTGGAACTTCGACATCAGCAATTCTTGTTCTTACCGGACAGACCTGTGGCGATGTCACTCAACATTCATTCAATCAGCTATACAGTCCTTTCTGGGGATTCAACTACATCCCCTATTTTATACTACTTAAAGCAGCAGAAAGGAGTTAGATTCATACTCTAACTACGTAAAATGCATGCAAAACCTTGCAAACACCACCAACAGCCCCATTGACACTGATAGAAGCTTGTCAACATGTTAACCGTTGCCTTTTGATGATTTAGTTGGCAGTGTCGTGCTGTGAATTTTTCTGACCCAGAACACAGAACTACATCGTGCATAGCTTGTGTGGTTGGTGGGAGCCACACATGCGGGCATCTGTCCTTCACCTGACCTTATACCATCAAAACGATTCAGAGATTATATCAAAACTAGTTGCCCTTAGCTAGTAATATACCTTAAAAAGTGGCAAATTGTTGCATCGTGTTGCTTTAAACCATTTTCATTTTCACTCTGCTCACTAGGACTTAACTTTAGAAAGATACTAGTCTTAGTTTTTTCTTTTTTTCAACTTGAATTTGAATTACATGGGATGCACACTAAGATCTTATCAGAGTTTCCAGAGCTGATATAGAACAAAAGACAAACATATTTAATTGTGCTTTCTTTATTAGCTAGTGACGTGACGCCATAGCTCAGAAGGTGACAGACCAGCGCGCCCACGGCAAATAGAAAGCTTGAGTTCTTGCCTATATGGGGGGGGGGGGGGGGGACTGTGTTTCCGTTCCGTTCCCACTTCTTGAACGTGTTCTCCCTATGTGGATGTGATTTGTGGATGTTGTGTCTGGATGCTACTGGATGTCCTAACATTTCCCTCTGGATAAATAAAGTATCCATCCATCCAAGATCAAGTTACTGCTTACTACTCATTACACAACAAATCACCCTTTATTAATCAGTTACTAACATTTATAACTGGCAAAATGGAGCCTTATTGTAAAGTGTGAAACACATCATCATCTAGTAATCAGTTACAAACATTTATAAATGGCAAAATGGAGCCTTATTGTAAAGTGTGAAACAAAACATCATCTAGTAATCAGTTACAAATATTTATAACTGGCAAAATGGAACCTTATTTTAAAGTGTGAAACACATCATCATCTAGTAATCAGTTACAAACATTTATAACTGGCAAAATGGAGCCTTATTGTAAAGTGTGAAACACATCATCATCTAGTAATCATCCTGGGATTTAATCTCTAGTAACAGATACAAGAATGGTAGGCGGTGGTCTGTCCTTCCTATCTAGGATTGCCCTGACAAATATGCAGGTGGCTGTTTGTCCTTGTCTTTGATTTGTTATCTTTATAGCTGTACATTCAGGATTAAAATCTGTAATTATTTTCCTGTCTCCTATGTCTTTCTGGTAGAATTGACAAAAGGCCTATCCTGTCTCATTCATTTATCCTCCCTTTCTCATTTATCCTCCCTTTATCTTCCCTTTCTCACCCCCTTTTCTCTCCCTCTCTACCTGGCCGGCTCCAAGCAGATGGGCCTCCCCTTATGAGCTGAGGTTCTGCTCGAGGTTTCTCTTACTGTTAAGAGGGAGTTTTTCCTTGCCCCTCTTGCCTAAGTGCTTGCTCTACGGGGGTTCATGCCTTGGTGCTATATGAATTAAATTGAATTGAATGGAATTACATTTCAGTAGACTCTAATGCCCCTTCCCCCACCCCACCGTCACCAATTGGTTCCTGTCTAGATATCGGGGGGGAGGGTCATCGCTCCTCGCCCCTGCCTTCTACTGTCGGCAGCCTCTGAGATCTTCGCCAGATGGTGGACAAGGGCCACATCGCCAAGAGCCTGTTTACACTACTCCGGAGTCTGTTTGTCCTTGTCTTTGGTTTGTTAGCTTTATGGCTGTATAACCTATTCAGGATTCAAATCTGTCTTTCTGGTAGAACAATGGAGCAAAAAAGTGACACTAAATGAATTCGCACTTTGTGTTTTCTGTGTGTGTGTGTGTGTGTGTGTGTGACTGTGTGTGCGAATGTCACTGTGTACATACTATGTGTGTGTGTGTGTGTGTGTGTGTGTGTGTGTGAATGATGAATCACGAAGACGAAACTCTTAGTCTGAGGGCTAAATGGTGCCTGTTGTGCTCCGTCATGGCTAAACTGCTATTGACGGCGCTGTTTGGGGTTAGTGACAGGTCCTGCCTTCAGTGCATGCCTTTATCATCATCACCACAGTCCTAATGTCATTAGCATCAGGCTAACAAGGCATCATTGGCAGCACTATTCAGAAAGACCAGTGAATTTATGAGGAAGCAGTCCGGCCCTCAGACCGGCTGTTGACATCGGCTATTAGTCATGTCACACGTCACAGGTAGAGAGTGTGTGTGCGTCTGTGTGTGGCCCAAACCTAATAAATTAAAGCGAGGGCTACGTTTACTGATTTGCTGTGGGAGATAGAAACAGGGATGCAGGGGGAGAGTGGAAAGGATTCCCTGGTCGGCAGCTGGTTTTCGGAGGCCCGAGGCTCTAGGAGGAATGAAGATGTTGCTTTATGAGGTAGTAATTGAAGCTGCGGTGGCACGAAGAAAGGACTTGCTTGGCCGTGTGGGGAATTTACGAGCTGTGGCTCTAAGTGTAGTCTTCCTCGTTGCATGGCAATGATTTCCCCAGCTTTTGTGCTTATATTTTGTGCTTGTGGTATAAGCAGAGCAGATAACAGGATGGGAGGTGGTAATGGATATGGAAGATATAGACAATAGATGGATCATTGTCCATTAACAGTAACACACAGCCTAAATTCAACTCTTATTATTTTTTTATGACGCTCCATATTTGACCAGTTTGCCAGTGATGAAGTGGAGTGCACACATGTATTTACTCTTATTATAACGTACCTAATTAATGATAAATTAAATTTGTGAAATG
>NC_137917.1:19042943-19047943 GCF_963457725.1 Sprattus sprattus | reverse complement strand
CAAAAGTGCACGATAACAGTTCTCTTCTCTCTCTGCCGCGGTGCATGGAGACGGTCTTACGCGAGCCCAGGTAGACCGTTGGGCGGTTCGTGATGAGCAGCTCGATGCAAAAAGCCACTGGAGGGCGGGTGGGGGCGGGGAAGGAGGAAGGAGGGAGGACGCGGGGAGACACATACCTCAGAATATCCCTCCTCCGCTGTAGCACTTTCACTCACTCACTCACGTGTGTGTGTGTGTGTGTGTGTGTGTGTGTGTGTGTGTGTGAGAGAGAGAGATGATATATATCTTAATGGCATTAAAGGTCACAACCGGGGCTGTATTTGCAGCCGGTGCTTATTCCAGTTAGACACTTGTGGCTGGAAAGCTTTTCAGATCTATGTGCCTCTTCATATGCATGCAGCTTAAATTCTTCAAAGAAGGCTTTTTTTGGCCGTGGCATAGATGTAAGATGCAGCATCTTCTTTAGTGTCCCTATGATGCAAATGAATGTATTAATGAGAAGGGGAAAGAGCGATCAATCTGACAACGGGTTATGTGCACTTTCCACTGGGAGAAATGCAATCAATCTCATCCACATACATAGGCATGACTTACACACACACACACACACACACACACACACACACACACAAACATAGGATGACAGAGATTGTTACAAACATCTGTCAGGTAGCTGTTGACTGCATGTCTCTTTCTCTCGCTCTCTCACTCTTTCGCTGGTTTCTCCTCAGTAAATAATATATAATACATGTATAACATAATCTGACCTCTCCCAGTGTAAAGATATTGCGGATCCCCCCTTTTCTTGACACATCTTTCTTTCTCTCTGTCTCCCACTCTTTCGCACACTCTCCTGCTCTCTCTCTCTCTCTCACCTTCCGGCTGAAAATGTCTATTTCTGTGTACCCTCTGGAGGTTTGCATATAGTGACCTCTGCGCTACCTCTTTAATGTCACCGGCAGCTGACAGCCGAGGAGGAGGAGGGGACGTATGGAGGGAGTGAGTGAAACAGAGCCACAGAAAGAAAAAGAGAGCAGGCAAGCAATGGATGGATGGATGGATGGATGGATGGATGGCAGGGTCATTAAAAGGATGGATGAGTGGATAGCTGGATGGATACATTGGATGTAAGAGGACAGGAAACAGGAGATCTCCCCTTTTCGTTTGCACATCTCGTCATGAGACGCTCTTACGTAAGGAGAGGAGCAACAGTAGAGGGAACTACAGGAGAGAGGCGGGGGGGGGGGGGCAAGAGGGGGGGGGGGAGGTCGGACAGACTGCAGAGGGCTTTGAGGAATCCTTTGTGAGCATAGAGGAAGGAATATTTCACACACACACGCAAACACATGAACAACGTCACACACATTTGCACAGGCACAAGTGCAAACACACACAAACACGCACACACAGACACACACACACACACACACACACACACACACACACACACTGCAGTCTAGGCCGTCGAATCGCATAAGGAGTCGTGACTGAGGTACAAAAAAAGAAGGAAGAAGAGAAGAAGAAGAAAGGAAATGAAAGGTGATGGCGGGACGCAACACAGATTTGGAGACAAAGCAAGAGCTGTGAATAATAAAGTGATTTTTGAAAGTGAGGAAATGAAATGGGGATCTAGACACCTAAAGAGATGGAGATAGAGAGAGAGAGGGCGAGATTAGGTACAGGTAGAGAGAACAGTGGATGATGGAGGGCATGAGGGGGAGACTGAGGACACAGCCAAGCAGTGGTGAGCAGGAGGCATCTGAAAGGAGAGGATGGTCTAGTGACGCAGGAAAGAGACCAAAATGACCTGTCTCTCCCTCCTCCCTCGCTCTCTCTCACTCTCTCTCTCCCTCTCTCTGTTTCTGTATCTAATCTATTCTTATTACATCTGCTTATTATTCCTCATGTTCACTTCAGCTGCAGCGTCCTTTCAGTCATGTCCACTGTCTTCCGTCATTTATCTCCTCCTGTTTTCAGTTTAAATGTCGTCTTCTGTCTATGCATTTGTCTACTTCTCTCTTTCCCACTTCCCCCATCTCCTCTCTCTCTTCCTCCTGCTCCTCTCTCTCTCTCTCTCTCTCTCTCTCTCTCTCTCTCTGTCTCTCTCTGTCTCTCTCTCTCTTTGTGCTGAATGAGTTGACCTGACAGTGGTGCTTATGTGCTCTGAGTGCTTGGAGTCTCTCTCTGAATTATTTAGAGAATGGGAGCCCCCCGAGTGCCCCCCCCCCCCCCCCCCCCTACACACACACACACACACACACACACACACACACACACACACACACACTTATCCTCTTCCTCACTCTGTCAGCCCCTCTCTCCTCTCCTCCTCTCTCTCTCTCTCTCTCTCTCTCTCTCTCACTCTCTCTCTCTCCATCGTTATTATTCCTCCCTCTCAGTTGCTGACACACTGACTGTCTGCGTGGCTGTTGTCAGGGGGGGGGGGGGTCCACTGCAGCAGAGTTATTGACACTCTGCACAGCATCGTGAGTGACAGCGGCTGCTCATAACCTCCTGGCCTGGGGGATGTTGCTGCCGCACGGGCATATGCTGAGCATGTACCCAAAGATCATAGACGTCAGAGACGCCTCACTGTCAGCTCGGGGTGGCCTGGGAGGAGACGGAGGCTGACTCCAGTGGGTCAGATAGATTGACGCAACGCACTGATGGAGTGATGGAGACAGGATGCTAAACAAGGAGATTGATCGATTGAAGGAGACTGACAGATGGGTGTAGAAGGCTGTGTACTCTCTTTTTCACACACACACACGTACCCTTGCATACGCACACTCAAATCTGTGAAGGCTGGAACCACCTCAGCCTCTGGCCAATTTTGACCCAGAAAAGATACTAAATACAGGTTTTCTGACAAATGAGAGAAAGAGAGAGACAGAGCAAAAGAGAAAGAGAGAAAGTGTGAGATAGTTTGCAAGGTTTTGTTGTCTTTACTTGGAAAGTGACTTCTGCAGGTCTGCAAGCAAAATAAGTATATTTAGAAACCTTCTGGAGTGTGTGTGTGTGTGTGTGTGTGTGTGTGTGTGTGTGTGTGTGTGTGTACATGCGTGAGTGAGTGAGTGTGTGTGTGTCATTCAGAAATGACATAGTTTTTGAATCCTGGTCTGTCCAAACCTTTACGTTTAGAGCTCTGTCACACTTCTGCAACCTCCTCTCTCTATTTCCCTCTCTCCCTCCCTCTCACGCTCTGTCTCTCCCTGAAGAGATGGCTCAACATTGCGCCTACTAATCACCATGGCAACCTGGTAATCCCTTATCTAGCAGAAAAAGTCTGACACACACATGGGCCTACAGACACGCTCGGAAGCGCACTGACATTATACATTTCTGTATGAGACACCGCACGCAAATTTAAACATGCTTTAAGACACACATCCAGAAAAATAATATGCATTTTATACGATTCTGTGTGTGTGTGTGTGCGCGCTACATGATTGACATGTCAGTGTGCCACTGCTTTAAATGAGTGCATATTTTGACACTGCATGCGTTTGTTTCATTTATTTCATGCCCGCCTCACTGGCTCTTTTTGCACTCTTCATCCCTGTCTTATACGTGGATGCTCCAGCCACCATCGCTGTCAATGCAGATCTAAGCCACTTATACCGTTCAAGACAAAATATATTTATTTTGTATGTCAGATGTATTGAGTTCTGCACACAGAAAAGAATGGACACCGTTAACACGGTATAAACGGATGGAACCAAGCCTGTCATTTAAGGGATACACTACAAATCTCTGCCAAATCAATGAAATCTTTGCCCTAAACAGACAGATAGGCGCTCAATCAACGGCTAAAATGAATCTATTCCGATTGAGTTTGGGCTTCGATAATGCCTATTGATCCTATTTAACAAGCCAATCTTGGCTGGCTCAAAATATGTCAAGAGGGAACACAAGAAAATGCAGGCGAATCATGCAGACAATGAAAACACCGAACAATATTTAACACACAGTGAAACAAGCAAGAGAGAGAGAGCAAAAAATGCTTTTGTTTACTAAAAATATGTTCTTTATTTGAAGCGTGTTAAGTCGCGCGCCGTGCCTGTTGCCACCGAGCGATAACAAGACCTTAATGCGGTGAATTGGAAAGCAGCGCTGTGGAATTGGAAACGGTTAGGCAGTGCAGTGTTGGAATATGGCCACTAGACAGCGCGGTGGAGCCTCTACCCTCAAGCGGGTTATAATATCGGTCACACTGCTCGGAATGAACCGATGACGCGACGGCACTCCTGTTTCCCAGAATAAAGAACACCAAAGATCACCCCCCAAAAAAAACACCTCTTCCACTAAACATCGCAACATGAGATTAACATTACACAAGATATTAGGCTATATGGCACTTGACGTGTGGTTTAACAAAGTAAAAAATATTTTTAGATTTTAAAGTAGGCCTACAAAATACCCCATCTAATTAAGAATGTTAAAAAAAGTATTTGAATTTTAAACAACATTTTATGATAGGAATTTAAGGGTGGAGGGATGGAGAGGTCTGGGTGCATGTCAGAATTTCCAAAGACAAACATTAGGAATTCAGTAAGATTAAGGTGTGTGTGAGTGAGTGAGTGTTTGTGTGTCAGGTCAGTACTTGGGTCACACCTTTTGTACAGTCATATTTTCATTTGAGTGGTTTTATAGTGCATGTCAGGCCACATTATCATTTATGCGTTTATGTATCTGGCTCTATGCTTATCTCATGTGTGACTGACATGAGATGCTGTGGGATCATAGCAGGGTCATGTCTGTGAGGTCATGTCATGTCATGTCGTGTCGGGGCACGTGAGAGTTCAGGATGTTGGCTGTGGCAGTTCTAGTTCCTGTATTAAAGACCGGCGCCGGCTGGGGCCAGTTTGTAGATTAAGTTTCTGTTTGGGCAGTCAATAATAAACATAATAATAAGTTCACTATCTGTCTGTGCTGGGCTTAGTATGTGTGTGTGTATGTGTGTGTGCGCATGTATGTTTACATGTGTATGTGTGTGTGCC
>NC_137917.1:19010443-19035443 GCF_963457725.1 Sprattus sprattus | reverse complement strand
TAAGGTAACTTACAATATTTCATCCCATTCGTGTTTCTTTTCTAACTCTCCACTTCTCAGCTCGTCTTACCTATTTTTCATCTGCCGTTTTCCCTATTCTCTATTCGGGGAGCTATTCCCGCAGGATGAAGAGTAGTCTCTGCAGAGCGTAAACGCGGAAAAATTGGAAGTTTTTCTTCACTCTCACAAGAGATCCCATTCCCAGTGCGTCCAATCTGAGCAACAGTCACTAAGAGGAGTGCTCGGGGGTCTATGGGTGCGTGCGTTTGTGTGAAAAGCTGATGGGGGTGGCTTTTATCATGAGGGGGTTAGGATGAGCACTTGAGTTTGGAATATTAGGGAGGGTATGGAGTTAAGTTTCGTGTGTGTGTGTGTGTGTGTGTGTGTGTACGTGTTTGTACTCAATCTATCTGTGACGGATTGTGATCATATATAGTGTGCCAGATGCAAACAGACCAGGTGAGGGATAAGTAGTATGTTTGTGTGGGACAATGTGGGACATGTTACCAACGCTGAGAGGAAACCTACAACTTTGATAATATAATGTCTATCTAACTCAATAAGAAACATTTGTATTCTGCTTTTCTGCAATCACCTATACTTTGTCCTCTAGTTGATTCCACAGCACACCAGCTATGCCTTAAAAGATACAGGCAACAGCTTTTGCTATATGAAATATATGATGAGCTATGATGTAGCCTGGTAGCTTTTGCCTTGCCTGGTTTATATGAAACAGTAGAAGAGTTAAGCCTCTTGATGACCTTCACTGATCTCTTTTCGAATAAAAACTACTGGAGCAGAGTAAAACTATGTCGCAGTAGCAGCTCATGTGGGTAAATAAATGCATTCATATGCGTTATTTCTGACAATTTAAAACCAAATGACTAATGAAAATGCAAGACATTATCTCAAAATGCGGGACTAAGGGTCAAAATGCTATGCAATGCAGCTGGACCCCATGTCACCCTAGCTGGAGCTGTACCTGTAGGCCCAGACTGGTAATCCACCTGGTAGGCCACAATGCCAGCAGAAATACGGGGGGGGAGGGGGGATTGGACCTGCTAGTTGGGGCCCACGTCGTGTTGGAAAAGCCCATCTGACTAGGGATGACATGATCCCAAGTAGGATACCTACTGTAAGGCCGTTACAGGAAGTGCTAATGTCGTCACCTCCCCTCATCCCATCAAGTAGATCTGTTTATGCTTGTAATGTCAAAGGTCAGGTGGGTAATAATCAAATCCAGACAGAGCGTTCATGAGGATAGCAGCCAAAAATAAAAGGTTCCAAAAAGAGAAAAGGTGGAGCAGAACAAGCGAGGGAGAAAAATAAAGAAATCTCAAGGCTGATGCTGCAAAATGTGTTAAGTTGGCAAATGTAGGCCAAAAAATACTTTATTTGACGCCAGGCAAAATGAAGCGCACCAGCGCCAAATGAAGAGGAGGAGGAAAGAGTCTGGACGGAGGCTGATTCCAGTGGACGGCAGGGTCAAGTAGAGGAGGCCACTGAGGACCTGACAACCTCACAGGTGATACTGCAAATCGTGTAGTACTACTGACAGTGTTAACTGAGCTGGACCAGATGGGATCCATCATATCAAAGTCAGGTGTATAATCAGCCTGTGTGGGATGGTGGAGCTCTTGGCAGAGAATAAAGACAAACTGCACAATTAAAACCCTTATGGCAATAACCAGACCCTTGGGCCAGAAATAACAACATAGTTACACATATGAATCAGACTGTTGTTATTTCTGGCCCAAGGATCTGGTTATTGCCATAAGGGTTTTGATTGTGCAGTTTGTCGTTGAACCTTAACATTTTGAACGTTATACAGTTTAATCAATTTTACAGAAGGAATGCCATCCACCTGCGGTGACGTCACATATCTTTGACCTTTCCACTTCTGACCTCATACACAGACCACTCACTTTAAACTTTAAAACCTTCAGACCCCAGACGCTTTAGGAGATACAAACATTGAACTTTCACAGGTTCATATAGGCTACATATAGCCTAATCTACCTCCAACATAACGAAAACGGTAGATTCGCCAGCATACCAGGCAAATCAGGACCGGTGGTACAGGGGCTGAGAGGAGCCGACTTCATAAAATATCAGCTGTAGCACGCCCTAGCGGCAATCAAGGAGTTAGGCCTTCCACTTGTGGTCTACAAATCAGTTATTTCCTTATACAGCTTTGAAAAAATAAGGCATTGATGACAACTAGAACTGTGTGTGTTTAGAAAGTAATGTGATTTGAGCCTAATCACTTAAAAAAACAGAAACTGTCAAACGATCGACAAATATGAAAGAGCACACATGGTTAAAGTGAGAATGACTGCTCATGTCAAAGCTTTGTCTTGTAATCTATTATTATACATTTGAACCAAATAGTTAAATTGCTAATTGAGAAGATGGCATCTTTGACAGATACGCATCCTTTTCAAGTGTATCAATTAGCTGTATGGAAATGTGATCATGTTTTCGATTATTATTATTAATGACGGATTGTTTAAAGTTCGCTGAATATCGGCATTGGGATTTATACTCTTTGTCCCAAAGAAACACGACCAAGGTCTGATAAAATTACGCAACTACTGCAGATTGACAGATTGTCGTCACGAATATGTAAAGCATACAATGGGTCCACTGTTCCACCCACAAAGACACTTTTAT
Organism: Sprattus sprattus; assembly: GCF_963457725.1. Classification (NCBI taxonomy): domain Eukaryota; kingdom Metazoa; phylum Chordata; class Actinopteri; order Clupeiformes; family Clupeidae; genus Sprattus; species Sprattus sprattus. Next base: position 19,032,770 of record NC_137917.1, on the reverse strand, counting down.
CCAATGGTGTTATTCTCTCGAGCGGGACTGGGCGGGTCGAATAGTATCGGTCAAAAAGGTAACAGGTTGCCTATCGCAGGACAGAGCTGTCTGCCTATGTGAATCACAACAATATTGTCTATCCTTAATTACTATAAGCCCCCTAAATTGCAGGAAAGTATACGGTCGGATGAGGGACAATAATCTGCAGTTACTGAAAATTCAGTGAGAACCAAGAGGCTGGCAAGTTTGCTACAAAAGAAGGTAGGATACTTGTTCGAGAGGATGTTGAGTTAGCTTGTTAGCCCTAGTTTGAATAGGATGGAGGCTGACTAACAAGCTGTGTTGCTGGTTATCTGGCGCCAGCTAGGTAACGTTAGCTGGCTAACATAAGCTAACCGGCTAATCAGCACGTCTGTATATTTATTTGTATGTAAACAAGAAAAGGCTGCTAACCCTAATTTGCTGGCTCATATTAAGCCGGACAGTTTCACTTTTAGTGTATTGCGTACACTGCATACACATACCGAGGTAAAACATTTTAGGATGAGTGGTTCCTTAGAAGCACTCCGGACGACCCAGTGCTGCGTTTATTAGCCAGGCACGAGTATTTCTGTATTGTAACTTTGGACAAAAATAAGTTTGAATACAATGTTTGCTGCCCGTGTATCTGGCTGTCGTTCTGTAGTTGGTCACTCGCTAAGATGAATAATTGAAGGGTGAGTCGCAGGTGCACCACCTGTGGCTATAACACGCAGACCAATAGCAGCTTGACGATACTTCAAGTAGTTTTGACGTGGCCGAAACTTTTAGGTAAATCTGTAAGATATCTTTAAGATTTTTCATAGACAAACCATTATCCAGCATCGGCTTTGTAAGCCTAGTTATTTTGAATAGGGACATAGAGTGTTATAGCCACAGCCTTTGTGACAGCTCATGCTTTCTCAAGACACGGTCAGATTTGTTTCATTTTGTCCATGAAGTGTTGTTTCATAAAGCGATATGTGAGCTTGTTCAGCCTCTAACCAGGTTTAGCTGAGGAATTTTTGGATTCACACAACTTTCTTGAAAGTCCATTTATTAGCTCTACCGCTTTATGAAAAACGCAATGGTTTCGGTTGGTTTTGCGATAAGAATGAGTCATGTACTAAATAAACTCTCCTGTACAAGCAAAGGCCGAACTGCCTGTGAGATATCCGCTCTGCTACTACTTAAATATCTGGGTTTCTTTGATTACATTTCATTTCAAAGTGAATTCTCTGTCACAGAGGAGACCAGACAAAACAAAAGTTTTATGCAAAATATTATTTTGTCACATATAATAGCAGCTTTCAGCCAAAACGCTAATGCCAACGTATTGACACTCAGTATAGAGAGCTCATAATAACACAGCAACAGACAGCATAATGTCGACGTTAATCCAACACAAACATACGCCATAATACCAATGTTGCGCGCTAGGTAGGATAACTATGCAGCAGTGCCTCGAGCTCCAGATGACAGGCGAATGGTAATGATTTCCGCGAGATTCCATTGCTTGCAGGTAAAACATCGGTTAACCTCGCGTGTGAGTCAGTAAAAGTGTCTGTGGGAAAGAACATAAGACTGTAGAAGGGGATCATTTTGTGTTCCGTGGCTCTGTTTTTGTACTGTTTGGTAACACTTGTGCCTGTCTTTGTTATGCCAATGAGCTCTATTTGGGTAGAGGGAGAGAGAGAAAAGAGGAATAAATTGTTGTTTGTCTGAGGCTGAAAGGAGAAGGGCTCTTCATTTTGGAAAAGGAGTAAGGAGGAGAGCAGCAGTTGGAGTGGACAGGAAAGAGATGAAGAGGTTTACTGGAATTAAGAGAAGACTGTTTTGGGACATTAAACATAATCTTTACAGTTTTTTCCCCATAAATGACCTAATCAGCATTCAGTCAGCGTGTTGCAGTGGCTGTCATCCCTTTAGTCACCCAGAAGCGTTGTTCATTATCCTCCTAAGGGCCTGTATGTTCTGTTGTCATCTAATCAGGCAGTGACTAAGATGTCTCCACAAGGCATTGAGGCACTTTCCTGGTACGACAACGGAATGAGCACACACATAAATTAGGCTACCTATGTGGAAATGATTGTACACATTGATGGAAACATTTCATTTCACCAGAGAATACACACATTGTGTATAATTGCCATGGTCTCTGTTTTCTAGCCTGCTGTACTATCCAAACCACCTGACATTGGTGACAGCTCTATCGTGTTAAGGGTGCAGGTCGTGATTCTTATCCACTATACTTCAAATTCAGGGATTTCTTCCTCATCGTCCTTAGCTGTCTGTTCAGTGTTTGTGCTAAAAAAACTATGATGTTTGTACACAGACCTGGCTCTGTAATTGCAAAACAAGCATAGTGGCTTGGACTGAAGCATAAACAATCACAGCCAATCAACATGGTACTTCAGGACCATGGCAGAGAAGGGTGTTATTTGATTGGCTGTTGAGCACAGACATCAACAACCTTTCGTGAAATCGTAAACTGCAAGAGAGAGGGTTGGGTCGTTAGTGTGCAAGTATGAAGACTAGGTAGCTAGCTTACATAGTTACTAGGCAACCACAGCAACAAGGAAACATCATTTACTTAGTTACTTTTTTCAAAATCAGCTTGCAAATAGAAGGCAGTCTTAAGAGGCAGCCGAGGATGTCAAATGGCTTCACATAAACATTATAAAATCCTGAGAGAAATAATGTAGTGAAAGAAGGGGCAGAATTCCCCCCTCCCTCTTGCTCTTCTGAAGCTTTTTAATTCAATGGTTCCAACACCCGCTGGGACTGTGCCAGAAGATTACGGTTAACGTTACCATTCCCGCACGACACCATAACGGTAAAATAGTGATAAAGAAATGCGAGTGGGAATGAGGTAGCCTATATGGGAGTTACAGCGGGCTGGAGGAGAGATACAAGAGGGGGACAACTGGGAATAGTGTCTACACACACTTACAGTCACACACACACACACACACACACACACACACACACACACACACACACACACAGACCTTTTCACACACTGCTAAAAAAGCACTGGGAAGGTTCCTTTCATAATTCTGTTTAACTTTCCACCTCTGAGAGCAAGACTGCCTCAATTCAATTTAAGACGAGCAAATTGAATTTGCCCAGAGAGCAGAAGGCCGAGAGCAGAGCCTAGGAGCGCTGCTGAGAACTGGTACTCTGCTGATTGCACACACACAACACACACACACACACACACACACACACACACACACACACACACACACACACACACACACACACACACACAATCTGTACACACTCAGGTATGGGTCTGTTCGAGCTGTAAGAATACACATAGACAAGACTAGAAAGCAACATCCTCATGTAACTCCGCCAAGTACAGAGACAAGACATTCTGTCATATTCACAATTACATGTCATCATGATGGGTCGCCCTAATGCATGATGGGTAGCCCTGATGCATGATGGGTCGCAAGATTCAGCATCACTGATTAGTTCTCATACATTGACTTGATTTGTTTATACTTATACGAGTCGTTATCATCATTATCATTGTATGGAGTGGTTTGGTTGGTGGCTGTGGCAGTTAAAGGTGGTTGTGATGGATGTTTAACTATTGTCATGACAGAGTTCCTGTCAAGAAACCGACCATGGTTGAGAAGGGACCAGATGGATGACCTGGAAGAGAATACTGTTTGTGAGGATGCCAGGTGGATGAGTACAAGTAGAAATTGATGGGCATTAACAAAAAATTGAGCTTGATAGAGGAGTGTAGCCTAATTAAACATTTGCCTTGAAGGACAAATTTAATGGGCATGATTTTTGAAGTATGTCAGAGGAGGGCAAAGCGGAGCAGAGACTGACTGACAGACCGGGCGGGAGGGAGGAAGTAGAGCGTCGAGGGGCAGCTGAGGGGCTGCGTTCTCAGCATAGCTGCCCTGGTTTTCTGCCCCACTTCACTCAGATAATGGGATGGGAAGGGGGCTGTCTGACAACCCCCCTCTATACACACACACACACACACACACACACACACACACACTCACAATCGCACACACACATAATCACACACATAATCAGACACACAATCACACATTCATCCCAAATGTTGACCATTCATCCCCAGCATCTCGTTTAAGCTGTGTGTGTGTGTGTTTGTGAGTTGTTTTTTCTTCTTGCATGTGTTTTACGGACAGCTAGAATGTTGCCTACTGACCCACTAAAAAGAGAGAAGAAGAGAGAGAGAGAGAGAGAGAGAGAGAGAAAAGAAGAGCGAAAGAATGTAGGAAATAAAGAAGCTCTGTGTTAGGTTTACCTCGCATGACAGTGGGCTGCTTTGAGTGCCTGCTGATCAAAGCACCTGATGCTTTAAGCTAGACCTGTCGACTCAGAGAGCCAAATGCACCTGTGTGTGTGTGTGTGTGTGTGTGTGTGTGTTTAAGTGTGTGTGTGTGTCTGTGTGTGAACAGATACTAAAGTCACCAGTGCCCAGGGGGAATACCACGAGAGCTGCTTTACGTCAATTAAGTGTAAGGTGGCGTTTCACGGACTGAAAAGTACCCAGACTTTCGACATGCTTTGGATGGGGGCAAAAAGCCTGTTTGGCTTAAAGGTCTCAAGCCATAGTCTAAGGTTAGCACTTCAAAGGTTAAGAGTAGGGGTGGGAATCTCTTCGATAATCGATTTTAAACCGATTATCGATTTTAAACCAATTATCGATTATCAATTCTAAAACGATTATAGGTTCATTTCGACTTTTAAATCATTTGAGTTTGCAACTCAAGAGTATAAAATCACTTCCTACTTTGTGTTTGATAATTAAATAAAATCAACAGATGAATTACCTTCTCTATTTTCTTTATTAGAGAAAAAGCTTTTCTCGCACAATTTTGACTTTGGATGAGCAATGCAATAATCGATGTAGCTTGCATTTCAACATAAAATGGATGTGTAAATTTTTTTTTTTTATTTCAAAATCGATTATAAACTTTTCTGAATCGAGACAGAATCGTTTTAGAGAGAATCGAGAAAAATCGATTAATCGATTTTTTTTCCCCCACCCCTAGTTAAGAGGTTAGTGTTTCAGAAGTTTAGGAGGTATTTAGGGGGCAGAATTGGAAAGCAGATCAGGCTCTCAGTTTTGTCGTTTGTGTGTCTTTGCCCAGCACGGAATTTAATCATAGTTCAGCCATTCATCAACCTAGAGCCCCTGGCTCAAGGTGAGCCACAGCAGACAAGGTGACTGGGGACGCCACTTGATGATACTCTGCAGAGTGGATGAAACCCATTTCCTTTATCCGAGCGTGAATACCAAGACAGGGCGGTCAGAGCAGGAGACTGAGCGAGGGAGTGTTTGAAAAGAGATTAGCTCTTGCGGTGACTTTGGGGCTTTTTTTTTTTCTTTCCTGCAGTCAGACAGAGCAGAAAGACTCCCCGCCAGGCGTTCTTTGACTGCCGGTGTGAACGTTCGCCTTCTTACCGCTGGGGCTTTGAAATGCCTCTCTGTGCAGTAAAAGAATAAAGCCTCGTCTTCTCCACAGGCCAGTCACACTGCTCTGTGAGTTGCTTTCTTGGAACTGAGAAAGTAAAAAATAATCCCTTTTTAAAAAATGCTTTGGAAACTTTGGAGGTCTTGGTAAAAGTCTTAAAGTGATGTGAAGTAGCATTGACTTTTAAATAGATTATTTAAATCACAAAAGCAGCTACCGTTTAACACACACAAACTCAAAAACATTTGGCAAAGTCTCACAATGAAAGCCACTATGACTGTTAACTCTTATAACTTTCACCTACTATCATCCCTTTTGAAAGGTATAGCTGTAGGCACTGAAGCCTAGAGGCAGAGCCCTCATCAATGAGAAGGGAGATGTTCACAAACTCTACAAGCCTGCTGTGTACAATCTGAGGACCCTTCTACTCTCTATGACTCCATGATTGTGAAAAGTATACTAAACTTTATTTTATTTAAAAAAAGGGAATGGGATGGCCTGTACTACGGGTCACCACTGAACTGAAGCAAACGGACTGAGTATAGCTGAGTAAAGACCCCCCCCCCCCCAAGCAGTGATACAATCAGGGGCCCCACAAGTGGACAGTTTTTAAGAAGGGTTTCATGTTCTGCACCTGCCCAAAAAAAATCCTATTACAAGTTCAGTCAGAACATACTATCAAGTCAGGTGCTCTGCTACGCCAGCACCGTGGGACCACACACTCAACACTTGTGAGCAATTCAGCCTCTGTCGTGTGTGTGTGTGTGTGTGTGTGTGTGTGTGTGTGTGTGTGTGTGTGTGTGTGTGTGTGTGTGTGTGTGTGTGTGTGTGTGTGTGTGTGTGTGTGTGTGTGTGTGTGTGTGTGTGTGTGTGTGTGTGTGTGTGTGTGTGTGTGTGTGTGTGTGTGTGGTGGAGGGGGGGGGGCAGGGGTTGTGTGCATTCAGATATTAACAAAGAGGAGCATTGTGAGTATTTGTAGTAAGAGACGATGGGGGATGAGTGTGTCATTGCAAGCAAAAGAGACAGTGAGTGTTCTCTGTGTGTGTGTGTGTGTGTGTGTGTGTGTGTGTGTGTGTGTGTGTGTGTCAGGTCTTCCCAGCTCTTATCAGCAAAGGCCATGCATTTACCAGAGGCTCACAAAGGCCTATATCTGGACACGGGGGTAAGATTGTGAATGGAGGCCTGTGGGATGATATTATATTGCGCCAGAGACCCAACAGGCTGGTATAGCGGCTGTCTAATCTTAACACTGCAGCCTCGCTATCGTCTTAACCAGGTACAGGCTTTCTGCCAATAGGCACTGATGTTATTTCTCTGCGGATCACAAACCCCCCCCCCCCCTGTGTTGTTTATTGTGGTTGTGTCTGTGCTGTGTTATTGTCTGAAATGTTGCTCTCTCTCTCTCTCACACTCTTCTCTCTCTCTCTCTCTCTGTTATGTGCTTTTATAAACAACCCGTCTAGGCAATCTGAAACCTTGCACAGTGGTATAAGAGATAGTGAGCGATAGAGGTTGTGATGATGGCTGTAGTATCAAGTGAAGGCCTCTGCCTCTAGCATCGGTTACAGTGGATTAGAATCAACATTCATGTATACAGTCCGCTCACAGCCACAGAGTTTTGGGTTACAGCACAGCCCCACAGGCAGAGACTGGGCTGCTGCACCGCTTCAGGCCCGTGCAGGTGTGAGCAGCAGCCAGGTGCAGGTTTGTGTGCTTGCACCTGTCATTGAAAATGTAATCTAGACTAAAGGAACCCTTAAGGTTAGACAATGGACTTAAGTTCAAAGTTGAGACATCAGTTCAATGGACTTAAGTTCAAAGTTGAGTCATAGTACCAAATGGACTTAAGTTCGGAGAAACAAGGCCTTTTAGGTACCTAGTGTTGTCATTGTTGAGAAGTTGAGACATTATCCACAGTCATAGTACCAAATGCAGTTTGTAAAACAGACTCTACCTTGTTCCATTGGAACAGGACTAGGCTGAGTACAGGACCTGGACTATGATGTTCAAGCCAGTCCCTCAAGTCCTTCCCCTGTGTTTGTGCCGATGTGTGGAGTCAGCAGGACACATTGAAGTGACACGTCAGGGAAGACTGGTACTGAGCTTTGGGAGCCACTGCCTCTACTATTCAGTCCTTCTACGTGGATAGTCTGGTGCCTAGTGCAGGTGACTGACATCTCAGAGATGCTGTGTACACCCCCCCCCCCCCCCAATACCCCCAATCTACTGCTTCCCTGCAGACCAACCAAGGAATGCCATCTGTGCTTAATTAGGTACGTGGCAGTCTTCACCAGTCACACACTACAGTACAGGAACAATGCTGCCGAGAGCTTGGCGGTTGATTGGCATGGTGAATACTGTGTAGTGAAGCAGTCTCTTGTTCCTCGACCCTGAGGCCCCTTGGAGCAGGGGAACTGTAAGCCTAGAGCAGGGCACGCAATCCTGTCAGCCCTGTGAAGCGCTCAGACGTCTTCTGTGGCGCCTCGGGTAACTGCTCTCAGAAGCGAGAGAGGCTAATTTACTCGAGTGGCTTTGTGTTGGGGATGGACCCGATCCAGCTCCTGTACACTGATGGCTCACTCACTCCACTTTACCCCCACACAAACACACACACACACACACACACACACACACACACACACACACACACCTCGCCCCGCCTGCCCGCCCGCGGCATCTAGGGAGGATTCTCAGATAATGGGGGTGACATCAGCCTGCTGGAATGCCAGTCCAGCGCGTGATTAAGAGCTCGTTAGGGAGTGAGGTCCGCGTTAATCGATGAGTTGTTCTCGGAGGGCATCGGGAGAGTCGATCGTCCGAAATGGAAGTCGAGAAAAAGGCTCCCCTCATCTGTCTCATTTAGGAGCGTTGGTGTTTGTCTTTGTCCATTTCGTTCAGTCGCTCACTCGCTCATGACCCATTGTTTACTGCCTCTGATAGGCTTGTAGTGTCTCCCACTGTTTAGTTTTTTTCATAATCAATACAGCATTCTACTCCTCTGCACGTGCTCAGTGCATGTGTGTCAGAGTAAGACTTTTCTTTCCCCTCCTGAGGTGTAGATTTGAGGATTGAAAGAAGTGTTGGATTCGTCACGCTGTGTTTTCATGTGTTGAGCAGACGGAAAGGAAGGGAGAGAGTTCGAGAGAGGAAAATATTTGTCTGTCTTTTATTTTAGGGGAGGTGAAAGCCCTGTAATCTGGTCAGCAAACAGCAAACTGATAATGAGAGAGGGATAATTTCAGGTCTCTTATCTTTCTTTCTTTCTTTCTCTCTCTCTCTCTCTCACTCACCCCCTCCCCCAACCAAATTCTTCTCCTCTCCCTCCTATCTCTCCCCCACATGTGTGATTCTGCTAGCTTTAATTCGTAAGTATTTAAGTATCATTTTAGGTCTCGCCTGCTAATGAAGCCCTCATAAAGCCTTAGCTCTGTTGAAAGGCTCTGTTAACCGCAGTCAGGTTCCTAACAGGCCACCAGGCATAATGGCTTTCTGATTGGCTCCCATTGCATGGGTCATTTGAGCCAGACAGGCCCTTTTCTTGGGTGTCAAAGAATGAGGAAGGTTAAGGGCGTGTGTGTGTGTGTGAGAAAGAGAGAGTAGGAGGGTGTGTGTGTGAGAGGGAGAGAGAGAGAGAACGTGTGTGTGTGTGTGTGTGTGTGTGTGTGTGTGTGCAGTACATAGGCCTACATGGCAACACAAGTGCGGTGATTCAGAGTCCATACCACTCAAATGAGGTGGTGTGTGTGGGATAGAGGGGAAGTGAGTGAGTGTGTGAGTGTGTGAGTGTGTGTGTGAGTGAGTCTAGGTTAATGACTGATGAAGGACTCAAAGTCCTCTGAGGTCCAGGAGAGAAGGAACATTTCATGGGAGTGTATGTACACACATTCGCACACGCACACGCACACACACACACACACACACACACACACACACACACACACACACACACACACACACACACACACACACACACACACACACACACACACACAATGTACAGGCTGTCATTAGCTTACACTGTCTTATAAAGACTATGCACCTTTGACTAATTAAGATAAGCCACAATTCAGAATTTCAGCCCATAAGTTGTCAGTCTGGGAGAACCAGACATTCATATATTGTTGAAGCACATTCCATGTCACCATGAGTCATGTCAACTCAGTCGCCATTCATGTAATTATACCAGCTTTGCAGCTCAAGCCACAGGTAATACACAGTAATTAGTCAGCTATTAGGACTGGTTTCAGTTTGTAGGCTTGTCTAGTCTAGTATAGAAAAACAAACCTCAAACCGCACTGCCCTCATCTGTTCACCACTCAAAGACCGATGCGAGGTTCAGTTGCCTCAATGCTGATGTGACGTCAGTTGACTAACAAGAAAAGCTATATGCCTGGTCACGTTCAGGTTTTGCCTGTTAGTGAAGAGCAGCTGGTCCTCTAATGGAAACTGTGCTCCTCTGGGAGTCAACACTCTGGGGTAGAGCATTCTGCCTCAGCGCTGGAGTGCCATGGCACAGAGTAGAGCTTCACGCGTACGGCACGGGCTGAAAGGGGCTAGGCTCAGTCTTACATGTTTACCCTCGTCTGGTCTGCACACAACATTGTTTGTCCTCCTGCCTGGTTTGTTCCTCTTGGTTTTGAGGTCATGTGCAAAGGTCAATACCCTCCACAGTGCACCAGAGCTGTGCTAGGTAAGAAAGACGGTTAGGTACGTTATGCTGTTACCCCTTTAAGTCGGACTGCAACTCAGGTGACATGATGTGTCTCGTTTCAATGTCTAGAACAGGGGTCTCAAACTCAAATTACCCGAGGGCGGATGAACGTCCAGTCTGGTCATTGGGGGGGCCGGATTTTTACAGTAAACGTTATAGTGGCCCATTAAATTAAATGGAACATTTCTTTTTTTTTTTTTAATTGATGGAACTTCGCGGGCCGGATAAAAAACGTTTGGGGGGCCGGAATTGGCCCGTGGGCCTGAGTTTGAGACCCCTGGTCTAGAAGAAGCTCAAGAGGATTTGTGTTCCTCTTGGGTTATGTGGATAGCGAGGATGTGTGGATGTACACTGTCAGCACGGCTAATACAAACACAAGTCTGTTACTCCGTTTTGAACAGGAACGGACTGAGACCCAGTCGGGAACTGCACCTCAGGGAAGGAACTGAGGAGGGAGGAGACAGGAGAGGAGAGGAGAGGAGAAGGAAGGAATAGAGAGAGGAGGAAAGAGGTTTCCAAGGCAAGTGTGCTTTGGCTGTGTGTTCTCTGCGAAGGCACCTCGGGGATCAGGGGGCTGGTGTTTCCAGAAAAAGCGTGGAGAGCAGCGAGGTGGCGTGGAGGTGTGAAGCCGTGTCACCCTCCAGCATTTCTGTTTTGGGAGATGGAGCAGCAAAACTAACAGCTTAAATCAGGAACTGTGTGTGTGTGTGACCATAAAAGTGGGGATGGACGTCACTCATTGAGAGCAGTCAAGGACTGTGTGGGTGTGGGAGTGTGTGTGTGTGTGTGTCCGTGTGAGTGTGTGTGTGTGTGTGCGCGTCCATAAAAGTGGGGATGGACATCATAGAGAATCGCCGTCATTGAGAACAGTCAAGGACTGTGAGTGTCCGCTTGTGGCTGTTTTTGTGAGTTTAGGATTGGTTACTTGGAACAGAGGTTTTCTCTTGACTTGTTTTAGCTCATAAACACACACACACACACACACACACACACACACACCCCGCACACAGACTTCACATGTCACACACGCTCAAAGTGAGTGAGTGCTCACTGACACACCAAACCCATCCTGACACTGGAATGGCACTGACACTCTGCCCTGGGTGCTTCACATGTAGACTTTGTCACCAACGCCCTCCCTCCCTCTCTTCCTCCCTCGCTCGCTCGTTCCCTCCCTCCCTCCCCCCTCCCTCCCTCTCTGCCCCCTCCCTCCCCTCCGCCCTCCCTTGCTCGCTCGTTCCCTCCCTTCCTCCCCCCCCCCCCCCCTCAAGCAGGCATTTATAAAAACAAGTGAACCGGTACATGCAGGCCTACTTGTGCTTATTGAAGTGCACAAAAGATCACTTCTTCAAAGGGTGGCTTTTCAGGAATGTGACGATAGTGTGTAATTTATTTCTAATGGTTTATAGCCCAGATATCCTGTTTCATCTCACCTGAACTTTATAATCTGAGTATGTGGCTTTCCGGTATACATTTCAGAGCACTTGCAGAATGATGTAGGCCTAACTGGTGTGTCCGTGTAATGACGTCAGATGTTTCATTTTAATCGAACTGCTTGTTTCAAAGTGGAGTTCCGTGTTATCATTTAATCAAGATTGTCAAGATATCTCCTTGTCCTCCACTTCCCTCTACCCCTGTCTATCTATTTATCTCTCTCCCTCTCTTTTCCCCCATATTGTGTGTGTCTCTCTCTCTCTCCAGTATGTCTGTGCCCGCCTCTGGCAGGAAGACCCCTGTGGATTATGGTCTTCAGATCCGCTTCATAAACGACCTCCAAGACTCAGGTGGGGGTGGGGGTGTGGGTGGGGGCGGGGGTGCGGGTGGGGGTGTGGGTGCAGGCACCGCACCGGCCCAGCGGGACATCCCGTCCAAGAGCTCCAGCAGTGGCAAGGCGTCTCGCTACGGGGTGGCAGTGCGTGTGCAGGGCATCGGTGGCCAGCCCTACGTGGTGCTGAAGGAGGGCCAGAAGGGCGACTCGTACGGAGTGCAGCTCAGGACACACAGCTACAGCAGCCTGCCCAGGTAGGAGACGCACACGCACACGAACACACACACACACACACACACACACACACACACACACCATACACACACCATACACACACACACACACACACACACACACACATGGCCTTCACCCATACTGAGGTCTGTATTCCCTGTGTGTCTCAGAGTGAGAGAGGACCCAGGCCAGAGCTCCTACCCTCCAGCAGAGGATGGGGGCTATCTCCGCCGCGCCCAGTCTCACGGCTCGCTGTTGGACCGCGACGGGGACGCCGGCGATGAGTTCCCAGACCCCCTGGGTCGTCCCCCCGGAGACGGCCGCTCTGGGAGCTACGGCAACCTGGATGGAGGGATAGGAGTCGGAGCAGAGAGAGGCCGGAGAGGAGGAGGAGGGATGCAGAGGAACCGCTGGGGAGGGTCACATGACATGGGGCTCAACGGCTCGCAGGGCACGGGCAGCGAATACGGCTCCTCCGAGTCTTTCCCCGACAGCCCCCCTCGAGCTGCCAGCGCCCCGCATCACCCACCCCCCAGCCAGACTCAGCCTCCGAAGAAGCACACCCCAGTCAACCGCCTTATCAGCCAGTTCAACGGAAGCCGCAGTACCGGAGGACCCGCCAGGGGGCACTCTCCCGACGCGGACTCTGCACGTCCGGCTGCACCCCCTCCCTACGTCTCTTCCCCTCCCCCCCTTGTCTCGAACCCTTACTCCTCGCTGCCCTCATCCAATCAAAGCAGCCTGGGGCGGGGCACGGGGTCCGTCGGCAAAATCACGCCCGTGCACAATTCCTCGTCATCCTCTCTGGCCAATGAGTGGCAGTCACCGGGGCACTACGGTGCTGTGGAGACCATACCTGCCAACCAAGCAGAGGCACAGGTGAGAGTCTATCTATCTCTCTCTCTTTCTCTCGCTCTCTCTCTCTCTCTCTCTCACAAATACTGCAGTCATCATGTGGCATATAGGTGTGTCTGTCTGTCTGTGTCTGTGTGTCTGTGTCTCACTCTGGACCTTTTCTAATAGGTGTGTGTGTGTGTGTGTGTGTGTGTGTGTGTGTGTGTGTGTGTGTGTGTGTGTGTGTGTGTGTGTGTGTGTCTCTCTCACTCTGGACTCCTGTTCTAGGTGACCCCTGACCTGCTCCTGGACCAGAGTCAGAGTTCCGGCTCGGAGTTCTCCAGTGAGGATGATCTGATGCAGCAGACGATCTATAGTGTCTTACGGCAGGGGTAAAATGGGAGATTATTTTACTGGTCTTTCTGAGTGAAAGGGTGAATCATCTGTGTGTTATAATAATAATCATCATTTTAGTAATTTATCTAATTTAGTTTTGCCATATTCTTTAGTAATCTTTATGTTTTATTTTTGGGGCAAATAAAATGTATGTTCATTTAAATATGTACACATTAACATTAAAAGAAGCTTTTAAAAGCCTCTCATTCAGTTGCTCTTAGATGGATATATTTGACCTTAAAGTCCCCCATTGCATAGCTCCACCAGTCCCCACCTATGACCCTATGCGGCAGTGAGAGTGACGACAGTGCGCTTTATTGGCCTTCTAGCGGCTGCAGTGGCAGATTCCTTTCCTGGGTGCAGCAGCGCCGTTGGTGGTGAGGCGAGGTCGCTGATGGAGGGGTGTGTGTGTGGGGGGGGGAGGGGGGAGGGCAGGAACAGTAACCTGGCCTTCTGAGAATGCATTTGCCGCCTCCTCCCACGCAGCCCGCGTCAGCCTCCTCGGTGCTGCCAGAAATAGCTGCACGTTGTGTGTTTTATGATGTGTGTGATGGGGATAGCATTGCGAACTGAGCACTGTGACTGTGTCTGCTCAGCTGATGGGCTAGACGGCTGTGTGTGTGTGTGTGTGTGTGTGTGTGTGTGTGTGTGTGTGTGTGTGTGTGTGTGTGTGTGTGTGCGAGCGCATTTGTGTGCTTGAGTTAGTGTGCGTTTCTGCCTGTGTGTGTATGTGTGTTCTAGAGTGTCTGTGTGTGTGTGCATTTGTGTGTTTGTGTTAGACTGTGTTTTTGCCTGTGTGTGTATATGTGTGTTCTAGAGTGTGTGTGTGTGCGGATGACTCATATCCCCCATCTAACTCCTCTCACAGGAGCGGAGAGAGTGATGCTGTCATCAAACAGAAGGTCCGAGTGCTCTGCAACAAGATCCAAGCTCTCAAGGTACACTCCCTTCCCACAGTTCGCCCTCAGTGTCCCCCATAAGCTCCTTAAACCCCACCTCTTAACCCCAGTAAACACATCTTGACTTCATGAAGCTTAAAACCTGAACCCTGGCTTGCTTATTTCATACCAAAGGGTCTTTTTTGCTTTTGCACTTTTAACTCCAGCTTAAGCTTTTTGTTAAGCGCAACCACAACATCTCTTTGTGGTTCCTTGTCACACAAAAGTCTAGATACTTTGATACTGTAAGTCAATATTATATGTAATTCCAATATACAGTGCAATATCCTATGGGCGACTAACCGACCACTGTTTTCAAATAATCTTTGAAAGGAAACAATTCAATTTCATTGAGAACAGGCATACGAGTCGCCAGTCAAATTCCTTGAGCCACATAGAATGTAATTACAGTTAGATGTCATTTTTTTTTTAAGAAGTAAAGAATTCTAAGAGAATGTTCCTCAGAATCAGAATCCGCTTTTATTGGCCAATTAAATTTGCACAAACAAGGAGTTTGTCTTGGTGCATTGGCTCTCAGTGTGCTTACACATATTACACAAATCAATACAACAGTGCAAAACAATACAACAGTGCAAAACACTACAACATAATTTTAGCCTAATCTATGAAAAAAATCTGTAAACCACTGATAATGTACTAGGAAAATAAATGAAGAATCACCTACTGTATATAACTGATTATGGTTGAAAAATGGTATGAATGTTTTAGTAAGTAGATAACTGGTGCTTTGTCTGGCACAGTAGCCAGTTTATCTAGGTTCCTACAGGGAAATTGACTGATCTTTTAACATTAATATCATTTAACATCATCATTTAATATTAACATCTCTGCTGTGCAAAGTAATGTGTTGCTTGACACAGATCAGCTCAAGCCTTAAGATAGTTTCCCAGGATAGATGACGATTGATATACAGATGCTTTCATCATTTTTATTGGAAAGACCTCAATCCATTCATTTAAGCACTGATTATCTCTCGGTGGTACCTAAGATGGCCAGCATGGCAGTTGACTTACATCACCTAGGCCTTCCTTATCGGAATAGAAACACAAAGACTACACACACACATACACAAACCCCACTAGGGTACAGTCTGCTCCTTTCTGCTGAGATTTGAAAAACTGAAAACACAGCGGTTGAAAAGGAACTAGGCCACAATGGGAAAGAGAAAGGGATGTGGAGAGAGAGAGAGAAAGAGAGACTGACAGAGAGACGTGGAGAAAGAGAGCGAGAGAGGGCTTTTCACAGATTGGGTGCTCGACGCAGACGTGTGCCCTCTGGTAATGGGCACCATGGTAATCGTTGAGAGTGTGTGTGTGTGTGTGTGTGTAAGAGTGGGTTGGCACAGCCAGGCGGGCATTGATGGATTGGCGGCGATCCAGATCCTCACTGCAGCTGAGCACCATTAGAGATGAGAGGAGTCTGGCGCTCACCCTGCTCGCTAATTAACAGAATAGCACACACACACACACACACACACACACACACACACACACACACACACACACACACACTTACACACACACATGCACACACACACAGAGGAATTTCAAAACCCTCACGCAATGAAAGTAAAAGGACTCCATTCACGTCAGCACACACACGTAGGAATACTCAGTGGAGCGCTAATGATTGTGTAAAGACATTAATCTGTGATGTGAAAGCAGTAGCTGTGCGAGACGTGAAATACGGACTGGGCCGGACCGGGCCGAAACCCAGCGTCAATCTGGGTGAAGGATTGCCCCTCTGCTGCCTCACTTAACCCAAAACTATTACGCTATTACACTCCATGCCATCAGCCCAAATTAATATATGACCGATCACTTTTCACAAACGTCCCGCATCGTTGCAGCCCCTCAGCTCCAACCAATCCATCACTAACACACTCTCTGCATATATTTACATTATTGTCAGCTCAATTCAGTTGGTCATAGAAACTTCCTGCTACTATTTGCACAACCATCAGTTCAAACCAATCGATCACAGATCAATTTTGTCTGCATGCCAGCGACTGTTGGTTCGTAGTGTACCTTCAGATGTCCGTCAGCACAGACCAGTCTGTCATTGTTGCTTATGGCCTCGACGGGTGCACTGCCAACAGTGCCGAGCAATGAATCACTTTCTACGGGCCCCATGAAGTACCTTTTACGATGTTTGGAGTCATTCAGGGGTTATGCATCACTAATAATGCTGCCTGCGTGTACGGTTTTACAGTGGCCTTTAAATCTGACCACTGGGACACTCTCCGCACTCTCCGATGATGTCCTTCATCTCTCTTTTTTTAAAGATTTATTTTTGGGCTTTTTTGCCTTTAATTGATAGTTCAGTGAAGAGAGGGACAGGAAATGAGAGGAAAAGAGGTTGAGTGGACAGGAGAAATGACATCAGGCCGGATAAGAACCTTTGTCCTCCATGGGCATCAAGCCTGAATGTGGTCGGGGCTACTGTTTGCGCCACAGTGCCCCCCCAGGACCTTCATCTCTGCCTGTGTGTTCAGATCTGCTGATCGAAATGCATCCTGCTGACCTCTTAAGTGACCTCTTTTTGTCCTAGCAGTCCCTTTGCAAGACAGCGCAAATCAGTATAACTAATACCCTTGCTGGAAAGTGCACTTTAATTAAGCCCAGTATCAGCTCAGACTGGAAATATTGCTCCAGGAATGGTAGGAGGAGATTTGACACCTTTTGCACTTGTTTAGCCTTTTGTCAATAGTGTAGAGTAGTGAAGAGTGGTGGAAGATTTCCTTAACCATCACACTATATCAACATACCACTTTGCTACCCTCTAATACACTAATAACTCCAGTGTACTGCATGTGCAGACGTATTAAAGGTTTATAATAATGGAGCAGTCCATTCTGAGAACACAGTACATTTTAGAACTGCACTGATTTATAGTTTGTTAGTGTCAGTTCTGTTGGTGTACTTGATGTGTTTTTGTAGTCTGAGGAGACCAGCGTGATGCACTTCCTAATCATGGTGTTTGTTCTTTCTGGCCTGTGCTCCTCTGCCCCCCCCCTTCCTCCCACCCCCCCATACCCTTGTCTGATTTAGGGATGTCTGGCCAGCACTTAATTAGACAACAGCACCTTAACCTCCCAGCCTCTCCTGGGCCCAGTGTCTGTCAACAGAGCCCACTCTAAACCCTCCCAAGCGCAGTAATCCCACCGTGTACGGCTGCATTAGGGGGAGCACAGGGATTACTGCATTTGGGAGGGTAATTAAAGTGTAATCAGTTGCTAATCTGCAGAGCCGTTGTTTTGGATGCATCTTTTCGGTTTGGTAAACACACACACACTGTAGAGCCGCTTGTCCAGGAAGCAGCGCAGTGCCAGCAGGCTCTGTTCAGAAACTGGAACCGGTACCTAAGCCACTCAGAGGGGACACGCAACAGCAACAACAGAGGCGTCCAGGGGAGTCTTACAGAATGGATCCTAAATGCAGGAAACTTAGAAGAAGAAATAGAATGTGCTGTATACAATATCTTCGCTCTTCACGAGGGACAAACAATGGCAACAAAAAGTCCCTTGGAGTCTTTATACTATGGATCCAAAATGCTGGAAATTTCTCACTGAAGAAATAAGATTTGTCTGTTTTCGGTTTCCGTGGGGGTTTTCAACGAGGAATTCCTGATTTTGAATGCCTTAGTGACTGAAGTCATATTGTACTACATTTCCCAGGGGTCCCAGGCGAGGCATGCTGACCCCACCCTGAAGGTGGAGCTTGAGGAATCTCGGGACGAGTGTCTGCACCTGCAGGAGCAACTTGACCGGAAGAAGATCGAGCTTCACCAGATACATACTGAGTATGACAATATAATTAATATACACACACACACACACACACACACACACACACACACACACTCTTGGTCTTGACTCACTGCTACACGCTGGGCATGGCAAACATGCATATATTCATACCCTCACACAAATGCACACTCACAGAACCCACACCTGCTTGTACATCCTGAATATGACCGGTGTTATTCCACATCTGTAGCTAGTTTGTTTAGGTGTTGAGATAAGCATTTAACCCAGAGATCTGGCCACTGTGAGTTTCACTTTTTTTCTCTGTGTCTAACTAAAAAAAAAAAAACTACACAAAAGCATGACTCTTGAATAAGATCTCTGCTGATTTATGAGAACATAATATGCAGGGTATTTGATGAGCAAACATGTGTTGAACTGTTCTCTCCACTCTCTCTGTTCTTGGGTCCTTGGTTCTCCTTGATCGTGTTTGTTTGGTTTCTGTTAACCCATTGTAAGCTGTACCAGCGACTACAGAGCCTCCCACATTTAAATTCCAGAATGATTTCATCCTAAGCAAACGCGTGTTCATAATGTTTCTGAAGTGGCCACAGCATCAGACACACACTGAGCACAACACCACACACACACACACACACACACTGAGCACAACACCACACACACACACACACACACACACACTGAGCACAGCACCAGACACACGCTGAGCACAGCACCAGACACACACTGAGCACAGCACAGCACACCACACACTGAGCACAACACCACACACACACTGAGCACAGCAACACACACACACTGAGCACAGCACATGTGCACACTTCGGTGCCTTAAAGAAACACACCTTCTGGACGGCGAAGAGTGGGATGCACTGACACACTGCAGACGGTACCTACACACACACACACACACACACACACACACACACACACACACACACACACACACACACACACACATACACTCACAGATGAGATAATCAACTTCGGGACGGAGTGGGATGCAGCACAGAGGCTCTAACGGCTTCACACAGACGCCACACTGAGGCCAGACTTCCTTCCTCACACAGACGCTGTGCGTGTGAAATACGCACCGGCAGAGACATAAGCTAGCCAGAGCACTGAGGACACTGTAGACTTGAGTTCACACTGTCTCCCTCTTCTCCCTCTGAACTACCACCTGTCCCTCTGGGTCACCCATCATCTGTCCTCCTCTCTTTCACACTGTCACCCTCTCTCTTCCTCTCTCACACTATCACCCTCTCCCCTCCTCTCTCTTTCACTGTCACCCTCTCCCCTCCTCTCTCTTTCACTGTCACCCTCTCCCTTCCTCTCTCTTTCTTTCTTTTTCTCTCTCACTTTCACCCTCTGCCCTCCTCTCTCTCTATCTTTCTCTCTCTCTCTCTTTCTCTGTCTGAGTCTCCCCACTCCCTCGATAGCTCTCTCGTGGTCGCGGTCACTCTATCTCTCTCTCTCCTCCTCTTCCCTCAGGCTGACTCAGTTGCGGATGGACAGAGAGCGAGCCGAGGCCCGTGTGCGGGAGCAGGAGGATCAGCTGGCTGGGCAACAAGAGGAGCTGAGGAGAGAAGCCGAGAACAGATCACACACCGATACACTGCAGACGGTACCTACACACACACACACACACACACACACACACAGATGAGTGCACAGTGAATGTTGTCAAAGGGAGGAAGCACATACCATTGTGCTACACATGGAACACATGTAGCACTTGTCCACTGACCCATTACAAACTCAAAACAAGCACACACACACACACACACACACACACACACACACGTAACATGCACACACACACAAGCCAATTGCAGACATGCACATTTATTCACACACAAACTCAATACAGAAGTGCATGACCATTTTCTTCACAAACACTATACTCACATCATGCCAATACATTTGCACTTGTATGTGCAACTATACACTCAAACATGCCCATAATGCATATTGTTCACTTATATATGCACTGTGCATTTGTACATGCGCACTCACACTTAATGCACACTCAGCCACTCTCAACAATCATATATTTAAAGGCATAAATAGATCCATAAATGTTCTTCTGTTCCCTGGTGGGAGATCCGAGGGAACATTTCTTCATCTCATATTGGGCTTCGGGCCGGCTGCCAGCAGCCCTCTCCAAACTCCGTCCCAATTCTCTCCCTTAGTTCCGATCCGATCGATACGAGGCATTAGTCATAAGTTTAGTTTCTTGCACTAAAACGTCCACCACCTCCCTCAGACGTCTCAATTAAAATAGGATTTATCTGGGCCGGACTGGGGATCAATCGGGCTGTCTGTCCTCCCCTCTTGTCTTCCGTCTCCGGAGTGAGTCGCCTTGTAAGCGCTGGCAGTCAGCAGCCTGAGGAAGGAAACATTTGCCTTCAGACGGGCTAATTTGTTGATAAATCTAGTTATCGATCGCTCCGCCACGCTGACCTCTGGAGTCTGTGGTTGCCTGTAAATAAGGCCCACGCCTGAGTTAGCTGAGGATGCAGTGTTTAGTGTTAAAACACATCTCTTGTCCGTGGCTGCTGGTGTCAGTGCGTAGCCATTTGCACAGCTGTGCATTTGTGTGTGTTCAGGTATTCATGGTGTGTGTGTGTGTGTGTGTGTGAGATTGTGTGTGTGTGTGTGTGCGTGTGTGTGTATTCAGGAATTCATAGTTGTGTACTAGTGGGTGTTCTTGATTGTTGAGAGTGAGTGCAGGTGTGTTTTCATGTGCTTACATATGTCAGAATGTGTATTGTCATTCCTGTCGCAATACGTGATCTTCATTTGTATTCGTGTGTGTGTGTGTGTGTGTGTGTGTGTGTGTGTGTGTGTGTGTGTGTGTGTGTGTGTGTGTGTGTGTGTGTGTGTGTGTGTGTGTGTGTGTGTGTGTGTGTGTGTGTGTGTGTGTGTGTGTGTGTGTGTGTGTGTGTGTGTGTGTGTGTGTGTGTGTGTGTTTGTTTGTTTGTTTGTTCCTGTGCCATTTGGGTGTTAATGCACCTATGTGAGTGTTTGTGTGCTCATTTGTACCACTCTTGTGAAAGTATGTATTTGTGCACTTGTGTGTGTAATTCTGTTTGTGTGTGTATAATTCTGTGTGTGTGTGTATAATTATGTGTGTGTGTGTGTGTGTGTGTGTGTGTGTGTGTTTGTGTGTGTGTGTGCGCAGGAGCTGATGGCACTGCGTGCGGACCAGGCGGAGCTGAAGGCGGCGCGTCAGAAGCAGGACGACACGCTGCGTCAGCGAGAGCGGGAGCTGACCGCCCTCAAGGGGGCGCTCAAGGACGAGGTGGCCACGCACGACCGTGAGATAGAAACCCTCCGAGAGCAGTACAGCCAGGACATGGAGAAGTTCCGCGTCAACATGGAGCAGGTGTCACAGGTACACACACACACACACACACACACACACACACACACACACACACACACACACACAAACACACAGAGAGACACACTCATATAAATTATTTTGTTGACCTCCATCAAGAGTCAAGTCCTACATTACTTTTCAATGTCAAGGCCTAAGTGCTGTTGTGGAGTATTGCTGCCCTCAGCTGGTGAACATCTGAATGACAAATAAACAAATAAACAAATAAACCAGGATTTAACCTGAAACTTTGTGTTGGATTTGTTCGCTTAGACTTGCATTATCAAATACTCAACATTTAAAATAAATATAAATATAATATTGAAAATGTGTGTGCAATATCATTACTAATACTTTCTTGTTTCCTCTCATTCTCACTGTTGCTCCCTCTGTATCTCTCTCTCTCTCTCTCCCTACCCCCTCCTCTCTCTCTCCCTTTTCTCTCTCTCTTTTTCTATCCCTCCCCCTCCCCATCTCCTTCTCTCCTTCCCTCCCCCTCTCCCCCCCCCCCCCCTCCTGTAGTCCCAGGCTGGTATCGAGGCGGAGCGGCAGCGTGTGAACGGCACGGTGAGGTCTCTGCAGCAGCAGCTGGACGAGAGCAGAGAGGAGGGCGAGCACTGGAGGGGCCAGTTCCAGAGCAGCAGGGAGGAGCTGCGTGCCACCAGACAAGAGTGAGTGTGTGTGTCTGTCTCTCTCTCTCACTCACACACACACACACACACACACACACACACACACACACACACACACATTCACTCATGCACGTAAACTCACTAGAGTGACCTGTTCTACTGCAGA
>NC_137917.1:18985443-19000443 GCF_963457725.1 Sprattus sprattus | reverse complement strand
TTTAAAAAACCTAAATACATACTATACATGTATTTATAAAACAATTCGGTTCTATCACGTTATTTAGCTGTTTCTGATTGGACGAGAGACGTTCCAAGCCATGGATTATCCAAGAACAACCCAACGGGGACTTTTCACAGCTAATAATAAATCACTCCGCAATGAAATATTCTATTCTATATAGCACGAGTGGGAGTGGGGTAGGTAAGGGATAATCCCACGTGTGTTGTTGCCTACGCCACGTGGCCTCCGGCCTCGATGGCTACGGCGGAACACCACCCGTGGGATTATCCCTTACCTACCCCACTCCCACTCGTGCTATATTGCTTAAATGGCATATAGGTATATACTGTAGGTATTTTGCAAAGTACAGTAGTTTCCCTGGCCACGATACAAAATAGAGAAGAGTCTAAAAGAAATAACTCAAACATACTGTATGTACTATGGGAGGAGTAGCGCAGAATGATTGTAACAGCAGTTACAACCTGGTAGCAGTTGACTTAAAACCTGGAAGTAGTTCACATTATTGTTTTATTTTTGGAGTGATTTACAAGAATATTTCCCCCAACATTAAAACAGTTACTTTCCCCCGTCCAAGAGGTTTGATATAGGCTACTTCAGGAAGGTGATGTAGAAACACAGGAAGCGTCAGAGGCGTGTGGGGGCAGCACTCCCAGGGTGTTTCATCATTAGCGTGCGTCAACAAGCACACCTCAGAAACACCCCACAGACGTGGGTGGGATTGGTATAAAAGTATTTGAGTTAGTGCATAATGTATGCTCAATGGTGTGTGTGTGTGTGTGTGTGTGTGTGTGTGTGTGTGTGTGTGTGTGTGTGTGTGTGTGTGTGTGTGTGTGTGTGTGTGTGTGTGTGTGTGTGTGTCTTTGTTCATATGTTTGTTCATATGAGTGTTTATAATAGAAGTGTGTGCTTCTTCATTAGGGTTGCAGGGTGTTTGTAATGTATTGTGATTGTAATGCACTCTAAGTACACCAGGGGGCATCAGTGAGCCTATGGCAAGACACTTATTGCACTAATCTCCTAATTAAATCACTTAATGTTCTTAGCACCCAAAGCATCACCCAAAGACTGTACTGTTACACCCTACTCAAAGGGTGCACCCAAGCATATGTAAGCACACACACAAACACACACACACACACACACACACACACACACACACACACTCACACACTCACACACACACACACACACACAAGATGATCAAGCAGGCTTTGCAGATTAATGAGGTTTAGTCAGTGAGCTTATTGCAGGATCTGTCTTATGTGGTTGTTGTACTATAACTGCACACATATTGTAACAACACACACATGCATATGTCCGCATACCTACAAAGGGTTGTTTATAGAGTTGGTAAAGGATAAACAATATGAAGGTGAGTGCCCATTAAGTGTCAACAGTGGGTAACAGTAATTAATGAATTACCTATGTAATTAATTAAGTAATGAATGCAGTAATTGCTGTTACTGTAATAACTTGAGCATGGGTTTGATTGTTTATTAATGCCCTGACTTCCTCACCTCTCTTCAGGAGGAAGGCCCAGCAGGCCATGCGTCCGGTGCTGGACTCCTCCGCCATGAGCTCCGAAGACGAATACGATGACGACAGTCTGTACGACCCTCACAGCATCACCTCTATCATCACCGAGAGCAACCTTCAGACCAGCTCCTGCTGAGAAGGATGTGGACGATGGGGTGGGGTGGGAGGGTCGACCTGCAGACCAGCTCCTGCGGAGAAGGATGGGGGGGCGGGGTGGGGAGTGGGGAAGGGACTGAGGGAAGCTCAGCAGGAGCAGCAAGAACACTTTAGGTGGCTGGTACAGGGTTTAATAAGCTGTCATCTGCACTGGAGCAGTAGGGTAGCAGCAGGGTTACAGTAGGGGGAGGGTGGGGTCCTTAGGAGCTGAAGGTGTGGGGACAGGGAGGGAGAGAGGGATTCTACAGTACGACGAGCACTAAGGTTGGGGCAGGGGTCATGCTGGGGGGGCATTGACCTCAAGAGTTATTATGCAACAGAGAGAACTGTCTATACCACTGGGGGGCAATACTGGACTAAGGCTTATTTATATATTTTTACTAGCAGAGGTATGAATGGGGACCAGTATACTGGATTTCACTGTATTAAGCAGACTAGGAGACAGGGTGGGTAGGTAGGGTGGGTAGGTAGTCTTTGCGTTTATGTCGGGGGATAGCGTAGAGAAGAAGGGGGGATAGAAAGAGAAGGAAGGGGATGGTTTGAAGAGCACAACGAACATTCCACTGGGAAAGAGGGAGAGAGTCGGACCGGGGCATTGAAACTTGATCAGTCTGCACACCCCTCACTGGCCACTGCAGACAAAGCCACCCGAGCGATAGGGATGGTCCTTCCACAGTTCAAAGTGCCTGACAGGCTCACCTGTCATGACTGCTTCCACACAGGCAGCTAACACTAATGCAGCAGCCCATTGCTCGTATACAACTGTAGTTTTTAAAGCACACTGCACAGAACAGTGTCAGAGTCATAGGCAATAAGCTCCCTGATTGACCACAGTCAGACCTGACACAGTGACACACTTCAGTGACAGCAATGTAGTAGCAATAACAAAATGGTACTCCAAAGGCCGACTAGAGAACAATAATGATGCAGTTGATATAAAGGACCACGTAATTATCACAGGGCAGTATTCAGCCGGCATAGAGCACACCAGTACAAGTCATGTGACCATAAGCAGTAGGCCACAAGCCAAACCACTGGGAACAGAATGTTGTGTCGGCATCTCCATAGCAACACACTGAAGCCATGCGCTACTTAACACACTACCTTCTTAAGGAGACACTACCGTTTGCTGATGGCACGTGATGAAAGATTGCACTCATCATCATCTATACTCGAAATGCGAAGGAAAAAATAACCTAACAGCTCAGTGGTGTTTATTGAGAGGCCTGGACCACACAGGGATTGCAGGGTGTGAGTTGATTGCCTTGTAATTTACAAACACGCTGAGGTCTCATCTGGCCACTTAAAAACAGCCATGTCACCAGCATCGCACATTTTAATGACTGGTTCGGTTTGATGCGTCCCACTTTTACAGTAGCCGGCAACCCTGCAAAGACATTGATAAACGGTCACACAGTTTTCAGAAGAATTATCCATGAAGCCAGCCACAAGAGACCATAGAGGCATGTTCCAGATGCATTCTGTAATTATATTAGACAAATTAGTACTGCAGAATGCTTTGTTCAGTATACACTATGTCGAAACATACTCAGTCATTATTTACAAGGTCCTGTTTTTGATGCCGTCACTACAAAGCCAATCACCTGTTGTTTAAGTAGGCCTGTTTATAAGAGAAGGGTGTCTTGTACTTGTTATAGCACGCAGTCCCTATATACACGAAATACTTAAGTCATGTAATGAAGTCAGTGTGTGTAATGGGAGCACAAAAACAATAATCTAATTTATACTTCTTAACATTCCTGATCTGTTTCTAATGACATTTGTCTTGTCTAGTGTATGTGATTTAAGACACATTTGCTTAAACAAAAAAAAGAACCAGATTTACTGAGCATGGTTGAATGGATGAGTAATTTATGCAACTTACAAAGTACCTGCATGGTCCATTAGATGAAGTGTCTAAACTAAGGAGCAATCAACAGCTGATATACTTTCACTCCCCAGCACTGAAAATATTGATATGGTTGTTGTTGGGGATTTTCCCATTAAATCATGCAGACAATTTAATCACACTCAGACAACAATCTCAGAAATAAACCAAGCTTCCCTATAACTTAAAGATAAAGATTATGAAACGGCTCTCTCATGGGAAGTATCTCTATCTTTATTGAATAGTAGTCGTAGGACAACAAAGCTTTTGTTGGCCATGTTGGGGGGTATTGTTTTATTTTCAATTAAATTGCTTTGCAGTGGGGGAGTTGCAACATTTAGTTTGACCTGAAAATATCTGCATTATTACCCATCACTACTATCATCAGCAGCATTATTACCCATCACTACTATCATCAGCAGCATTATTACCCATCACTACTATCATCAGCATTATTATCCACCACTACTATTATCCTGAATCACAGACTTTTCTCTGCACAAATACTGCTATGCATTCCTGATTGCAGTGCTCCATTAACTGCATTTCTGTAACTTCACGTCAATGCCTTACAATCATCATGATGTTTTTTATTCACTCAGCTGTAATTGTGTTTTCATAGTCATTCCAAAGGATTGTAATGTGGTAACTTCCATTTTGTACATGATCTTTGTATTTAAGTAGCCTTTGTTTTGGAGCAATATTTTACATTGAAACAATCAGTGATTCTGAGTTAATTCATTGTAATTTGTAATTGTTGTTTTTTTTCCAATGCCATATACATGGAACAACTGGTACCTTAGAGATGCTTTTTGCTGTATTTTAATTTTCATGGAGTATTTTCATATGTTGCATGGTACAACAGCAATAAATAAGGGTTGTTTGGAACTGTAAACCTGTATTTTTACAGTATAAAATCTTTTTCTATTTAAATAAAATCTGCAACATGATTGCTACAGTAATATAGTTATTTTCTGTCTTGTCGTGTCTGGTCTTGTTCTTTCATTCTTTCTCTCTTTGGCCAGTGCAGCCTCGTATTATTCCATGTCAAAATCACATAGCTCTAGAAAACTCAGTAATGATTTTGTACTGATACAGTATCAATTCCTTATTGTGTATACGAAGCAGGGATTCCAAAGAACACCACTAGAACCGCATCAGAAAAATAAATGATAAAGTTATCCATTAGCTGCCGAACAAATCAGACTAGCTACTGGGCAATTCAGAGCTCCATACCCGTTGATAAATCACCATACATTCTGTTGTCTTGGTGCTGTTTTATTTCATTTAGGTCAGAAATCATGGAGAAGCCACGGGTATGCCTGAAGCCGCCCCTGTACGTGTGGACGAGAGAGGCATAGGAGTTTGCCCTATTTTAGGCTCCCCTGTGAACAGTTGTGGAACTGAACGAGCAAAGTTAATTTAGCTCTTTTATGTTTTGCCTGATGCTCACATCCATCACTGAGCCTTGCTCACATTTAGTGGGTGCCTATTTTTGTTTTCTCGCCCCGCCATGTTTGAGAGTGTGTGTGCAGGCTTCACAAACTTGCCCAGTGGTGTTTGTGTGCAGAGATGTGTGTGTGTGTCTATGCAGAGGTGTGTGTGTGTGTCTGTGCAGAGGTGTGTGTGTGTAGGTGTGTTAGTTAGGTCATGACCTGAGTCAGATGCTAAACTATTCATGTGTGTAGTGCTGTAACCTTTCTCATCTCCCCTCCTGGGCCCTAGTGCACCTGCCCAACACAACCCCCACTGCTGAGAACAGTAGTCCTTACAAGCCCTCTACATCGAGATCGCTACGCTATCAACTACACTACATTCCACTGAGCTCACTGCGCTATCAACTACACTACATTACACTTAGCTCGCTATGCTATCAACTACACTCCTGTACATTACACTGAGCTCGCTATGCTATCAACTACACTACATTACACTTAGCTCGCTACGCTATCAACTACATTACACAACACTGAGCTCACTGCGCTATCAACTACACTACATTACACCGAGCTCGCTACGCTATGAACTACACTACATTACACTGAGCTCGCTATGCCATCAACTACACTACTGTACATTACACTGAGCTCACTATGCTATCAACTACACTACACTACACTGAGCTCACTATGCTATCAACTACATTACACTGAGCTCACTATGCTATCAACTACACTACTACACTGAGCTCACTGCGCTATCAACTACACTACATTACACATCTCACTGAGACCTCTGTTTCCTCCACTCTTCACAGTACACTTAACTGAAATAACTACACTTTAAACTACACACAACTCCTGCTACACATCTGTCATCTGATATCTTTTCAGCAGTGGTGGAAGAAGTACTGAAGTTTATTACTTAAGTAAAAGTACAAGTAAACAGGCAAATGAAAGTAAAAGTAAAAGTACTACATCAACAATCCTACTTAAGTAAAAAGTAAAAAGTACTCACTTTTAAATTAACTTTAAAAGTAAAAGTAAAAGTACTCACGCAATGGGTTGTCTCAATGGGCTGTGCCATTTTGATAAAGAAATAGCGACTGGTAATAAATGCCTCTACAGATGTCACTACTAGTAATAATTATAAGCAACAACATTTGTTAATTGGAAAGGTTGGTGTACTTATTGGGCCTATTGTCTGTATTACTGTTCACACTCTATTTTACAATTCTGCAGATGACAAATTATCTACCAGGGATTATTTGCAAAGTTAATACCATTAAGCCAAACCAATAAAGACACAATTTTATATCTTTTAATCTTTTATTTAATTGTAAACGTGTAAAAAAAAATGTAAATATGAAACATGAAAAACAAATGGAGTTGTTAAACTGGTCAATGCAGAGTTTTATGCTCTATTGATTACAGAAAAGGAAAAAAAAAACATATTAAGTAACCCAAGACTAGGCATTAGGTTTGCATGCCAAGCAATAACCATACAAAAGGCAAATCTTCACGTTAGCTTGACATTGCTAAACTACCAGCTTTATCTTACCACTACGTTAAATAAATAATCAAGGTACAATCGTGTTATTTAACCTATGTTGATGCTATTGCTGTATGTCAACATGTATTTTTGCTAGATAACAGTATAAAATCATGTCAGTAACCGCATACGATATGCAAAAGTCATAGACATTAACTTAGCATAGCAAGAACTCCGCATAATTTGACCTGTTTCTCCAAATTTGAAGGCGATTTTTTTGAGGTAGACAGGAAACGCACTGAAACCTCCACGGGTTATTCTTGGGGCCTCTGAACTTGAACATGTCCTCAGATGAGGCTGACTCTGAATCCATGCTGAAAAGTTGTTTGTTAGTCAGGCCGTTTGTCGAATGTTTGAGCAAAACAGGCAAGGCAAAGGCTACCGTAGTGCTGCTGCTGCTGCCAAATACACACTCTGCTGTCGTTGGAGCTGATAGAGCCACCTGATTGGCTGAAACGTCCTAAAGCAACGCAATCCATATTTTTGTGTAGGCAACATTTTGGCGAAACTGTGTTCATAAAATGTAACGAATAACGACACATATTGTAGAAATGTAGCGGAGTAAAAGTATAGATAATAGCTGCAAAATGTAACGAAGTAAAAGTAGAAAGCTTGCACTATTATTTTTACTTAAGTAAAGTACAGATACGTAAAAATGTAACGAAGTACAGTAACAAAGTAAAAATACTTCGTTACATTCCACCACTGCTTTTCAGTGGCATGGCACACAGTGGACTGTACCATAACTACCATAGCCGTACCATAACTACCACAGCCGTACCATAACTACCATCGCTGTACTATAACTAGGACATTGGCATGCACATAGAGTGAATGCGTCCTGCTTTATGGTAAACTCCTCCTCCATTAGCAAACTGCCATGAATGAGTGTACTAAATTACTCCTCATTCCTGTATTCCACCTGTAACTGCCCATTACTGAGTTTTTAATTTTCCATCACAACAGACCCTCTGAAGATGTGATTGTCAGCGTTTGAGTCCATTCAAGAATCCTGAAAGGCTTAACTTACAGGGATGTTTTGCTATCCAGGATCAGGTCATCCATTTTAGGTTTTTGTGCCAGTTTTTTAAAGCAGAATTGGATCACCATGATTCAGATACAAATTTATCAAGATTACCGAAACCAGATTGTCCATCTCTGTGATGACGTGTAAGATGCACCTGAACCTGCTGAAGACCCAAACCTCCAGCTCTCTCTTAAAATGAGGGAGCGACTGGACATGCAATGAGGGATGAAATTGATAGAAACATATTGCTTATGTTTGGTTTTGACAGCTATTTGAGGTATTATTTTATGGGGACAAAATCCTTCTTTTTTTTTTTACTTGACAGCAATGAAAGGCTTCATAGGTAGTAGCCTTAAGTCTACTTTGTGTACTTTATCACAAATGGTTGAACAAATCAAGGATCAAAGGTATCCCAATCCTACTAAAAGGTTTTAGCAACATATACTGTAGGCTTGATCCAGATCAGAAACAAAACTAGATTATGGGATCCAAGGTTTTAGGATCTGTTTTTTCTTTTGAACAACCCATTGTCAAGATTTGATCAATCCGATGGCCGCAATCCGGTCCGATCATTTCTGAAGAACTTGGACCTGGGTTTGGTCCTGGTGGGAAAGTTTATCTTTGAAGACAAGGCGCAGTAGCAGCATTTCTCAGAAGACATACCTCATTTCCACATGAGTGTGTGTCTTGGCTTGACTACTCATATTCTACAGTCAGGTGCAGATGACTGACCATTACTGAGTGACCTTTACTGAGGGCCCTACATGAGCTTTACTGAGGGCCCAACATGAACTTTACTGAGGGCCCATTACTGAGAGTCCTACGTGACCATTACTGAGGGGATCAAACTCAGTCTTATGGTCTTTACTTTACAGCATTTCTCTGAAGAGCACAGTACATGTGGGACTGAGCACAGAGACATGCACTTGGCAGGTGCTGTCTGAAGCTTGCATGGATGTGCACAATAGGGAAAAAATGTGTGCACATGACCGTGTGTCTACTGGACTACTCACATTGTACAGTCTCTGCCCTGGAACTGACCCTGTGAAATGGGCAGATGATGCGTTCACTGAGCAATATATCCAAGCATAAGGATTACATGAACTGGTTTATGTTGTATTAGATCACAGGGGTGTGGTGCCGGTATGACAGGAATGCATGGCTGCTCCACAAGACCGAATATTCTCATTATCAATGGGTGTTCCTACGACAATCTCTTCCACAGCAGAGCAACTATTTCAATCACTTTCAATCTCACGAGGGAGATGATCATCTCAAGTGCACGCTGAATCAACCTAAGGTTTCACTTGTGATTATTTTATGTCTATTTAAAATGTATCTCTCAGTGTCTCTGCCTGTGTTGAAATTTCCCAGATGGAATCAGTGGCCAAAAATAAGTCCTACATGAGGTCATAAAATAACCTATCCCACTGGGGTTGGGCCGGGATCCGCTCATATCACGAAGATGCCTACACAATTACCGAATTTACAATTATCATATGTGTAATTTATGCTCAGGGTATTTATATGTTATATTATGTTATGTTAGGTTGCTGTGCAGTGTCTGCAAATTTGATCTAAGGTACACACTTTGTCTAGTCAATTTGCTGCTGTTGTTAATGACAATAGACAGAAGAAATGTCTATCACGGTACAGAGAACAGTGGTATGGTGGCCTCTGACATCAGAGTGCCTCAGTCTTTTCCCTCCCACACTGATAGTAACAGTATGTTATGCCTATTGAAAGTGTATTACTCTCTGTCCTCGTCTCTGTTGGGAATCAGTGGTGCTGGGTTGGTGTGGGATTTGCTTGGAATAACTATTGTAAAGCTTCCAACATAATTACTCTTTTGTTACGTACAGAGAAAGAGTCACGCATCAGGGTGTATCAGTCTTTTCCATCCTAGATCTGATGGAGGAGTGGTACTGTGATGGGCACAAAGGGAATTATGGGTAATTAGAGGCCACAGATAGAGACCAGGTAGACTAGCCCTTCCTGTATTTCCAATCAGAATAGGTTTCGATGTGGGGTTTGTCATATTTTCCATATGTATTGTGATTCTATCTATTTTTCATTTTAGAATTCTTAGAGTTTAAAATATTTATAATCTACCGCTAGTTTTGTTAGTAGTCGAAAAATAATTTGAATTGCTGTCAAATCACGACCAGGAATTGTGATCGTTGATTATTTGTTGAAATGTAATTGTGCGGTCCCTGGTGATTCCCACACATTTAAGCATATACGTTCTTCTAACATGTACTGTATGGACAACAAGATTGTTATAATACTGCATTACAACATAGTTAGCTTTATTGAGGAACACGTAATTTATATACACCTACAGAAAGCATGACACGTACTTCCAGAGAAGAAGTTAATAAATTCCTCTTAGCTGAAGGGATTGCCTGTGGGTGAGAGGTGTGTGTTTTTCTTCCGTACAATTCCAGAGAATTTCACAGAAGGTCAGATTGAGATTTTTTTCTTTATTGCTTCAATTGCCCTGGAGACATGTATGTGCTGTGAAAAGGTTGTTGCCGTTTGTTTAACTCAAAACCTTTTGTCCTTTTGAGTTATCTTCTTGGTGTCTAGATCTACTGTAGCCTTTGTTACTGCAAGAGCTGTTGAACCACATTCACGTCATTAAAAATAATGTGTGTGGTTCATTAATCATTTTACCATAGAATTGAGATTGTTTTATCATAGATTTGAGTATTGCAATACAAAGGGTGTAGAGTCTGCCCTGGTTTTGTACTGTGCTGTTTGTTTCAGGATTTCAGATGGAACGGGAGAACTGCTTTTATGTTGAGATTTGCATGTGACCTTTTTGCCCCTGTTCAAATGTACTAACAGAACTGAACGGCGTCTTTTGTATTCAACCTGATTTCCTTGTTCACTCTTCCATGGAACTGCATTATTGTCATTAATTACCTGTGGTGTCCACGTTTATTTCCTTATTTCAAAATGAGAGAGAGAGAGGGAAAGGGAGAGAGAGAGAGACTATTTGTAATTATTTCAGCTTCACTGTAATATCAGCAGCATATACACATCTTTGTATTTGAATCATTGTCTTTGTATCCTGTCATAAAGGAATGCTCATGACCTTGGATGTGGTTTGGAGAAAGCGGCATATCAACAAGGAAAGCCATGTTTATCTCCTTTTCTAAGAGTTAATCAATAACTACAATCTCATGTCACTGACTTAGTTGGAAAGCCATTTGAGGAACAGGCCATATAACCTGTTTCTCTCATAAAGTTCTACAAGAACAACAACAGACCAGAGAAGAAGGATTTGTACTTTGTGTGGGCTACTTCAGGAACTCATCTACTCTCATAGGCTTCTGTGAACGATAGTCTGATCATTTACTTTCATAGGCTTCTGTGTACTATAGTACGATCATTACTGTCTATCTACTCTCATAGGCTTCTGTGTACTATAGTACGATCATTACTGTCTATCTACTCTCATAGGCTTCTGTGTACTATAGTACGATCATTACTGTCTATCTACTCTCATAGACTTCTGTGTCCTATAGTACGATCATTACTGTCTATCTACTCTCATAGACTTCTGTGTCCTAAAGTACGATCATTACTGTACATCTACTCTCATAGGCTTCTGTGTATAATAGTATGATCATTTACTCTCATAGGCTTCTGTGTATTATAGTATGATCATTTACTCTCATAGGTTTCTGTTTACTATGGTATGATCATTACTGTCTATCTGCAGATTGGACGATATTCGGTATTATAGAATACTAAAGTACAGTACACTGTAGGCACATTGTGGGGGTTCATTTGTCAAACACTGGTGAAGGTAGAAACCCTTCTGTTTTTGTTCTTTCCTGATTCCCTGTAGGGTCGTCTGAATGAACGTTATGATGAGAAGTGATGAGTCATGCTTCTTCTCATAGTCGAGACGGGACCCTCTCTTGTGAGCATGAAGGTTCCCAAGGTGTAATCCTTCAACGCCCCTCTCCTTCGCTCACGTCTAGACTTTGAACGTACACATCAGTCATCGGGTCTCAGTGTTCAGACATACAGTATGATGTCACCACTTTTAGACAACGATGGAAAGAGAGAGACAGAAGGAGAGAGAGAAAGTGAGAGTTTTAATACTCCTTTATTAAACTATTGCCTTACTTTCTCACATGCTTACAAAAATAAAACATTACAATTCCCACCACACAAAGCATACCGGTCCATACTCACATGAAGATACTACCCTTCCTGTCTCACTTCAAAAATAAGCAAATCTCCTAAATCACCTTGAGGTTGAAGCCCCCCAAGGACACTTCCCCATTATTCTTTCCCTAAATATGGGTAAAAACTGGCTACGCTGCATTCACGCATGCTTTTCTTCATAATCTGATCTTTTCTCAAAGTTTCCTCAGTCATCCATATCTATCTTTTTGGTTAGATATATGTCTCAGTTGAACATTTACAGTACACATGAAATATAAATGTTTACCTATAGCATATATGTTTTGATCTTAATTTCCATAGTGATGCTTGAGTTGAGAGTACTGTACCTATGACTTATGACAGGGTGTGTGTTTACCATTAAACTGTCACTCTGCATGTTTTGCAGGTACATACTGTATGCTTTGAGATGCCAAAGGCAGAATTCCACACAAGCATCACATGTTTTGATCTGTAGGCAAAGTGTAGGCAAATAGGCGGTGTGGTGAAATCTATCTTACCCAACACGTGTGGGCAGCTGTTTGTTGTTGAAAGGAGAGATGTAGCTACATGTTTGAGGGTTTGAAATGCTAATTCCTCTTTAGACGGTGAATCAGTCATGTTGTAAGAAGACCTTAAGGGGGAAACAGGGAGTGAGGGTAAACCGTCATGTGTGTTTCCTCAGAAAGCGTGGGCCCAGGTCTGGGCGGTATTGTTTCTTACTGCCTGTTCTCTTTCTAAAGTCTAGGAGGAGGGGTGAGTTGTTTCCTCAAGTCTCAGTGGGATTTAGTACGCAGGCGTTACAGTGAGACGGACTCATTCCATTCACAGTTGGCCGCAGAGCATTCTTCCTCTGGGACTGTTTGATGAAGAGGCTGCAGTGTTCTTACTGTGATGTCTCCACACCTCCGCCTTTGTTTGTCTATTCCAGGACTGCAGTCAGCAGAGCTTTCTGGAAAGGGTGACACCCCCCCCCCCCCCCCCCCCCCCAAAAAAAAAGACTATTTCACTGTTGTGTAATAATACCCCCTCTTTGAAAATCTGTTTCTTCTTTGAAAGCACTATGAGCAAACTACACCACAGCCAGCACCGACAAAGTGAACGCTGGCACACACTCATGGACATAAGGCAATTGAAGATAGTGGTTTGAAGATAGTGGTTTTGTTTTCGTAAACAGGTTCAGGCATACACTCAGCAACAGTATTTGCATTTTACATGTTTGTGTCCCTAGTATCAGACATCCAGTAGCCTGAAGCTGCCTGTAAAAACAGTACAGTACAGCACATCTTCCTTTACAGACAACGTGGCTTTTTTCGAAATAGGAAATCTACTTCTCTGTTGTGAAAATAGCTGCCCACAAAAATCACACAAATCTGTTGCCCATGTGCTGTTCTTTATGTTCCTCATGTCAAACCCTTTTCTCTCGGGGGTGTTGCAGGCATAGATATAGAATACGTATTCTATGTCTATGGTTGCAGGTGCCCAGGTGTCGCGCGCCTCCGTGAGCTGCTCATCCTCGCGGGGGCGTGCCGGGACAAGCTATGTGGAGAGCTCGAGCTGCCCGAGTAGTGAGGTCACGAAAGAACTCTCGGTTTAGCCAGTAACTGACGTGATGAGAGCGAGAGGGAGGGAAGCGACACGCAAAACCGTTTATTGCCCTGTGTGTTCAAAGTATTCTAGAGTTGTTATCAACCCAGAACATCACAGAAGAGAAGCTCCCGTTCGAAAGATTTTACATGAGCGGATTGTTAGGCTAAAACAGGCTTACATGCGATAACTCTATACAACTCTATTCGTTTAATTAATTATTTATTTGTATTTATTTATTTAACTTTGCCGTTTGTTTTGAAATTCTTGTGAAGATGAATGGAATCACGCGGAGTTTGTGTACAATCGAGGACATTAGATCAGAGGAAAGAGTGGTGAGTATTCATATTATCTACTAAACATTAAGGAAGTACTACTTTCAGTTATCACAAAAAGTGGAGCGTATTCTCTCAACACGTAGTGACGTTTTATATCTGATTATTAGGGGACAGTACTGGAATTTCATGATATAATGTTCTCAGAGTTTGAGTTTCGCATTGGATTCAGACTACAGACTCAGGTGGCCAGTGGATGGATGTACCCAAAGACTTTCACTGACCAGCTAGATGCTACAGTGTAACCCTATATCGTTGTTCTCGGTTTCATAAATACAATAAATTGCCTATACATGTTGTCACTGATATTTAGAGTAGACAAAGAAGTAACTATAACCTAGCCACACAATTGAAAATACTGTTTGTATTTCGAGATGGAATCATGTCTATCTGGTGCTCAGTGTGTGTCATTGTGTCGCTTCTTTTTGCACTTCAGTATATGCAACAAACTAATAATGAAACTGTAGACGACAGAAACCCCATCAATGACATCTATCTTATTAGTCGAGGCTTCTCACAGTTTATGCACATGAACACATTTAGCCACTTAGGCTACTGCTCGACAGATGCTTAATCTGGTTTAGTGCCACCTTGATGTTTGGTGCAGCACTGCCATCAGGCTGCGGGCATTACTCCTTAACATCTGTCGCTCGGACTACCTGGGCTGTCACCACAATATAGGCCTAGACTTGCGTTACGACACGGAACTGATCAAACTGTCGTCTAGCTGTGTGCGGAAGATAACCATGGCAAATGATTAACCGGCATTATTTAAATGCCTGTCTGCGATGCTGTATATCACCCTTTGGCCGAGTTTCTTAACAGACGCCTTCGTGTCTAAGTATGGACCGGTGTTGGTTATCAGGGTCAAGGTGTATTGTAGTTGTCCCACGAAAGTCACGCATTGGCTTTTGCGTCAGATCTTGGGGTAGTTGGCAGCCACAGTGCAGCGCAGCTTGTTTCGCGTTCTCGTTGGTCAGAGTTCCCTCGGATGGACAGGTGAAGGGCTTAATTAGAGTGGCACAGCTTGTGATGAGATTTGGAAGGAAATGCCACTCTAGTATGCGTCTTAGAGCAGCTTAGTGAGCCAGACCTGCTTGACATGTTGATGTTTGAACAAATCCATAGTCTGCCTAGTGATGGGGATTGTTTACCGAATAGAGATTCAATTCTGTGGTTTACATTTATGCGCAGTTCTGCCATTAAATGAGATGCCATACAAGTGAAAATAAGAGTAGCAGAAAACAAAAGATAATTCTCAACAGTGAATAAAA
>NC_137917.1:18972943-18977943 GCF_963457725.1 Sprattus sprattus | reverse complement strand
TATACAAGACTGCCACATTGTGCAAAGAAAGCGTTTCTGAACTGCACTGCATTCAGTGTTTATAACGTTGCATAACTTTTAACTAGCTCCAGGTTTTCCACTATTGGCTCACAGGCAAATCTAACACTGGCATTAACCTTTGGAAGCCTTATTTTTTTATTACACCATTCAGTTACAGACTCCATTCCCACTGTGCTCATATGTACATCTCTGGCACAGTTTGCTGTGGTCCCATAGGGTCCTGTCTCTATAGGCTGGCATCATAAACGCCTGGAAATACATTAACTTGGACTGAAGTGTAAGTCTTTGGCAGCACTATCTGCTGGGTTCTGTAGGTACCTTAATGATGTGCGGTAGGTCCAAAGAGATTTGACCTGATTAGATTTTTTTGAAGGAGTTGAGTTTCTTGCTGTGTAATCATGCAAGTGTCAGTTCTTTGTACAGTTACATTGTCTTGTGCTGCGTTGGGCATATCTTGTATTTGCTGAAGGCTCATATTCTTAATGAGTTCCCTCTGGCTCACAACACAAGTTATTTCTAATGCATGTTGTGAGTCTCAGGAGAACGTTTTCTCCTTATTGAAGAGGTTGGTATGGTATTGGTTAGTGTTTGGCTCCCCACCTTGTCCATTGTTTGTGTGTGGAGTATATAATGCTGGATGGTATTAAAAGTTGCAAGTACGGCAGTTTGGAGTTAGTCAGCAGTTTAGAGTACACAGTGTAGTGATATGGTTTAGTATCAGGGTGGAGTGTGATAGTACATAGGGGGAGATGTGTGCGTGTGTGTGTGTATGTATGTGTGTATATATGTGTGTATGTGTGTGTATGTGTGTGTGTGTGTGTGTGTGTGTGTGTTGTGATGGGTGGGTAGTTGGGTAATGGTTTTGGACCCTCTGAAGAGGTGCCAGTCCTCGCTGTTCTTTCTGTTTCCTGTAAAAATGTCTTATAGGCCAAATGTGAGACTGTCTTACACAACGCGGCACACACGCACACCATGCACACACACCCACCCCAAGAGACTCCTAAAATCCAGAGGAAAGGGACACTATTGTTTCTGGTTCCCAGCGTTGCGTAACTCTCTACCACCCCCCACACACCCCCACACACACCCCCATGCTCCTGCATCTCAGGGGGTTTCCTCAGCCTTCATGTCTGACACACACACACACACACACACACACACACACACACAAACACAAAAAAACACACACTCTCACACACACACACTCACACACACTCTCACACACACTCTCACACACACAAACACACACACAGACACACACACATACACACACACACAGACACACACACACACACACACACACACACACACTCACACACACTCACACACACACACACACACACACACACACACACACACACACACTCACACATACATGTACATTTTTTGTACATGACCTCATGTCTTCTCCTAATGCCTAATTGTTGATTAGTAGATTGTGATTTGATTGTAAACATGTTTAGCATTTGGGTTAGACGGAACAGTGTGTTTTTCTGTGGAATACCACAAGTGTCAATGTGGGATTTATCTGAATGTTGTAAGGTGGAAACTCTCCCACAATCAGATTAATATACACAGAAATCTAGATAAGATAAACTGAGGAATTGCTGTTTTTTTGTCTCATGACAGCGTAGTTACAAGCCTCTTTTACACTTATTAAACATACAAAAATCAGTTGAAATGTTCTCCTAAAATGTTACCAATAATGTATTTTCCTGTTCTCTGTTTTGGAGAGCTTTATAAAAGTGCAGAATGTGCTGCGTGTTGAAACCATGTTTCTTCTCTCCAGCCAATCGGACGAGCTTTTGCTGTTGTGCAGCCTCCCTCTGAGAGGGAGTCTTTGAAGAACGAGCCAATCAAACCATCTGAAGAGAAGGTTGAAGTCATAAAGGTGAGGTGTTTGGACCTTAAATTATTGTTTGTGAGTGTGTGTGTTAGAAAATAGCTTGACATAGACATAGCTTAAAAGATTACTGTGACATCAGAAGTTACTTACCTTTTATTTTTATTTTTTGATGTGTGTGTGTGTGTGTGTGTGTGTGTGTGTGTGTGTTCAGGTGTACCTGAAAGCTCGTCAGCAGCAGCAGGCCCGACACCAGCAGAGCCTAAAGATGCTTTCAGAAGAAGTGTCACAGATTCAAGAGGTCAGAGGTCACCCCTCTCTCTCCCCTTCAACGACCTCTCTTCTTCTTCTTCTTCTTCTTCTTGCTCTCCCTCTCTCTCTCTCCCCCTCAACGGCCCCTCTTCTTCTTCTTCTTTCCCTCTCTCTCTCTCCCCCTCAACAGCCCCTCTTCTTCTTCTTCTTTCTCCCTTTCTCTCTCTCTCCCCCCTCAACGACCCCTCTTCTTCTTCTTCTTTCTCTCTCTCTCTCCCCCTCAACGACCCCTCTTCTTCTTCTTCTTGCTCTCCCTCTCTCTCTCTACCCCTCGACGGCCCCTCTTCTTCTTCTTCTTGCTCTCCCTCTCTCTCTCTCCCCCTCAACAGCCTCTCTTCTTCTTCTTCTTCTTCTTCTTCTTCTTCTTCTTCTTCTTCTTCTTCTTCTTCTTCTTCTTTCTCTCTCTCTCCCCCTCAACGGCCCCTCTTCTTCTTCTTCTTTCCCTCTCTCTCTCTCCCCCTCAACAGCCTCTCTTCTTCTTCTTCTTCTTCTTCTTCTTCTTCTTCTTCTTCTTCTTCTTTCTCTCTCTCTCCCCCTCAACGGCCCCTCTTCTTCTTCTTCTTTCCCTCTCTCTCTCTCTCCCCTCAACGGCCCCTCTTCTTCTTCTTCTTTCTCTCTCTCTCCCTTTTTTCTCTCTCGCTCTCCCCTCAATGGCCTATTTTCTTCTTTCTCTCTCTCTCCCCCTCAACAGACTCTCTTCTTCTTCTTTCTCTCTCCCTCCTTTCTCTCTCTCTCTCTCTCTCTCTCTCCCTCTGGAGTCTGTCCATCTCATTCTTGATATTGAATCCATGTTCTCCTGCTTCCACTAACTCAGCTGATCTCTCTGTGTTGTTCAGGTGAGGTATTGTCTGAAGAACTTGAGGGAACAGATGGCTGCCAAAAACCACACCTATAAAGTAGAGAGCAAGGTATGTGTGTGAGTGTACGTGTGTGTGTGTGTGTGTGTGTGTGTGTGTGTGTGTGTGTGTGTGTGTGTGTGTGTGTGTGTGTGTGTGTGTGTGTGTGTGTGTGTGTGTGCGTGTGTGTGTGTGACTGCAGGAAATCCCTGATGTTTTACCTTTACGGAAGGGTAAATTGACCCTTTGTTTGTTAACCTGTGTCAGATCCGGTTATCCACCACTGGCTCCAGAGACTCTAACGCCCATTCATCAGCATCAGCATCCACAGCATCCTCAGTGTCATCATCATCAGCACCAGCAGCAGCAGCAGCATCAGCAACATCTTCATCTTCTGCTGCAGAGCAGAAACATGACGACAAACAGGTAAGAAGGAACAAAGTATTCTCACACACACACACACTCACACACACACATATTTTTTCGTATGAATGGCGTTGCTTGGTGTGGCTTTGCTCACCTTAGCCCGTTGACAAATCACAGCCTGGATTTTTACTTCCATACTTTAGGGTCGATTTGCTTGAAGGTGTGTCTATAAGTAGGGGACAAAGGCCACAGGTAGTCCATATATATACAAATATTTGACGTAGTGGAGGCAAAGAACTCCATGATTCAAAGCATTATTTTAGTTATCTCCATTTATACCCCAGCTGCCATACCTGTATTTAGGTATGTATAACATCAGCCTACTAAGGAAACATTTGGTTTAGTCTAAAAAGGAAACCGACATGTTAGTACCTCTATTGATTGCACTATTTCTAAACCTGAATCCCTGCTGACATTAATGGTAGCGTCCAGCTTGCCAGCTTGCTAGTTCTCCAGATAGTAATTGTATTTAACCATGGAATGTATCGTTTTATCGAGGGTCCAATGTGAGCATAGCACAGTTGTTATAATGGAAACGCAAATTAGCTTGGTGCAGCACCGCCAAAAGTGACAATTGAAAAACCCCAACACACACACATACTATTTTTGGCTTCAAAACTCTCACACACCAGCAGGCTCTGTTTGTCCACAGGAACAATTAATTATATTCATATTTGACATTCCTAGTACACACACACACACACACACACACACACACACACACACACACACACACACACACACACACACACACACACACACACCTAATTTTAAAGACCTCTCACACACAATGCAGGGTGGAGTGTCATGACTCAAAGCACTTTTCAATATCTCAAAGCTGCACTGGATTGGACCTGAAGACTAGCCTCCATGACGCACACAGCAGGCCTGCACCACACGCTCATCTACTGGATTGTTCTCCAGCCAGTTCTGTCTTTCTTGGGAAGTTGAACAGTAACTGTAGGGCCTATTAGTAGGAACTGGAGCCCCTATAAATAGAATGAATGGGATCAGTTTTTTTAGAAAGAGAGCGAGAGAGAGAGAGGGAGAGAGGGAGAGAGGGAGAGAGAGAGAGAGAGAGAGAGAGACAGAGAGGGAGAGAGAGAGACAGAGAGGGAGAGAGAGAGACAGAGAGAGAGAGGGAGAGAGAGCATACTAGAGGGAGGGACTGACTGGAATGAGAGAGAAAGAAGGAAAGAAAGAAAGAGAGTGAGTCAGACACTAGTGGAGCAGTGGAGGCAGAACAGGAGAAACTGGAGCTCCGAGTGGAAAAAGAGTTCCCGAGTGACGCACGTTAAACGAGTGACCGCTCCCCCTCTTTCTCCCTCTTTCTCTCTCTTTCTTTCTCTTTAGCCCCCGCCCCTCTTTCCTGCTGATGTAAAAATAGACCACAGGCGGGTTTATGCTTGCAATAATGTTGTGTGTTAGTGTGTGTGTGTGTGTGTGTGTGTGTGTATGGATGTGTGTGTGGTTGTGAGATTTCCTTATTTTTCTCTGGGGGTGAATGTGTTTGTTTTTGGCTGTTTCGTTACATAACCAAAGGAGAACACCTGTGAGCTACC
>NC_137917.1:18925443-18967943 GCF_963457725.1 Sprattus sprattus | reverse complement strand
CCCTTGATGCTCTGTAAATAGTGAACGCTTGTTTTTGTAGTTATTTTTGATGTGATTTAGAAAGCATGTGTGAAGGCTTCGGATATTTCAATAAATCAGCCGAATCTCTATTGTCCGTCTGGTGTGGTTCACTGTCCAAAAAGGATGATTAATCTGTGAAAATAACATTCTTCAAAAGAACAGATTTAGCACTTTACCTAGAAAATAGCGTCAATAAAAGACTAAAGCTATGTGTCAAAGACTTTCAAATCCTAACTATATTTTCCATTCTTCATTTACCCTGCCTTAATTTATTTCACAATGTATTTTTAAGCAGCAGTTAAGGGATAAGTGTACTGTCTGTTCCTGTATCTGGCGAGTGAGTAGTTTGTCTGTAGTCTGGCAAGATTTAGTGATGGCGAGTTACTATTATATGCCAAGAGACAAAGCGCCATCTAGTGGCCAATTATGAAACTGACTATTTTGCAGTATTGGACAACAGTGAAGAGTACATTATTATTTTATCATAGAAGCCCTCGTCATGAAACCACAGGCCCAAAACAGGAGTGGACAAGAGATTACTGAGAGAGACAGGTTGTATTTAGATTCAGGCCCATGTTTAGTGTGTGCATAAAATAGTGAATAGTGTGAGACCAAGAGGCATATTTAGCTTGATGCTGAGAATTTTATGGTCTGGTCTCAAGGGCTCACAAATTCATGAGTCAGCGACAACATTACATTCAGGTACAGACTACAGGAACTGCACTGCAAGTTGATCACATGTGCACAACAATTCATGAATTTACAAGTGTAACATACTACTGTGCGTACTGAAAGAAACGCACATGCACACATACATGCACACGCACACACATAATTTTAAACATTCACCTATAAATTAACAAGCATAAATACAGTAAATGGAATAAAAGTGCACTTATAATCACAGTAGAGTAATGCACAGTTTAGCTGTTCAGAAATTAAGTTATTAAGATGCTTTTAAATCACTTCTATGGTGAGTGCTGCTGCAGACCGCAGAGGCTCATGGGAACTGGAGTCTTCATATGAGGGAATGGCACAAACCCAGGTAATGTACATTTCCCACAAGGCATGGTCTCAGCTCTGTAATATAGGTTGGGCTGCACCTGTAATGGTATTTCAGTAACAGTCTACACGATCTCCCACTATTTTCTCTCTTAAATGGCATATTGACAATACACACCTATAAAAGTTCCACTCTGATGTAGCTTGTGAGTGTGTGTATTTTCTGAATATAACTCCAATGCCGATTCGAGCCCTGGCCATTAGAAGCATGGACATGAAAACGCTGACAGACCCAAATGATAGTGAATGGAGGCAGGCTTCACCACAACTTGTAGTAAACTTACTAAGCCTATTTGAAACAATACCAACATAAATCTATGTATGAGCGGGCCACACAGGGCTGGCCTGAAGTTATCCATTCTCCCCTAGCTGATCCAATATGGGTAGGAGAAAGCCATGAAGCCTAACAGAATTTAAAAACAGCTTCCTAAAATCTCTAGATATGACATGGTTATGGAAGGACACGGGATGGTGGGACATAGTTTTTATCTCACTTAGCGATTCTGCAGTGCGATTGAAAGAGAAAAGTCTTTCACCATGGCAGTAAGGCTCTGTACATCTCGTTTCAGGGAATGTTTCACGGCTAAACAGCTAAAAACGGATAGAAACGTTTATCTCGCGCACCTTTCCTTGGAAGCAGATGACACAGCACTCCGATACACACTGTAAGTGCTTGTGGCTGCTTCAGCAACCATGTGTATGGTCTTGCACTAACATGTTCCTCCCCAGTCTATGAAGTGTAAAAGCTCTCGTCATTCATTCATTCCAGTGATTCCCCAGTAAGCTTCTCAAGTGCTCTCCTTACACCTCTCACTCTCTCTTTCTCTGATGAGTTTTAAAGAGTGCTTTCCAGTGTGTTGTAGTTGTCCTTGAAGTTCTTGAGCTCCAGGAAGTGTTTGGGCCTCTTGCTGCGCTGGCCCGAGGAGGGCAGGTAGGTGACCTGGATGGTGGAGGCTGAGGACTGACTGGGGGAGCTGGTCAGGTCCTTGGCAGCAGACTGGTGCTGCTGGTTAAGACTGGCGGAGCTCAAGTGGGTCTTTACACT
This sequence comes from Sprattus sprattus, assembly GCF_963457725.1. Lineage (NCBI taxonomy): Eukaryota > Metazoa > Chordata > Actinopteri > Clupeiformes > Clupeidae > Sprattus > Sprattus sprattus. The sequence goes on along the minus strand of NC_137917.1, from coordinate 18,965,815 downwards.
GGAGAGGGAGACAGAAGACATGATGTTAGGATGGTGCTGCTGGTTAAGACTGGTGGAGCTCGAGTGGGTTTTTACACTGGAGAGGGACACAGAAGACATGACGTTAGGATGGTCCTGATAAGGATCTACATAGGAAGAACTCTGTGTGCGTGTGTGTGCGTGTGTGTGTGTGTGCGTGCGTGCGTGCGTGCGTGCGTGCGTGCGTGCATGTGTGTGTGTGTCTATGTACTTCGTGTGTTAAAAATAAGTGTGTGTTTGTAAATGTTTTCAACTGACTGAGGAGGAGAGATTGTAGTGGAGTGTGCTTTTTAGATTTCAAACATCCATTTGAGTTTTAATGATAAATTCAGGATTGATATCAGAGCAGGTGGATGAGAATTGTAAGTGAGAGGTTGTGAAGACAGAGTAACAAAATCAGAGATAGAGATGGAGAAAGCAAGAAAAACAGAGTGACCAGAAAGTGTGAGAGAGAGAGACAGATGCAAAGGGAGAAGAGCTAAGAGACTAGAGGTGAGTGGAATCCTGTGGTACTCACACAGTGGCCAGTTCATTCAAAGCATCCTGATACTTCAGAAACTCAACTTCTCCAAAGGCCTGTGCAAAATCAGACACACACACACACACACACACACACACACACACACACACACACACACACACACACACACACACACACACACACACACACACACACACACACACACACACTCTATTTCAAATGTATTCTGGAATGGATGGATTAACAATCTATAGCTTCCCCCTATATATTAGTCCAAAGTCCAAAGGGCTGCCAAACACAGAACAAGCTGCTAAGGAATAAAAACCAATACTCAAAGTTCAACAAGTTATCAACAAACATATTGATCTTGACATATTGATTAGCATCTACAGCTTACCCCTATATTTTAGAGTAAGCCCAATGGGTTGCCGAACACAGGACAAGATGCTAAGTAAGACATTTTAATACCCAAAGTTCAACATGTAATCAACAAACATATTGATCTTACCCCTGTTCCGTGTCTGGCACTGTCGTAGCCCTCCACCAGTCTGTCGATGAGGCCGCTGCGTGGGGTCTTAAACAGAGAGTGGGAGTTTCTCAGTTCCATCAGCCAGTTCCGGTACCGCTGGCCCGTCAGAGCGCTGGAACTGTGACCCAGCTCATGGAAAGGCAAATCTGAACACAAACAGGTGAGACCACACACACACACACACACACACACACACACACACACACACACACACACACACACACACACACACACACACACACACACACACACACACACAACGGCGCATTAATGGGAAGGGAAAAACTATCAGTGCATTGTGACTCGCACAAGATCATAGAAGAACATGTGTGAAGTAAGAAATATTGCTCACTCACCTGTGTCTCTGATGGCGTCTAATGCTTTCATTCGATAGAGGTAGTTATAGCATCCTGAAAAATCAAATGGTATGTGTTTTGTTGACTTTCTCAGCTTTTCCTGGAGAGTGTATGGAAGTGCACTGTGTCTTGTCACTTATAGTAATAAACCATAAGTGGCCTAGTTTATTCAGTTAATTTAAATATTTTAAATTATAATTCACATTTGGAGTGGAAATAAATTGAATTACAGAGGGCCAAGCATACACGAATGCCCCAAATAGCCTTTGTTTTAACTTAGTAGATTTCTATTATAATCCATTACCATTACCATTCTGACCCCGATATGTGAGTCGTACATCTTCTGGTCCCAGGAGGCGCGGCTCGTAACGGATGTTGTTCACCTTGGACAGACGTGAGTCTATCTGCTCCCTCATGTCCTGAATTTAGATCAAAAATAGGCTTTAGCCCTACTCAGAGAACAGTTGGAGTAAAGGTGAGTTCAAACCGCTAAGTTACCCACCGATAAATCGCTCTTAGTTTACCAAGTTTTAAATGTCAATAGCCATTAAGCCCGAGGTAAGGTTTTAACTTGAAGGCTACCTTTGGAGCGTTGTGACCCAATGGTACGTGTGGTCCTCGGCGAGACTTCATCGCGAACCGCATAATCTGTCTTTTCACGAAAATGAACAGCAACACAAACACCTAAAACAAAGGGAAAGTCACGGTTTGTGGATATATCATGTCTCAATTCAAAACACAATTAAAATGACCACCAATAGCCCATTAGTGCCACTCTTTTCACCTGTTGTGAAACCAGTTTGTTCAGCTAAGGAAATTTAAAAGGTCTAGATTTAAGCCTTTTAACGTTAGCTGAAACCTCTCTTCCTTTGCACTTTTACAGGCACTTGACTATAATGTCACGCTTAATGTCACTTTAGTTTGATAGGAACGTCCATTTTACTACAAATATGCTTAGCAATAACGATAAGAAAACAAATCATCTGTATTTTGAACAACCCTTACCAGACTACCGTAGGCCATCACAAGCACTACGTTGACTCCTGAGAGAGGCGAGTCCGAGGAAGACATGATGAAATGCGTCGATTACAACTCTTAAAGTTATGTCTTCTTCAGCAACTCGTATGAAAAATAAAGAGTAATCCAAGTTGGACCATTATTTGTTTATTTTGAAATACTGTCCAGACATTTCACATTTCCTGTTTTGAATGTTTTCCTGTCTCTGGTCACCTGACTTCTTCGCCGGGGACGCTTGCAGCTAAGGTACTGGGATATTTCATTGTGAAATGTCGCCATCTACTGTCATGGAAGAAGCTCTGCACTGATCTTGATTTGCATTTCCCAGTGGTGTTGCCTGTGTGAGTTGTCTTCGGCTGCAAGATTTAAGATTAGACTAGATTCCACTTTATTGTCATTGCATAGAGAATAAGTACTCAGACAACGAGTTTTTAGTTAAGCATCTTATCAGAAGTGCAAATAAAGCAGAAAAGTGCAGAGCATGTATAAATGTATGGCAGTAATATATAAATACGATTAAAAAAGCATGGGTCATGTAAGCAAGGTGATCTTTGTGTGAATATCTGGACTGGACAAAACATCTAGAATTCTTTAGTTGTGGTCTTTATTTGTGGTTATGCGATTCCAAGTGTTCAATATGGGATTATAGATACAGTACATCAATTTAGATTTGTTTTTAAAGTCATTATCAGTCAACTCAAGGGAGAAGAATATCTCCTCTGCAGGTTAAGTAATTGCTTTTCTTGAGTAAAGAATGTTACCAAATGTTATTTGTGTTTCAAATCAACCCCCCATTGTCTTGTTTTTGCTGTGTTTTCTTTTAAAGCCACAAATCACTTTCCTGTCCACTAGATTGCACCAGATGGCAGAAAATGCAGAAGTGGTTACATGATGCAATCATACAAAACCACTTTGTTTGTCATAGACTGCATTTGGGTTCTGCAGGTGACTCAACAATCAATTAAATGTAAACCCAAGGCCCAGGGTTTCATTAACCAAACCTCTCTTACTCAGTGCACCCTCTTGCATCATTTTTAACCCATAGGCCTACTGTGTGTGTGTGTGTGTGTGTGTGTGTGTGTGTGTGTGTGTGTGTGTGTGTGTGTGTGTGGTTGTGGGTGTGGGTGTGGGTGTGGGTGTGTCTATGTACTCTGTGTGTTGTGCATTTGTCACATGTCCCATCACAGATTAGTGTGTCTGACGGGGGAGGCGAATATAGCCTGTGACAGCTAGCATGTTGATGCTGATGAGAATAAGGATCTCCTTTGTGCTCGGTGATCTGTATCTGTCAAACTGCTTTAAATGGCTGTGTTGTTGGCCTTCCCACACGAAGTGCATATTAAAACTCCTTCTCTGTCTCATTCTCCTTTTCAGTCTGTTTTTTCCCTCTCTCTCTCTCTCTCTCTCTCTCTCACTCACTCTCTGCAGTCTACTGCTCTCTGTCCTTGCCATGAGGGTGTCGTGCCCTCATGTCTCCTCTCTGTTGTGATTGGTTCTTCTGTTTCTTGTATCTGACACGCTTGCGGGCGCTAGCTTGGTGCAAAAAACTCATACAGGATGTGGTGAAGTTTCTAAGACTGTTGCTCTCTTCTTCTGTTAACGTCTTCCTTTGAGCTGAGAAACCGAGGGAGAAAGCACAGAAGACAATTCGATGCAAACAGGTAAACGACTTCCAACGATTCTATTTCTCGTCTCAGATTAGACTTGGTTAGACAGCATTTTTCCTGAGAGATAAGTGAATTCAGCTTAAATGATGCATATAATTAATTGATAATCATTAAGTGATCCCACCTCTCCGTTCATCGGGATGTATCTTAACTTCAAATGCCAGTTCTCCTATGCTTGGGCGAATCAGTTGTTAAAATAAAAATACTGTAATGACATTGGCTGGAGTCTGTACTGATATGCCATTCAGTAGAAAGTGCCATGGCTGTTTTTGCCAGAAGGCAGAGTAGAGTGTGGCCTGCAGAAGCTTTCCCCTCCATTTTTAGTCTGACTGAAGTATACATTCACTGTTCTCTTACAATAGCAATTGATGACATTAACATGTTCTTTAAATATGCCTTACCCAGGGATGGTCCATGGTACCGTTGCGTCACACTGCAGTTGATTCACAGTAGTCTGTTTGTCAGTTTGTTAGTTTCAGTGATCGTGTCGACAGGTGTACGTACGTGATTGTTAGTTTCAGTGATCGTGTACGTGTACGTGTACGTGTACGTGTACGTGATTGTTAGTTTCAGTGATCGTGTCGACACGTGTACGTGTACGTGATTGTTAGTTTCAGTGATCTTGTCGACACGTGTTCGGTTGAGGGGACGGTTGAGGTCACAGAGAGTTGATCAAGCGGTTTCACAAAAGTTTCCATTCATGGGGCTGCAGAAATCACATTGCAGAATGCCATGCAGTTCCGTCCAAACAAACTCTTCATAGCACTTGAAGCATTTTACCACGAATGCCACACATTCGTCCGTTCACTCACAGAGTCCAGCTCACCAGCAGACAGAGTAGTCATGCAAGGCACCAACCAGTCCCCCAGACACAGACAGCTGGGGGTTCAGTGTCTCATTCTTGGACACTTCAGCATGAAGCTAGGAGGGGTCAGAATCAGTCGCTGAACTGTTGCCAGGTGAGAGAGTGGGCTACTTCGTGGAACACTGTTTTGTTACATTTTCAGCCTAGTATTTATAATTTTTTTGTCAATTCTAAGACAGCATTTGTCAGAGTTTTGTAATTGATTGTTTGTGTCTGTGTAGCTCCATCGGCCTATTACCTTGGAAATAAACTCTTTCTGTGTTGGTAGAAAAGCGTGAGCACTGTAGGTGTGCTTCTTGTGGCAAGCTTAAGCACTGTAACCTAACCTAGATGAGAGGTTTAACAGGTGGACGTCAGGTATGTCATAGGAAACAATAGATAAATCGGTTGTTTGAGTCTTGTTCAACAGACTAAAAGGATGTAGAACCTCTGTGCCCCTCCCACTTTTTAACCACCATCAACCCCCCCCCCCCCCCCCACTCCCATCTCCTCCCTCCCTCTCTGTCTCTCTGTCATTCTTCTCTGAGGCCTTATAGGCTGAAACGATGTCATAGCAACAATAGGTGCAGAGGCCCATGGGTATTAGTCTCTGTAGGCCTCTGTGTGTGCATGTGTTTATGCATTTGTCTTTGTGTGTGTGTTGGATGGGGCTGGTGGGGTTATATATATATATATATGTGTGTGTGTGTGTGTGTGTGTGTTAGATGGGTGGTGGAGTTGTGTGTGTGTGTGTGTGTGTGTGTGTGTGTGTGTGTGTGTGTGTTAGATGGGTGGTGGAGTTGTGTGTGTGTGTGTGTGTGTGTGTGTGTGTGTGTGTGTGTGTGTGTTAGATGGGTGGTGGAGTTGTGTGTGTGTGTGTGTGTGTGTGTGTGTGTGTGTGTGTGTGTGTGTGTGTGTGTGTTGGATGGGGGAGGTGGAGTTGTGTGTGTGTGTGTGTGTGTGTGGAGGTGGTGGTGTTCTGTGTGTGTATGTGTGTGTGAATGCCTGAGCAATCGGTGAACACACACCGTGTTCCTGTCTCCGTTCCTACATGCATGCATGTGTGTGTTCTCGTGTGCCCATTCCCATGTTCACATGCATTAGCATAATTGCATTAGCCACGGCTGTGCACCTACAGACTCCATGTTCATGTCAGATGCCAGAATGAATGACACATGGTACATGTGTGCCTCTATTGTGCGTCCAGCAACGCTTCATGTTTTTGGCCTGGCTATGACTCACACTACACACCAAGGAAACGTGCCCCAGGTGCTTGTACAGTATGTATGTCTGTTTGAACACAGAGAGTTCTTTGTCACCTAACACCATCCATGCCATGTCAACGCCATCAACACTAGGAATGCGGTCCTGTCTGAGTGTGACAGAGAGAGAGAGAGAGAGAGAGAGAGAGAGAGAGAGAGAGAGAATGAATGAGAAAGAAAGGAGTGGGAGGAGGAGGAAAGAGGAGGAGGAGGCAGAAAAGAACAGAAGGAGCAACAATAGGGAGGGGGCAGGAAAGGTGGCAAACCAGTCAGACAAGTCTGAAGAACTATAGATTCATCAGGGAAAAATGACAGAGTGCTAAGACAGAAAGAGAAAGACAGAGAGAGAGAGAGAGAGAGATACAGACAGAGAGTAAGAGAGAGATTGGATGAAGAGAACCTCTTCACTCACAAATCCTACAGGTGTTGTGCAGTAAGCCAGGTTGCAGTGTAGTTTGCCTACAGGTGAGAGAGAGCTTCTCAGCCCTTACGGGAGCAGTAAGGGACCATGTGTGAGTGTGATCGTTGGAGCCAGGCGAACAGGTGCTTCTGTAAGCTGACACGCTTCTTCCATTCAGCTGAAGCAGCAGAGGTAGGGTCACACATACAGGCTCATGCTTTGTCTCTTTATCTCTGCTCTATCTCTGGCACTCTCTCATCTGTGCTCCACATCTCTTGTTTTCTATAGGTACATCTGTACATCTGTATGCCAGTAAGCTGTGTTCATTTCTCAAGGCTGATTTGAGAAAGATAAAGGTTTATGTTAAATCTTTATCTCTCTCTTTCTTTTTTTCTCTTTCTGTCTCTCTCTAACTCTATTTCTTTCTCTCTCCTCTTTCCCCACATGCATGTTCTGTTTACCCTCTCTTGTTTAATCAGCTCTCCCTTGAACTCCTCCTTACCCACTCCATCCCCCTCAGCTGCTGCTTCAACCAGTCAAACACAGAAACACAGTTCTCAGGTCAGAACTCAAGCTCCCTGCATTTGGCCCCTCGTGTTGCCGGGTTACAAAACTAGCGCAGATGTATGTGTGGTGCCTGACCTGATGCCTGTGTTTGATCATTGAGTTTGTATTCAAGGGCGGGTCAGTAACAGCTGAGGTTGACGTTAAGGTCCTAGTGTTATCAGGTTGTTGATTGTTCTCATTCAGGTGTGGTTCGGTAGCCCTCCAATCCAGCGTCTACAGTCTATGTAAATCTGTGCCACGGTGTCTATCGCAACCGTTTCTAATCAGATCGTAGTCAAACTGTGTTTTAACGCCTTCTTTGGCCCTGCTTTGAGTTATTTTGTGTAAGAGGGTTTTGAGTGTACTGAGAGTCTGATTGTGTTGGGACAATGGGTCAAGGAAAATGTTATGTCCATGTGCCACATGTGATGTTTTGGATATTTGGCTGCTTTGTTTGTGTGTTTGACAGTGTGTTGTCTCTGTGTGCTACGACTTTGACAGTGTAACCAATTGTGCCCCTGTCAGGATTGCTGTTTTTCCTGTTATCTATTGGCTAATCCGGTTTTGTGTGTGTGTTTGTGTGTGTGTATGTATGACAGAGTGGCAAAAGTATGTTTCCTATGTAAACAGACATAAAGAGAGAGAGAGAGAGACTCTCAGAAAGTCTCAGCCGATATTGGCTTAAGTCGGGCTTTGCTATCCATGGGGGGTTAGTGTTTCTGACCACAATGAGAGCATTGTGCTGTTATGTGAAGCGTTATGAAGGCTCGAGGATTACAAATGACAAGTTACATGCACCTCCATTTAGTGTGATTGATGTGTGAGCTAATAAGATGTAACACGGGATATCTTGTCAACCAGATGAAAAACTATAGGTCATCATACACAAATACTTATGAACGGAATTAGCTTTTCTTACATTTGGTCAATCTGTGATATATTTATGAAATCCATTGATAAAGCTAATGTTATTATCAATGGATCAAATCCATTTTTAAGTAACTTGCAACTGACAAATTCATTTGAAGAATATGGGTCTCTCCAAGAGGGTTTGTTGTGATTGTTGCAGCCAAAAATAACTGAATTTGCTGTTTGGAATTTGCAATTTAAAATTGTGCTGATTTAATTTTAATTAATCTGTGGGATGTCCTTAACAATTGTGATCCCACATGGATCTTGTGATGGTTTGTTGTAATTGTTGCGGCCAAAGGTAATGGAATTTTGTGGTTAAAATTGTGGTGGTTTTAGTTAGATAATATCAAAAAATAATGCACAAATTCCTGGAATACACACGTTTTGGTGAAAATACTGCAGCAATAAGAGAACTGCAACCGGCAATTGCAGTTGTGGAAAATCCTTGAATCTGCATGTGATTTGTGATAACAAAAGATCGCAAAATCCAGAAAGGACTGAAAAAAACATTAACTGATTTCTGCTGCAAAACCCTCATTGCCACATCAAATATGACACTTTGACTTAAAACCCTTTTCTCTGAGTTTTGCCATTCACTCTCACACACCCTCATTTCCTCTTCTTCCCCTCTTTCTCTCTCTCATTCGTTTTTCCTCTTCTTTTCTCCATCATCCTCTCAGATGACTATAATCAGACTGCTTTGCCCTTTAAAATATCCCGCTCTTTAAATGCACCATAATTAAGTTTGGCCGTCCCCAGCAGTGGTTGCCTGTGTTTGACCTGGATACGATTACCAAAGCATTCCAGGGAATTAGATCAGGATTCGAAGGAGGGAAATAAACTCTATCCTTGTCTTCCTTCTTCTTCTCCCAGGCATTTCAAGAAAACAAAAGCTGATGAGGGGGAAAAAACGGGACCACGAACGACAACAGACTGCAAAGATGACCACCGCAACCCATCGAAACTGAGGCCAGAGACTTGTGGAGGGAGAAAAAGAGACCAGCGGCGGGGCTGGAGACAAGCAAGAAAACAAACGCACCAGGCACACTGAAGTGTAAATGGACTGTCAAACCTCAAGGACCAAACGGATGTAAACACTTGTGTTCCTCTCCGTCTAAGCATCAAAGAATGTTTAGACTCAAAAGGAAATGATGACAGGGACAGCATATTTTCTGAGTGTGCCTTGGTGTCTACCAGACCACAACACTTTTTCTCTACAATTGTCAACATGCTGACAGAACTTACCTGCGGCCAAGCCTTCTTGTCATCATAAAACACCTGTGGATTTCAACACACATGGCCCGTCCACATTCTCTGGAGTAGCTGCATAACTTCAAGTTGTTTCTATTTTTCTTCTTGGACTGTTCACATATATAATTATGTTAAGACTTTGTTTTTGTTTGACACTGAATGGTATGTTTTTTCTTACATTTTTGAAACTCTTTTTGAAACCACACTGGCTAAATCCTTCCATGAGCTGACCAAACCTAATGGAGGGCTATATGAAATGGAGAACCAACTATATAGCAAAGCCACTGGACTTTTCCAGAAAGGGGGGGTTACCAACACAACAATGTTCCAATTCCAGGGACTAATCGCTTTTGTCTGAATGTTTATATTATAATTCCGCCTATCAGCCGTCCAAGACTCAGAACATTTACTGAAGGCCTTAGCATGAGTGTGCCAGTGAGATCAGCGGTTGCAGATTTGAACACACTACCTCAGTCATCCAGCTCAAGGAGCGGTGCTCCCACAGATGAGTCACCATCTGACAGCGCAGTGCCTCGGTCTGCAAGCCGCCCTGCGCAGGGTTCAGCGGCAGCACGCTTCACTGTGCGCTCTGCCAACAGTGTCCCAAACCTGGGGTTGAGGATCAATCTGAGGAGCCTGCAAGGCGTCTTCAAAGAGGCTGGTGGGGCAGAGGCAGAGGCAGCGGAGGTCGCCCAAACGGCCAAAGGAAGCTCCTCCACCAGCCACCAGCGGAGCCCTCCCAGAGAGGCCCACACGGACATGGACTCAAAGGAAAGAGGCAGAGCTCCGAGTCGTGTTAAATTTACACCTGACACCAAGGTGGCCACTGGCTGGGGGACCCGGGGTGGCACTGCTAGTGATGTGACACCCAGGTGCAGTGCTGATGCAGATGATGCAGGAAAGGCCAGCAGCCCAATAGGAAGTGCAAGAGGAAGGAATGAGTGGAGAAAAGTGAACATGCAAAGCAGAAGCAAGAGCCTGGACTTGAGGGGTGGAGTCGAGGGCAGAAGCCCAGCGGGGACACAACACTTATCCACACTTGGAGCCTCAGTCAGACGTGCAGAGAGTTTGGAGAGGAAAGAGGTCAGTAACCTTGATAGGAGAGGATCATACAAGGACTGTGACGGAGTTAGCCGTATATCCTCACGAATACAGGCATACAATGCCGTCAAAGGGAACGAAAAGCCTATATCCTCATTGAAAGAGGAAGAAACGGCGACCTCTTCACTGAGGTTGAACCGAGTGATCCGTACTCTAGATCGGGCAGGTGGGGATCGGTCTTTGCCATTAAGACTTAGACATCAAGATACCCAGAGGTCGCCTGTGGAGGGGGGTTACCCACGGAGACGGTCCTGTCAGGAGGAGTCGGGCCTTGATGGAGACAAGCAGAAGATTGGGTCCTGGCTGAGAGATCTCGGAGCTACTGGATCAAAACCCAATGAAGTCACTGGAAACCAAACCATCTCGAATCGAATTGAGAAGCTTTATAGAATCGGTGGATCAGATGATACAAAAGCCAAGCGCCATTCCGCTCCAGTTGGTGACTGGCTTGATGGCTTGCCTTCAGATTTCAACCAAAGAAAGTTGAATGCAGATATTGGCTGCCCACCCTGTACGCCTCATGGTCAATGGCAAGCGCTGTCTTGTAATGTGCAGCGGGGAGGAACCTTCCCCAGGAGATTTAATTGTGGTGACAACAGTTCATTGAATGATACTCCACGCCCCTCCCAAATCTCTAGGAGGGACACCTTACCCAGTCTGAGCACCACCGTGACACCAGTATCCTCCCTATATAGGGCAGGGTCAGTGGAGAGGAAAGTCCCTCACACTCCTGATGTGGGTCTCTACACCAAGTCTTTAGAGAGAGGCAGGAGCAGGCTCTCTGCCACCGCCCAGCTCAAACATCTGAGGGAAACAGAGACGCCATTGCAGGTGGTTAGTAAGGAGATAGTCTTGTCAAGTCCGAAAGGTGCCGGTGTTGTCAAGGAGAGGAGTTTAAAAGGAGAACAGTTGAGAGTGACTATGGATAAAGACGTCACGGGTGAGAAAGCCAAAGAGAGTGTGATTGGTATCAGGGGACATGAGAGCCAACGCAAAATTGTGAAATCTGATGCCACAGACAAACTCAGCAGGACAAAAGATTCTCACGAGCCACTGGCTATGGCTAATAAAACACCTGAGTCAAAGCTTCCAGAGAAGGAAGATGCCAGAGAAGGAGCATTCCAGAGAAGGAAGATTCCAGAGAAGGAGCATTCCTCAGCAGAAGGTTTCATCACGCCAATGAAAGCACAGGCCCCCCCAGTGAAAGGTCAGGCCCCCCCAGTGAAAGGGTCCAAGAGTGGAACAGAAGATGAGGATGTATTTGACACTGGCGTCAGTGCAGCCAAGGCCCCGATCAGAAGGCAGGAAACGGTAAAGGGTAAATTTAGCACCCCTTCTTTGGAATCGGTACGGAACACTATCCATAAATTTGAGGCACTGGCCCAGCAAAGCCAAAGTGCTTCCCAGTTCCTGAAGTCCAGAAGAGCTTTTTCGGTTCCGGAGCATCCGACAGACAGGGGAGGATTGAGGAAAAGTGAATCTTCTCATGCCTTGGGAGGGAGAACACAAGAGGGGAATTCTGGGAGTTTGAGGGGCAACCCACAGGACAAAGCTTGGCCAATGAGATCAGTCTCTGTGGATGAGGTAGTTCTGAGGCAAGATAACTTTGAGAAGTCTGAAAAAGGTCTAAAGGTTGAAACCACAAAACCATCCTCACAAATAACAGACCCAAAATCACATCTGCATAAGGATGCTTATAAGAAGAGGAAAGACATGGATGAGCCAGATTTCCATGCAACGTCCGTCCATCCTGTCATAAACACAGTTGCAATCCAGGACAGTGTTAAAAGCAACAGTAAACCAGAGCTCAATCTCTCTTCCCATCACCAAAACAACTGGAATAACAACTCCAATGGGAGAGCCATGTTTGTCGCGCTGAATGACCCCGCAATCCTCGGGGGTGGTGTCTCTGAAGTTTCCCATATCTCAGAAGGAGACGCAGACAGGACACCCACCAACTCTCCTGAGCGGCTTCCCTTGTTTCCCACTCTTAATGGGCATTTGCCGACCCCGTCCAAGGCACACGTCTCCTCAGACGACATCCACCATCCACCTGGTCCCGACTCTGAACCGCCCACCCCCACTAACAGCTTCCAATCCACCCAGGACCCGCTGTTCAATCATGGTTCTGCAAGTCCCACTGATTGCCCTCCGCTTGATAGACTGACTCTGCTGGACAAAGCAGGGGACTCCGGGCCTTTCAGTGTGTCTGTGGCCAGGTGGAGCTCTGATGAGGAAGATGATGAGGAGAACTATGACACACAGAGGGATGACAACTCAGACTCCGACTCAGGTGAATCTTGTCTGACCATCACCAGTCACATGAGCCTATCAGATCGGAGGAGTTTTTCAGTCAGGTGGGTGACAAGTCATTGACAAAACTGGAATTAGAAATCGTCTATGTTATCATAATATATGTACACATAGATTTATATTGTACGTACAATACAACGTAATACTATAGTACAATTCTTATTAAATGAATCTGACACTAATGGCAATTCTTCATCTTAATCATCGGTCATTACAATTCTGCTATTTATTGCAATTAAGCTTCTTTCTAATTACCTCACCCATACTCAGGCATTATTTGTTTGTCAATTTGATCTCTCTCTCCTTCTCTGTTTTCCCTTTGTCATGTCCCATATCTCTCCATCTTACTGGTTCTGTATTATCTCTTTCTCTCTAACCAAAATACTATCCTTCCAAACCTGTAGTCTGTCAGAGCTGTGTAGTTTTGGAGGAGTGGACTACTCCCCCCCAGAAGACAGTGAGGAGGAGGCTGATGACTGGCCCCCAGGCCGCTCGGCCTCCCTGAGCTCAGACATGTCTGTCATGTCCTGTGTGACACTCTTGGGCACAGAGGAGCTCGACAGCCTCCTGCAGGACGTACGAAGCCTGGGGGACGACACCCTACAGGTAACACCCTACAGTGACCCCTGACTCTTTACAGTGACATTGGACCAACTTTAACCTCTGTGTCAAGCCTGCATGTTGATGATTGTGCACACACAAATCGTTTATGAGTAATTCATAGAGCCTTATTTAAGCTTTAAGTAGTGTAAAGAAGTGTAGTGATTCCTGTAGTTTGAATCCATTGCCCTCTGGAACAAAACAAATGCTGGTTATTTGTAGTTTTACCTGGCAAGCTATATAACCTGTATGGAAGAGTTACCCCGGTGGATAAACGTTGGTTTTCAGTTGACAATCAATAATGCCTTATGATTAATTCCTTAGTTCTGTGTATGACAATCCAAGGGATACCCTTCTTGTGGATCACAGTAGTTTGGCGTAAATGCCTATACTATACCATTAGCTACTTTCAGCTAACATTTTTCCTCTGTATAATTCTGTTTTCTAGAACTATGAAGATGTCCAGGTGGTGGTCCTGCATAAGGACGTAGGCATTGGTCTGGGCTTCACTGTAGCAGGGGGAATTGACCAAAACAAGCCAGTCACAGTATGTGCTTGTTTTTCCTTTCTTCACCACATTGCTGAATAAGACCGGTAGCATTCGGATCCCTGATGAAATGTCTTTCACACACTCCCACTCCTCTCAGGTGCACAAGGTGTTCTCACACGGTGTGGCCGATCAGGAGGGCTCCATCCGGGGAGGTGACCTGGTGCTGTCAATCAATGGCACCACGCTGCAGAACTCCGCCCACTGGGAGGCGCTGCGCACGCTGCGCAAGGCCAGGGGGCGGGACATGGCTGTGGTGGTGCTGCAGAGGGGTGGAGTGAGCGGTTCACGTCAGAAACGGACCAATCGTGGGAAAGAACCTTCAAGCACAGCCCAAGGAGAGACAGGTGAGGGTAGAACTCAATCAAATCAAATCAAATCAAACTTTTTTTGTACGCCGTATTTCATACCAGGAGGTAACGCTCCTCGCAGAAGGAACAAAATGTGTGTGAGATAAATCAACAGGAAATTACTTTCTAACCACACTGGAGGGACTAGAGGAGGTGGGAAAGAGCTAAAGCTGATAGCCAGCCAGTATCCAGTGGGAGGGTGCAGTGGCAGAGATAAAACCAAAGGGGAGTAGGTGAGAGGACAGTCTGAAGAGAAATAGATGTTTCTGATTTATTTTTGTTTATTCAGTTCACCGGAGGTTGGCATTACTTTTTACAATGTCAGTCGTTGAGTTGTAAATGGACGAAATATGGTTTAGGTTTAGGTTGAGAGAGGCATTCACAGTAAACATGTGTACACAGTATATATTTGTCACAGTATTTATTGTGTAATAATTGTGTCATGATTTGGCTATCTTGTTTGCCAGCACTAAATGGAAAAAAGATGGTGCTTGTGATGATATTGATAACATGTTATATAACTTGCCAATTAAAAGTGAAACATCAGCCTAACCCACAGCATGTGTGTGTGTGTGTGTGTGTGTGTGTGTGTGTGTGTGTGTGTGTGTGTGTGTGTGTGTGTGTGTGTGTGTGTGTGTGTGTGTGTGTGTGTGTGTGTGTGATTAGGTCGGCAACTGCATGTGACACTGAAGAAGCGAAGCTCTGATCTTGGCTTCAGTCTAGAGGGAGGGGTGGGCTCCAGTCTTGGGGACCGACCCCTCGCTGTCCAAAAGCTTTTTCAAGGTAAGGAGACCACACACACACACACACACACACACACACACCCATACACAAAAAACCCGAACAGACATACAAATAGCCTGAACACAAGTAATATGAATGTGTGTGTTGAAGAGCCATTTCAAAGCAGGAAGTGCATCCTTCCGCACCTAAATTGTTTTCAGGTTCCAATTCTGTGGATATAAATCAACAATCTGGGTTCCCTCTCCCTCTTCCTCTCCCTCTCCCTCTCTTTCTCTCTCTTTCTTTCTCTCGCTCTCCTTCCCTCTCTCTCTCTCCTTCCCTCTCTCTCTCTCTCTCTCCCTCTCCCTCGCCCTCTCCCACCCTCTCTCTCTCGCTCTCTCTCTTTATCTTTATCTCTCTCGCTCTCCTTCCCTCTCCCTCTCTCTCTCTTCACCTCTCCCTCTGCCTCTCTCTCTCTCTCCCTCTCCCTCTCTCTCCCTCCCTCCTTCTCTCTCTCCCTCTCAGGTGGACCGGTAGGAGAGGTTTGTCCCGGTGATGAGCTACTTGAGGTCGAGGGCCGGAGTATGACAGGCCTCATGCGTCTGGAAGCCTGGCAGCTCATCAAGAAGCTTCCCATTGGCCCTGTGAAGGTGTTGCTACGCCGACCGCACAAACCGCACTGACAAACTCATTGCCAACAGACATCCCGTCTTGCCCATGCTGCCATAGCAACTATTTAAAGAGTATTCTAGAGCACTGGAGGGCTTCTCTTAGCATACAGTAGAGAGGCTTGTTTTAAAATCATGGAATCCCTGTTATGAAAATGCACAATTTTTATATCATTGCATCTATCATTGTAAAGTAAGTGTCTGTCCTTATGAAGTTATATTTTTGTGTGTCTTTAAATAAAATATATGTAACTTTTTGTTTTTTTAAAACACTGCTCTCTCCTTTTTTTGACAATCACATGTGAATAACTGAAAGGGAAATCTTGAATGGGGGTTGTTGAATCAGGTACTCCACTAGACAGAATTAGAATTTGTGCCACAGATTCAATGTGAGTAATTACTATGAATAACGTGTTCACCTGTCACTCCTCTTTCTGCCTTTTGAGCAATCTTGGCTCTGAGAAGAGTACAAGCCAAAGGAGGGGAAAAAAACAAGATGTTCACTCCTCTTCGAATGTTGCCCATATAATATATGCCGGGGGTATATAAAAAAAAAAAAAAAACACTGTTGACCTGCAACATCTGCATTAAACCCATAAGAATATATCTAGAATCACTTCCTGTCTCTCACTAGGCTGCGCTGAAAAAGCTCCTAATTTGCAGTAATCTGCTATTCCTCAGTCATCCACAAGAGGGCGAGGAAGCGTCACGCTGTAGTGGTTGTTCTGTATGCACAACATAACCTCATTCGCAAGTTATTTGTGACCACACACATAGGTAAACCACTGCACGTGTACTGCATAGACATGAAAGCTTACATGAACTGGTAAATCAGTGCTAAGTGTCTTAGAGCGGCAGTGTATTAGGAATCATTTACAATGAGGTAAGGTGGCGTTCTTATCATACCATACATCTTATCATACAAGTCCTTATCATCACCCTCAGTCCCAGCAAGACATGCTTTCATATCTCTCACACTGTTTGGGAAACTGCACACACAAAAATACATTTGTTTGTTGGTTTACTTAACTTGAAACCTTACTTGAAAGTAAGTCAAAGCTTTTTCACTGCAAAGCTGTCATTTCTGTTTGCATTTATGATCTCATTCGTCCAATGATACATCTCAAAGACACTTTGATGTTGTGGTGGACAGTGCACACTGACAATAAGTCTGCAACTGTCACTTTTTTAACTTCTCTCCCTGTGTGATCTTGTTTCTAAAAAGATGCAATTAAATGTGTTACACTCTTATAACACACATACACCACCCATGACGTAAGAGGTATTTATTATCATTTTAATAATCTTGTTAGTCATTGACCTTTGTAATAGCCCCCCTCCCCCCCTCATCATGGCGTGATTTACAACAGGTCAGCTTGAACCTCACTGTAAGCATCTGACGAGCACTTTTTTTTGGCAGACCAAAGTCGACTGGATAAGATGGTCAAGTGGTGAAGTGGTGGTGTTTCAGGGTGATCTCAGGTGTGTGAACTGGTGTGTGTGATCTTGATACAGAGCAGGGGGATACTGAGCGCACGTGAGCACAGGAGAAGGTAGTAGCTATCGTCAAGGAGAAGCAGGCAGAATGAGGCAGGTGAGAAAAGCGCTAACTGTGAAGAATGAGCTGGTCAGACAGTGCATGGGAGAGCTACTTGGGACCTTTGTTTTATTGGTGAGTATCTGACATCAACTTAATTTTGCTTACACCTTGCCTTGACCTCAGCAACTACATTGTCTTCAATGGTGGCATAACAAAACTCTATGCATTGATTTGTTGACAAATTCTTAGCTGATTCTGTGTAAATCAGGTGCACATCTGGACCCCATACTTTAATATTGTACCTCAGCACGAGATACCATCTGTCACAGCTAGATTTATTTTGGACACACGCAGGCATACAGCTGTCCAACTAACCACGCAATATACAGCAGATACCCAGCTGTACAGCCTGAATTCAAAGCTATTGAACAGGGGGAGAACTAAAACTTCAAATCTTTTCATTCATGTCATGCATTGTTTATTGTCTCTCGTAGTCCCCCAACACCCCTGTTGGGTTTTCTCATGTAGATGACTCTCCTATGATACTAGGCACTAGTACTAGACCCAAATGCACTACACAGCTTCCTCTGGAGCATGGTCTGATAGCCAAACGAGTAGCACAAGGGCTTTAGTACACAGGGTTACTAAACAGGGGAAACAGATGGTTGGACAAAAACAACGATGGGCAGATGAACACTAATTTAATTAGTGTGCATGCATTGTTTAATAATGATGATGTCCTTGAATTGACTTTGGATTGTTCAAATGTTTGCATGCGTATAAGCTTCATGAATATAATGCAATATCCTGTTTCACTGTATTCACTATCTTTATGACTTGATTATCCTCTCGTTGTCAATATTTTCCACGAAGTATGATAGTTACAGAGTGTGTCCATGCTTATTGAGTGCGGTATCTGATATAGATACCATATCTAGATCTTAATTTTCAAATTGCTAATCACAGTGATGCTGTTTGTGTGTATAACTAAATGATAATAATACTCTTCTCCATATTTCTTTAAAAAATCTCTTGAGAATCCTTTTTCCCCGAGATCCACCTCTTCACCCACTTGCTGTCCTTTCCCCTCTGCTATAGCTGTTTGTCTGTATACGCCTAAATGATAATAATACTCTTCTCCATATTTCATTAAAAAATCTCTTGAGAATCCTTTTTTCCTGAGATCCACCTCTTCACCCACTCGCTGTCCTTTATCCCCTCTGCTACAGCTGTTTGGCTGCGCGGCAGCTGCCCAGGTGAAGACCAGCCGCGAGACCAAGGGTACGTTCCTTTCCGCCAACATGGCCTTCTCCGTCGGGGTGATGGCTGCCATGTACATCTGCAAAGGGGTCTCAGGTATGGCAGCAACATCCATTTGGCAACCCTTGTGACTGAAGTGGCTCAGGACGCAGAGCAGATGGTCTCAGAGCTGCAAATGACCTGACTCATGTCCAGCTCCTCCTGGCTGCATGTTGGAGTGTCTTTGACACTAAATTCTCAAGCGCCTCTAAGAAATAGCACCTGACATGGCAGCCTATATTGTCTACAAGAGGCATAGTGTCTGAAGAACAGTTGAAAAGTCCAACAAAAATATAATCTATCTCCATTTTACATGGCAACTGTACATAACCTTTTGTTTCCCACACTCTGCTTCCATGTATTCACACAGAGGATAATCCTCAGTGGTATTCATTTGAATATTTTAGACATGTAAATGTTTTTACAGTCTTCTTTGTGATTGTTTGGTGTGTGACAGGAGCTCATCTGAACCCTGCTGTGTCTCTGAGCTTCTGTGTGCTGGGCAAGATGCCCTGGAAGTGGCTGGTGCCGTTCTCCCTCTCCCAGCTCCTGGGCGCCTACCTGGCCTCCGGGCTCGTCTTCTGCGTCTACTATGGTACGCTTCACGACACCGTGGACGTGATTAATCATTTGGAATTAATTTCCCAAAATTGTGGCTGTAAAAAGTTGTGATTGGGGTAAGACACTGCTACAGTGAGACACAGAGCTGGGGAGAGAAATATCTAGTATATCTAATATATAGGTAGCATTAAAGTCTATTTCATTCACATGTGGATAATTTCACTGTCCATATGTACAGATCTTTATTTGAGGCTGAATATTTGTGACACGTCGGTTTGTCTGTATATGGTATTTCAAATTGTTCTCACATCTGTGTCAGAGACTTGGTATTTGTTCACCTGGATCCAAAAGTGAATAATCTGTAATCTGTTTTCTCCGTCTCATTGTCTCTGTCTTCACTGTGACAGATGCCATCATGGAGTTCAGTGGAGGTGTTCTGACGGTGACAGGGCCCAATGAGACAGCCTCCATTTTTGCCACTTACCCTAGTGAATATGTTTCCCTGTCAAGCAGCTTCCTTGACCAGGTATCAGACAGCCACCCTGAGCCAGTTCACATCTGTTTAGAAAGACACCTCTTGATCAGTGCAGCCAGCAGAAACTGACCCTATTCAATGCTTCCAATGCTTCCTTTCACTTAAACACCTAAACCTATGCTATTGTACAATTGAAGCAAAGACATTGCTGATTATTGCGACAGACTCATTCATGTGCATGATGACAAAGTGAAGATGCTGGGTTTCACATAGAAGAACTTTGGATTTTATGTTGCAGTCATTTCTACTACACAACATCTCTCTCTTGCTGTGTGTGTGTGTGTTTCTGTGTGTGTGCGTGTGTGTGTGTGTGTGTGTGTGTTTGTGTGTGTCTCTCTCTCTCTCTCTCTCTTTCTCTCTCTCTCTCTGTATGTGTGTCTCTCTCTCTCTCTCTCTCTCTCTCGCTCTCTCTCTCTCTCTCTCTCTCTCTCTCTCTCTCTCTCTCTCTCTCTGTCCCCATAGATTGTTGGTACAGCAATGCTCATGATGTGCATCCTGCCTCTGGGTGATGAGAACAACACTCCCGCCCCTCCCGGTCTCATCCCGCCCATAGTGGGAGTGATCGTCTTGGGGATCAGCATGGGGATGTCCTCCAACTGTGGAGGGGCCATCAACCCCGCCCGCGACCTGGGCCCACGCCTCTTCACCCTGACCGCTGGCTGGGGCACTGAGGTGTTCAGGTGAGCCTATTAGCTTGCTTGTCTGAATGTGCTGTGCTGTGTGTGTTAGTTACAGTTATTTACCATGAAAAATCTTTAACTGGATGGATCTCTTCTAAGCGTTTCAGAAGAGACTGTGTCGCTGGAACCAGGTGTTTTGAGACTTAAGCACCAGCTCTTAGGCTAAGGTTGCATTCCACATTTGTCTAAATCCCAAGCGTTTTCCCTCTCCTTTTATTCCAGGTTCCATTGTAAAATTGTTGCTCTATTTATTTAACTACTATTCTATATTAAGTATTATATATTTTATTATACTATAAAATAACTAAACCTACTCTTGCTTTCTTCTGATTCTTTGTGACACAGTATGCCATTTCTGTCGCCAGTCTCCTCAGACACATTAAATGTAATTTCACTCCTTTAGCAAACAATTACTTCATCTGTTTACTTCCAGTCATGCCACCTAGGCTTAATCCTTCTCATGTTACTCCTGGCATTTGAAAGAGCTCTCACAGCGCAGCAGATTGCATTGTTTCACAGACATGTCAACGGTGTATTTGCTACAATGTGAGCAGATTTTTGCAAAGGTCATTTGGACACATGAGGATGAAAGCAGAATCAGAATGTTCCGAAGGAACACTGAGTTCCTCTCTTCTGTCACTTGCTTCTGACTGTAGCTACTGCTGCTGCAGCTCACGTCCCCATAACCGACCTGGTCCATACGACTTTATCCATTTTGACACATTCTGTATATTCTTTTTTAGTATTACTGTGAAATATTACACTTTTAGAGGTAGATTTGAGGTTATTGCATACAGATACATATGTATTTACTGATTTATATGTATTCTTGAGTTTTAAATTGATATTACTTCTGATATTACATTAATAACTCCACACACAATCACAAAACATTGATACTTATACTGATGTCCATATACCCAGAGACATGTACCCACACATACTATATACTCCTTTAAAGCTAAAGTCATTCTGATGTCCGTACACCCAGACATGAACCCACACATACATACTCCCTCAGCATCAGTCTGATAACTACTGTCTCCACAGCTGCTTTGACTACTGGTTCTGGGTACCTCTGGTTGCCCCCATGATTGGAGGAGTGATTGGGACCATGATTTACCAAGTCTTCATCCAGTGGCACCTGCACGACTCAGAGGCCATGGAGGCCACAGATGAGCTGGGGGTCACTGACCTGAAAGATCCCTCCACGAAAACCTCTGAATCGACAATCATTAAAGGAACGACCCTATAGCTGCTTTCGGCCCACTGGGCCAAGGCTAGCCCTCGAAAGCTGCCTCACCATCTGGACGAGCCAAGAATTCCTTGTTAGCATCCAGGAGAGTTCGGACACTTCTACAGATCAGTACACGAGAGAATCGTGTATATTCTGGGAAAGAACTTATGATAGAGGATCGTGTTCACACTGACCAGATACTAACATGCATTTATACATTCAGCTTTTTTACACTTTCACTTTATGCTTGAACTCTAACCTTTTATTTTTCCATTCTATGTTGCTTGCTGGGAATCATATTGCAAGAATGATCTACATTGGTTTACCATAAAAGGGACAATATAAATATGTACTAAGGCATTCACAGTAAGTGTTGGAAAAAAGCTTTATTTGTTCGTTTCTAAGCACTGTATTACCTTTTTTTGCCTGTGAATGTTATTTTTTGTATACTGTGTGTAATAGACGCAAGGCCAATATAAAGTCTGTATCTTCACGTGTGGATCACTCCCATTTCATTTACAATTAACTAAGAGGTATAATTAAATCTCTTACCAGTTTATCATTACTTTGTCTGTGTACTATGTGTAACATGTAGCTGATATGACCTCTGTAGAAATATGATTTTTACATCCCTATGAATGACAGTCTTGACAAAGTTACAAATATTTAAGTCACCTTCCTTACAAAAGTTGTATACATTTGAAAGGGAACTCATGAACTTGATCTGGAATTACATTGCCTTTACAAGCCTCCTCCATGTTTAATGTTTATCTATGACATTGTATTTGTAAGGATAGGCGCGCTCTACTTCCAAAATAAAGGCAATTTTGGGTGCGAGTGAAAAAGAATGTTAACTTAAAGTAGAAAAAAAACGCACTCTCAAGCTTGTCTCATTGATTATATATTTTGACCAGTTTAGTCACAGACCTGTTTCGGCGTCTGTGGATAAACCGGTCAAAATATATAAGCAATGAGACAAGCTTGAGAGTGCATTTTTTTCTACTTTAAGTTATCTATGCCATTGAACAGGACAGACTTGAATGGGTCTGTATGTCCTCTTCAGTAAATGTTCTATTGTGTATGTGCGCGCCACAAAGGACCAAGGACAGGAATGCAAAGGAAATAGTTAGGATGAAAATGTTTGTCTCGGACATGATACATGTAGCATTCTTTGGAGTGTGTTATAAAAAGTGTCAATGAGGAGAGCAACACAAACATTATGTCATCTCAGCCTGCCAGACAGCCACAGAAACACTGCATACGCTCGTTTGAGTTCTTGAGTCGGTTTTATAGCTTGATCGTAAAATGGAAAGAGCACGAAGACTATGCATCAACATGAAACCTCTATTAAGGGAATGCCTTGCTGAATTTCTCGGAGTATACATCATGATTGTGAGTATACACACAGACACAGACATGTGCATATACATACAATTGTGTACTTGTGTTAAAACATGAACAAGCAGAAGATGTCTCTTGATAGAAAATGTGCATGCATAGCATTAGTTTCATACACTGCAGTGTGTTAGCAGTAAAGAGACTGTCTAAGTTAATTTAACTTAAAATAATAAAAAAGCACAAACACTATTTTATATATGGCAATACTTTTATCGACAGCTACAAGTCATCATTAGACGTTACAAGTTTCATGTGGTTTTCATGACTGTTTAGAGCATTACAAGATTAAAAGATGCAGAAGAGTAAAGAAGTAGTCTTTAAGACAAAGCAACATAGACACGAGGTACAATGCAAGCAATAGCTAAACCAAAGAAAAACATTAAAAGTAAGATCCCTAAAACATGTTTTGGTTTCTAATATGATAGGTTTCTAGATACCAGAAGAAACCAAAAGTTATTTTAAGTTATTTTAAGTTACTAACCCTAACCCTAAAATACCATGAAAAATGTTTTGGTTTCTAATATGATAGGTTTCTAGATACCAGAAGAAACCAAAAGTTATTTTAAGTTATTTTAAGTTACTAACCCTAACCCTAAAATACCATGAAACATGTTTTGGTTTCTATGATGAAGATACCAGAAGAGACGAAAAAAGTAATTTTTCCAAAAAAAAATAAAAATGAAAGCCGTTCAGTTTCATGTTTTTTTGTGTTTATTAATCCATGTCCAAACCTGCAGATCATGGGTGTGGGATCCATGGCCCAGATGATCACCAGTAAAGGCACTAAAGGGGACTACCTCTCCAGCACAATTGCCTTCGCTCTGGCTACTACATTTGCCATGTACATCTGCGGGGGGGTGTCAGGTACAGTGTGACAGATTTTAATGGCGTATTTGTTTATTAAATGGGAATTAGGTTTAGTTCCTGATCATTCTGAGTTTTATATTATGAGTTGCATGAATGTAGTTTTCAAAAACGTTTTGATAGATTAACTCCCATCTGAAATGATCACCTTCTCATTGAAATTTCAGACCAATTCAATAGACTTTATTCCGATTCTTAGTATATGCTAAATGAGATAATAAGTGTTAACCAAAACTATTCCCTGTTTAACGCACACATGTGTGTGTATGTGTGTGTGTGTGTGTGTGTGTGTGTGTGTGTGTGTGTGTGTGTGTGTGTGTGTGTGTGTGTGCCCCATTATTAAGGTGCTCAACTGAACCCAGCTGTGTCCTTCAGCATGTGTGTGATGGGGAAGCATCAGTGGAGGAAACTGCCACTCTACACCCTCTTCCAGATGCTGGGCTCTTTCTGTGGAGCAGCTACTGTTTATGCCATGTATTATGGTAAGAGAGCTGCTACTGTCTATGCCCTAGTGATGATCATGATGACAAAGATTATGATGAAGATGAGGGGATGATGGTGGGGGCGATCATGATGATAAAAAAGATGTGGAGGATGGTATTGTTGTAAGATCCCTTGTCTTCTCAGATGCCATTATGAACTTGACCCAGGGGAAATTTGCAGTCACCGGACCAAACGCCACCGCAAACATCTTCTCCACCTATCCCGCAGGTTACCTCAGCATCTGGAATGGCTTTGTGGATCAGGTGGATTCCTTACTTTCACTTCTACTAGTACTTAACTTCTTGCACTTACAGCAGTTACATTCCTGCACTTTTTTTCTATTTCTTGTGTAAAATAGTATTTATTGTTACACTAGGTCTCTATCGCTCGTAGCCTGACTGTTCTCTCCCTTGTACGTCGCTTTGGACAAAAGTGTCTGCTAAATGACTAAATATAAATGTAGGTGACAGAAAAATTATATTTAGCAATAACTTCACCTCATTTCTTCCCATCAATCTTAATGACTTATTTTGGATACTGCTCACACAGCATTACATAGAATTTGACTGAGTTTAATTTTCGTCATCTTTTCTCTATCTTTCTCTCTTCTCTCCTTCATGCCCTCTATCCATGCCCTTTCTCTTTCCTTCACCACACACTCTTCTGCTCTCTGTCTCTCAGGTGATAGGTACGGCTGTGCTGATAGTGTGCTCGCTGGCTCTTGGGGACCGGAGGAACAATGCAGCCCCTTCTGAGCTGGAGCCACTGATAATGGGGCTAGTCATCTGGGTCATTGGACTCTCCATGGGATCCAACTGCGGATACCCCCTGAACCCTGCCCGAGACCTGGGCCCAAGGGTCTTCACCTATCTGGTTGGCTGGGGAAGTGAGGTTTTTAGGTAAGAGACATAAACACGTACACACACTCACACACACACTCACACACACACACACTCTCACACACACAATCACACACACTCACAAATACAATCACACATGCACGCACACACTCACACACACACTCACTAACACACACACACACACACACACACACACACACACACACACACACACACACAATCACACACACACACACACACACACACACACTCACACACACACACACACACACACACACACACACACACACTCACACTCACACACATTGACTGTGTGTTAGGCTGATGTTTCACTTTTAATTGGCAAGTTATGTAACATGTTATCAATATCATCACCATCTTTTTTTCATTTAGTGCTGGCAATGGTTGGTTTTGGGTTCCTCTTGTGGCACCATTTGTTGGTGCTCTCGTTGGTGCAGCCTTGTACTACTTCTTCATTGAGATCCATCATCCGCCACTGAAAGAATCAGCGAATGGAGATGCCCTCTGTATTGGCAATAAGATGCTGAAGCTGGAAGTGCCTGACCTGGACATGAACGTGCTTAAGTCCTTCAAAAAGGATGAGAATTCGGACAATGTGTGAAAATAATTTTAAAAACTCAGTTTCTTCTTGTACAGAATCCCCCTGTAATGGTGTTATTTTTTTTTCAACATGTTAAACAGATTTTTGAATTTCACTTTCACCTTGTACAGAGTGTCATTGTAATGGTGTTATTTTTGTTTTAAGTGTGTTTTATATAAAATATAGTACTGATCCAACTTTGAATGTGTTTGTGGTCGTCTGTTCTGTAAACATCAATACTCCAACTTTCAGTGTGTGGAAGTATTTTTACTGCTATCACCAGAAGAGGGAGCAAGAGAACACCATAACAGAGAGCACATGGCCAAGCAGTAATTCAGATTAGTTCGACCTTCACTTGTTTTTCGCAGCTGCCTCTTGCTATTGAGCAAACATATTTTATATGGTAGATGTAAGTGCTCATTACTTTAAAAAAATATTTATAAAAAGAAAAGTAGACCAGATCAACCGCAAAACTGCATAAGTCAAATTCTTAATGGTTTAATATAAACAGTTATTGTTTTGATTACATGATATAAATTATTTGAAAAGGACGTGTGTGATAAAAAGTTAGATGGATTTTACAGAAGCAATAATGAGAGGTGTTTGTGTTCAGAGGAGCCCACCGCCCCTCCTCCCTGTCTCGTTTCCTCTGTTCTCAGCGTTCGCTACCTTGTCTGTTCTGTGAGCTCACCCACCTCTCAAGAATGTCATTTTAGCGGAGAAACCCCTGCGAACACATTTACCGACGTTGCCTTAACACCGAAAGGATGCCCGATGTACAAAATGGAATGACAGCAAGGGAAACTGGGGTCCTCTCCCATGTATACACCAGCGCTGACATGCGAAGCTGAAAAGGTAAATTGGTCGTTTACTTGTTTAGACAACAATTAGTTTTTACATTAGCAAGCTAACGGTAGCAACGGTAACGTTGCCCCAACACTGGGGTCAGTCAACCTTTGCAGTCTTGCTAAATGAAAGGCTGTGGGCGAGCTGCCTGTCATTGTAGACGTGAACCTCATTACGCTATCTGCTCTCGCTCACCTGTCATGGCATTGTGTAACAACGATTTTCGGCATCATTTCACCACTATCTGATGTTGGCTGGTGAATCCCAAACCGCATCATCCTACTTGGCATAATGTTATTGTAACGTTAGCTTACGCCATCAGACGACAAAAGTGGCTAGAAGGGTGATTTACATTACAAGTCGGGTGGTCCACCCAACGTTGAAAGTACAGCAATTAAAATATGAGCTTTCCAGATGTGTTGGTTACGTAAACTATCAAGTAACTAATCATTTGCAATCATCTAACCAATGCTATTAAAGGTTTATTATTGGTTAGCCCGATCAGATTTTACGAGGGTAGGTAATGTACACCATTGCCAATCTCAGTCACATAACTAAATTATTAAGCTAATTAGCTTGAAAGCCTATTAAGATAATGGAACGTCATGCCTAATGCTCATTTATATCCTACCATGCTTCTACGACCTAATGGAAACTTAATCAGGCATTTATTCGAGTATATTTGACACCACCTCTAGGCTACCTCATTTGTCACCTGCTTGATATAAATTCAGTTTAATGTAGCGATGTGAACTATTTTGATCAGTAACGTTAGAAGATTGTCTGACGCTTGATCAAAGTCCTATCTAAAAGGAAGCCAACTTCACAAATGTATTTATCATAATTTAACAATTCCAATGTTATATTTTGAATTTCATAATTTGTCTTATTTGCTTGTTGAACTTAGACATGAAAGTTCCTATTTACGATTACGTTATGAAGTCGCAGTAGGTAGGCTACTCCAGTCAGCGCAGAAACAGTCGGCCGAGGGCTTTTTTGGTAGTTTGTGCACTTTCCTTTAATCTCTGCAATAGGTGCCCAATCGCATTATCGAGGTTATCTGAATGGGCTGACTTCTGGTTATGGCTCGGCAACCGGTATAAGGTATTTGCAAGCTATATGGGGGTCAAGACTAAGATCCTCTAATTGCACAAATTCCACCTTGAAACAAAATAAAGAATCCTGAGCGGCAGCCAAGAAAGGTGCTTTGCGCCAAGCTAGCTAATAACACTTGACCCACCTCTTTTGTCAAAAGGAATCTAGATCCTTTTGTAAATGTATTGCAGTCATGGAGGAGGTGTGAAGATGGGTGCTAATGTATAGGTTTAATTAAGCCAGTCATCTGCCAAGACTGTAGCCTATTTTATTTTTAGATTCTGTACTGAGAATGTAATGAATCGATGAAATGGTCAATGAAATTGACTCACACTGTTTTTGTGGTGTCATTTTGTCAGTATTGAACAAAACACCTTGCTCATCTCCTTTAGTATTTTAGACTGTGCTTCATGTGCCTTCATGTCTGGTTTTCAATGTCCTGATTTTGTGCCCCTGTTATCTAAGGCTGATCTAAATAATATGTGTATGTGTGGGTGGTTGGTATTTGTTTCAATAGAGAAGGGCATCCTGAGTGTGTGAGTGTGTATGTGTGCACGTGTGTGTGTAGGCTATTGTCTGTCTTTGTATGGCTGCTTGACCTTGAGTTGAGGGCTGTGTGTGAGCTTGAGTGAATGTGAGTCCGCGTACCCAGTTTCCCTGTTAGTGGCTGTGTTTTCTCCATTTGTTTATCGAAACGATTCTTGCATATGTATGCCTATAGGGGTAGCCTTCCTCATGGCACCTCATCTGTGAGTATGTGTGTGTGTGTGTGTTAGCTTGGTTAGATGTAGTCCTGTACACACACATACCCTCCCCACTAACATTAGTACAACGATGCTGTAATACCTATTCAATGTGCAGTTCCACTTAAATTTCAATTTCAGCTACCCTTGTTTATCTGTCCAAGACCATGGCTTGCAGTCTACCCACCCCCTGCACTGTTCTCAAACGGTTCACTGCAACTGCAAGCATGTTTTGTGAAACATGTGGGCATATTATTTGCTTGTAAAACCACTCAGGCCGTGTCTCAGCGTAATTATGAACTCATCCATATAGGGCACCTACGTGTGCAGTTCAGCCGTCCTTTGCCGCATTTCGTTTCACGGCCAGGGTTATTATGGAGTAGAAAATAAGAGTCTGATGGAGGTTAATGTGTGCTTGTTGTCCTCTCCTTCCTGCCCAAGTGCTGCACAGCTACCGTACGTGTGTGCCAGTGTGTGTGTGTGTGTGTGTGTGTGTGTGTGTGTGTCTGTGTCAGCTGGCGTCACCTCTGAGACAGACATACTGAGATCAATGGGCCATCAGACCCCCGGAAGAGAGCTGTCAATATCGAACCCCCATTCCCTCAGCAGGAGGCCAGGCTGAGGGCAAACGTACCCTCACTTGCTTACTCTTACTCTAGTTGAGCTGCTTCCTCCTCTTTTTTCCCATCCACATCCTGTTTATTTATTTTTTATGTAATGGAATTAATGTTACTTACACTATGTTTTATTCAGTCTGACTGCAGGCTACTTTTACAACCTCTGTGACTCATTAGTACATTAACGAAGAATAACAACAACCTCCATCACCAGTTTGCAGTTGCTGTGATTTGTCTTCCCCTTTCCCTTTGACTTGTCCCCAGTTTACTCAAAGCTTCAGTTCCTCTTCATACAGTCAGAGAGGGGAAACAGCCTGTCTGTCTGGTCGAAATAACACAAGAGGTTGTGTGAAATTGGTCGTTTTCTTTCTCATTGTATCACTGACATCACCAGTCATGCACCATGCAGGCCTCCTGTTAAAATATCTCTGCGGCACTTAATAGTAGTAAGCAATGTGGTGTTTGTGTGTTTGTGTATGGGTGTGTGTTTCTGTGTTTCTGTGTGTTTGTGTGTTTGTGTATGGGTGTGTGTTTCTGTGTTTCTGTGTGTTTGTGTGTTTGTGTATGGGTGTGTGTTTCTGTGTTTCTGTGTGTTTGTGTGTTTGTGTATGGGTGTGTGTTTCTGTGTTTCTGTGTGTTTGTGTGTTTGTGTATGGGTGTGTGTTTCTGTGTTTCTGTGTTTCTGTGTGTCTGAGACTGTTCTGTCCTGTTCTGTTGGATGTTAGTGTGTTCTGTGTCTATCGGTTCCTATGAATTCTGTGATGCGGACAGAATCACGAAATTCAGTAAAGAAAATTGAAATCATAGTAAGGCTAAATGAGAAATTGCATTGAATTTGACATTTTTAACGATGAAAGAGAAATTATTCAGACTTGTTATAGGAAAAAGAAATTGCCTATGAGGGTGTCACAGGCACATCAAAGATGTAGTTAGAGACAGCTAGCCAAAGTTAATGAAACAACAGCTTGGTTAATCTCATTATATCAACTTGTTTTCTGTGGTTTTAAAATAAATACAGAGTTTGCCACATTGATGGTGAACTGATGCGTCCCTGCCTTGTGAACCGAACAGGAAATACAGTCACTCATTGTAGCCTGATACAGGAGGCTAAAAGTGGCCATTGGGGCAGCATCTGAATATTCTTAGAAAAACCACAAGACTTACAATGTTCATGTAGACATTATCAGAACAAGCGGCTTAATGACTCAGTCTGTAACCAGAAACCAGAAGTTAATCTCCACTTAAATTTGTTTAAAACTGTATAGTGTTTGGGGATATAGTAGCACTGCTACCCCACACTCCCCACCCTATTACGCCATAGATCTATCACCTAGACAGGTCAAGTATGTGTGTAAAAGCCCCCTGCCTGTGTCCTATGTTCATGATCATAGAAGAAATCAAACGGAATTGGGCAAAAAAATCTGTGTATAGCCAGAGGGTCTTTTGTAGGGTTTTTCTGCTACACAATGGCAGATTAGATAACCTAGAATTCCCTGACAGAGCTGTCTGTGTCCCCTGGCTTACCCTTGAGATCCTGTTGACGATTGTGTTTTTGGTGTGTGTGTGTGTGTTTGTGTGTGTGTGTGTGTAGACTCTCTCATGGGACGGAGTTGTGAATCCTCTGAGGTGTGGAGATGTTCAGAAAGAGACCTCCTCCAGGTAAGGCTTTTATTTCTGCTTTCTCATTCACACCGCAATCAGTGCACTAAGCTGATAGCTTAAGGCTACGAGCCCCCATTGCAATATTTAGAGAAAATAGCCTTTCCCCCAAAACCAAATGCCTTTAGTAACAGGTTGTAGTGACAGTGACTGTGTCATTGTCAGGTTGTCAGTTTGTGTTGAACACATCTATGCGCAAAAACCTTGCTTTGCCTTTGAAGCAAAGGTATCACTTATCAGGTGTCACTTATTTTGAACCAAACAAAACACAAGTCACTTGTGATTGTTCCCAGTAGGGGTGTGAATTGCCACAGAGGCGACTGCATGATACTGTCACGATATTTGGGCCACAATACGATATTATTATTCTATTCTGTACGATACATCATGTACTGCGATTCGATTCGGCGACACATTGTGATTTATATATACTGTATACTGGGATTGTTTAAGGCCATGTGGGCGCTTCCTTTCCAATTTCCTGTGACGTAAAAGAAGAACAAGGTCTTGTGCCCTCTTGTCGACTTCATAAGTGAAGTTATCTGACTAGAGGCATACAATTTAAGTCATAATTTAAAATAAATAATAATTGCCATACTTGGCGCCGCTGTATCGATATAATATCTTCCCCAAAAATATTGCAATTTGCAACACTACACTGTATCGATTTTTTCCTTTTCAAAGTCAAAAGTGTCATTAAACACAGTGTCTCTTTTAGATTTACTTTCAATTTGTTTTTAACCAAAGGTCTATTCATGGCAAGACCATATATTTCAAAAGCACAGCAAGATCATACAAATGTACCATAATAAATCACTGCCAGACGCAGCTTACTCATCTTACAAAATATTTGTGTTATATGACAAACGAGAGACAACAGCAGTGATAACTTCTTTCTCTCGAGGTCCCTGAAGGCCTGTTAGGGACCAAGCTAGTAAAATGGTCCACTTAACTTTATTGGTGGAGCCTTTCGTACCTAATGCTGACTTGGTGTGTTCAAATTCTGCCAAGACCTGACGCTTACACTTCTGACCAGCCATACTAGCCTACATAAGCCCTTTGCTCCAGCGAATCTCTGACAGTCTCCTGGAAGAAGCAGCCTTGCGGTTACTACATGTCATCAGTACTGCAGTATGCCATGGCTAGTGTGTTTGTTTAAGTTAAAGCAGCCAGACTCAAATGTTGAGTGTGAGAGCCTCAGGATAGAGTGAACCACCCATGTCGAACACTCACGGAACAGAACTCATGCCAGTTAGAATTTGTTTGGTTTTGTGTACTGGTTACTGGGAAGACTGCCAGGCCTTTTATTGCACCATCTAATGCACTAAAATGATACCTATAGTAGCATTTATCTGTACCTGACCTGTGCCTGGAATAATGTTGATCATTTATCAGTTAATAGCTTTCCTACACTAAAGCAACAGTTTAAAAAATATATATATACATAAAACCTGTAATTAAGGCTTTAAAACAGGTGCAGCATTTAAATGGTGAACCAATTTATGTTTATCCTTCCCTGATGTTCTCTTGCGTTTGACAATGAGCCATTAGTACTGCAATTACCTGTGCCCTTTCAGTAACTAAATTTAGGTCTGCGTGAGTGTGTGTGCGTGCTTGTGCGTGTATGTGTGTGTGTGTGTGTGTGTCCTCTCTGAGACGGCTCTGTTTGTGAATCCTGCTAATGTTGCTGCTGCTCCCACAGGTCTCCTCTCCTGCAGCTGTGTGTCTGCCCATGGCATCTAACATGTGTGTGTGGTGGAGGTCCAGTGTAGGCCTGTTACATCCAGCTACTGACATTCAACAGAGGTTCTTGTAAAGGAACAGCATTTGAGACCCTGCATGAGATATTACTGTGATTTATTCAGCTTTCATACTGTGTAGGGGTTGTTCTAGTTCTGTAAAAAAATAAACAAACAAACCAAAATAAAAAGAACACTGAGTAGAAGATTCTAAGAGGTGGCCCCCATGCATAACATTAAGGCTGTATTGTGTGCTGGGTTTCCTCAGAAAGCCTTTCATTGCATAAAACGAAATTTGAAAATGTTTTTGCAGTGGAGCTGTTTCAGTAGACTATTTGCAGTGGAATAAAAGCACTCATAGAGATCCTCATGGATCATAAAATAAATAAATAAATAGGTCACCAGGTCACCCCTGTGAAAAATCATTATCCATGTATCAAAGATTTTGAGGGAAAGGCTCTCCATGTGACTCAGCCACCATCCCATGAATGCAGCAGTATTTTTTTTAAAGGCTCATAGCAGGTTACCCAACAACAAAAATGTCCTCTTGCTTTATCAATTTAGTCTCTACTAATTGTTTGGGCCATGCAGTGATTCGATAAACACAGCAAGTTTAGACATGTTGCAGTGTGATCATGCCACACATTTGAATGGGTTTTCTGAATAAACATGTACTCCGTTGAGCTGGAACCAATGCCTGGTGTACACAGCCGACGGGAGGAATCTGCTGAGCCATGCCTGACGTGTTCGGTCTCCTTCCACACTTACGAGGGAAGTGGGCTTAAAGCCTCATTAGATCAATACTGATGCGCACCAAGGCTCTATGTCATAGGACATGCCACTGGTCATCAGTGTTAATACGTGCATTAGAACCATCGCATGCATTAGACCCGCTGCATGTATGTGTGCCAGGGGCTTGCTTTTGACCTTCCCTTGGGTGAAACAGGGCCAGTGTTATCTTTGAGGGCGTGCTTGAGTCACAGGCTATTTTGGGCTGGAGTAGATGCTCAGATAACCTGTGCTTTCCTCAGGTAGATGTTGTGCGACTTAGGAACAATAAGAGTTGTTTTAGTGTTGTGTTTGATGTTTTATTTATGTATTTATTTATTTGTGTGCTGTATGACTTTCTTAATGATGGGCTGGCATCACCTAGTAACTCCATCCAGGTCATGGAATCTGATGTGATGGCTGCATTACTTTCCCCTCAGACTGCAGATATCAGTAAGCTGTTAGTAGAGAGTCAATGCAGTTTCGTGGCCTTATTGCTTGGTGTCATATTCATCATGAAACACTGGGAATCTAATCAGGTTTGCCATTAGGTTTTAGCCAGTGGAGCTACACATTAGTGGTGCTGTCTACTGTCCTGTGTCAGTATGTGTGGACATACATATGTGTGTGTATGTGTGTTTATGCATATGTGTGTCTGACAATGTCAGACCAAAGCCACCAATAAAGGGCTGCCAGTTGACGCTATGGCAGGCGGCCTTGTTGTGTGTTTGCTTTGATTTGCTCTGGGTCTGTCACAGATACAGTGTCGCACGTCTGGCACCCGGCGGGCTTCTCTGTGTGTTTGAGAGAGACAGCAGGTGAACAGAATGTGACACAGATTCACCACAGTGCACAGCGGGCTTCATTCAAATGTGTCAAGTTTTTTTTTCCTCCTCAGAAGGACTGCAGTTACCCAAGGTCAGGTCTAAACTGCCTGTCAGGAGTCATTTGTGTTACAACAACATTTTGATAGGCTGTATAGACTTAAACTCAAATAGAAAAAATGGTTTATTTGTGTGTGTGTGTGTGTGTGTGTGTGTGTGTGTGTGTGTGTGTGTGTATGTGTGTGTGTGTGTGTGTGTGTGTGTGTGTGTGTGTGTGTGTGTGTGTGTGTGTGTGTGTGTGTGTGTGTGTGTGTGTGTGTGTGTGTGTGTGTGTGTGTGTGTGTGTGTGTGTGTGTGTGCGTGCGTGTGTGTTTGTGTGTGTGTTTGTGTTAGTTTTAGTATAATAGATGTTTTCCACATTGACTATGCAGTGGGGTGTTATCAGCAAAATCTATGACCGCACTGAGTGTGTGCGCATCAGACCAGAGAGGCTGTTCTCTGGATGTGTCTCCCAGCTGCACAAGACCAATTTAAACACACTTTCTTTGCATGTGCACGTCCTCCTGCCTAGTCCAATCGCCTTCTGCAGTGCTCCTCCCTCCTACTTTAGGCACGACTGACCTCCTGTAGCTTTTGCAACTGACACTCTCCAGATGCCATGGTGGCTCAAAGACCTTCACATAGGTAGTTTCCCCTATCTCTACCGCCTGAGCCAAGATGGCTGATGGTTGCTTTCCTCTAGTGACCTGTTTTCCCCCCCACACCCCTGCAGAGGCAGTTGCCCTAGCAACGTCAGGACCACACTCCCATTGGCTGGGTGCTCAACCAATCTTGTGCCTTCCTGATTAGGTCACAAAAACAGCATCAAACTTAGAGTGACTGTGCTCTGTTTGATGTGAAGTGAGGGAGAGTGTTATTTTATATGGGTAGTAGGCTAGGCAGTCTGCTCAAAATATCCAGAGGAGACCCTTGAGTGATGCCACAAGGTGTTGTGTTACAGTGTAATGGGCCATGCTAAGATAGTTTTCTCGTTCTTGTTTCATAAACGTTAGAGCTGAAACCTATTCAGAGTTATGAAAACGTTTTTCAAGCGACAAGATAATTCCGTGACAATCCAGACGTTTTTATAACTCACGTACAATTTGCTAAAATGCTGTTTTTGCGTCAGAAACACTGCTGTCAAGTAATCCGATCTGGATCAAAGACTATCATAATTGACAGAGTCAGCGCGATGTAGATATCCCGGGATGAGAACGTCTTCAGGACTACCTCAGTCAGACCTAATGACCTTAACGGTCTGCGGCAAAACTACCCGGCAGGAGAGCGGCAACGAGATGAAATTGAATTAATTTCGCGGTGCCCGGCAGACACGTTCTGCATCTGTGGTGCCGTCATTTGGCGTGGCGATCTCGACCTGCGCGAGTTTGTCTCTGCCGTTTTGACGGATCTGGATCTGTCAAAACAAACGAAATGTAACGGAAACTTTTAGAGGAACAGCTCCACAGTCCGTCAACATGACCGTCCCTAAAGACATTCCTGACAAGTGGTTCCCTATCGTTCTTCCACTGCAGCGGAAGAAACAGAACCAAGTCGCCGGCGGTTTAAAGAAAAGAAAAGGCAAAGGTACTGAAATGTGTTGCTAAACTTTTGTCTAAAACTCAAACCATTTGAATTAAAGTAGGCTTTGTAATGCTGACATAAATATATTCAATCAATTATGTCGACTAAAGAAAATATAGCAAGTAAATAGTTATAACTAGGGAACAATTCTTAATGTAGAAAATGTTTCTGTGTTAATGCCTTTCAGCCCTCCTCTCAGTTTCCCTCATTAAAGATGAATACTGTTATGTTAATAAAAGTCTGTGCTCTCTCCATCTGTTGTCATGCTCATTCCCTCTGTCATTCCTTCACGATCCTCCTCTCTCATGTCACAGTCACTTCAACTATCCCACACACATTCACGTATGTGTGTGTGTGAAAGCATTCTGTGTCCATACTCTCCTGCTTAGGTGACCTTTCAAAGTTTTGAAATGTCCCCACCTCAACGTGTATATTTGTGTTTAGATGAGCTCAACTTTGTCTTGTGTGTGTGTGCGTGTCTGCGTCACTCATCTCCTTGCACCTTCATGTATCACTCCCTCTTGTCATTAATTAAATCCCAGCCTGTGCCACATAGTCATGCAAAGTCATTTCCACCTCACTGTTTGTCACTGTGCCAGACCCCTTTTACCCTGGCATCACCACTAGCCTGACTCACTCTCACCTAGTTAGCCTTGCCAGCGGGGCTGATGGTGTGGCTCCCTTTCGTTCTCTCTCCCTCTCTCTGTGTGTGTGTGTGTGTGTGTGTGTGTGTGTGTGTGTGTTTGTGTATGTGTGTGTGTTTGCTAATGTGTGTTTAAACGGGGGAAAGTCACTTTGATGGAGCGTGGAGTCTGCTCTGTCTTTCTCCTGCTGCGTCATGGCTAACGCTAGCCAGAGCTCCCCTGGGTGCTGATTGTGCTGCTGAGCTGAGTTTGCCCTAGCTGTGGGAGGCAGGCTAATGCTAATGCTTCCCAAGGGAGCAGAGGGAATCCTGTGCTCTCTAGACATGATGATGACTACAGTGCTTGCTCTGGGTTTTGTTTAATTTTTTTTTTATTCATATATGTATATAATGTCTCCATACAGGAGACTTTTGATTTTTCATTTTTTAAGTAGAATCTTTATTGTCGGAGGGAAAGCATCTGTTTTGATGGTGGTTCCAGTGGTGATGGCATAGGATTTGAATTGTGTTTGTCTGTGCACGGTGTGTGTTCACAGGGGCTGAAGGTTGACAGTGGCTCACTGCACTGCACTGCACTGCAAGTGCTGTGGCTGGTGTGCGCACACTTCATGGTCACTCTCTGAGAAGTGCGTATGTCCTCTGAACACTGATGCAGACATAAATACACGCTGCCCCCTTGAGACTTGCTCATCTAATGCGAGTGCCTCCTTTAAACCTTGATTTTTGCCAGTCACTTTGTTGTCTTGACCCAGTGAATCAACCAAATGAAGTGTAACGTTTCCTCAAGGTGAAACATTTAAAGATTTTGTTTAAGAAAAATTAAGTTTCAGGAACATTTGCTTAATAGGTTTTAGCACTCTTTCCTTGAGGGTGTTTTTTCTTCCTAAAAACTGTTCAGGGGCAGTGGTTTAAGGTCCATTTTTGTTAATTTGTGTATTTTTTCCCTCTTGCGCACTGAATAAATCATTAGAGAGCAAACCCCATAAAACTTCCCTCTGTGCCCGAGCTGAAGCCGCCGGAGGACAGTCCTTGGTAGACTCACTGTTGGTGATGCTTTATGACAGGCTGGCGGAGACGCAGCGCTAGCCCCGTGTCTGGTTCCTCTTGGATGATGTCAGTGTTCCCAAACGTCCTCCAAAAAAAAAAAAAGCAGTTAGGACGGGAGATGAGCCATAGCCTCCATCCATGGCATTGCTAATCAATCTCCTTGGCGCCAGTCGTCATGGCAGCTCTGCCCGGTCGGTAGCTAATCAGATTGGACAGCTGAAGATGGAGGGCTTGTCACCGTCTGTGTAACAGCTTGGTGAGTGTGTCTTTTAGTTTGGGTGACTTTCTCTGACCCAGTTTGCTGGCCATTCCCAGCCAGCCGATCTTCCGTCAGTTGCTTTTCTTTCCTATTCATAACTCCACTGAATATAAAACTCCACTGTGTTTAAATCTTAAATCCTGAAAGAAGTGGTTTGATCACAGTGTGATTCCTCTGATTGCCGCCTAGTCGATCAGTATCGTGGATAAAGGTGGCTGATAGTCTCACATGGCTTCTCCCCACCTGTGAGTCAGTGACCGCTTTTCCTCTGCCTACCTGCACCCTGCTATCCGCAGGCCTGATATTGGTCAGTCATCGCAGGGCCTCAAATCCCAACTGACCTCCATTGAGAGGGCTGCCAAAGTAGCCTAGGTTGCTAAACCTGGGCATTAAGCTAAATGAAAAGCACATTAGTTGCTGATGTTATGGTGTACGACGTAGTGCTTGACTAGTCACTTAGCATCCATCTTCCCTCTGCTGCTGCAGTGTCTCCTGTCTCAGATACAGGGCCAGTTCAGAAGAGATCATGCTTTATGCAAATACGCTCTTGCAGGTCCTGTTCTGTTGTAGTTTTTTCCCTCTTTTCAAAGGCCTGTCATTTTTACACTTTCTAGTGGTGCGTGAAAGACATTTGCAGGCATTTGGGGAGAGTTAGCAGAGTAGCATTCTATGAAGATTGATTCAGCTAGCATTTTCTCATTTTGAACACCATTTGCATTTAAGTTCCTGCCATAAGCCGCTGCATCCATGTTGTAGAAGAAAAAAAAAGTGTTATGGGTTGGTCAATACCTGGAATCATAGCTAATCGGAGTGATTGTTTGAGACAGAAATAGTTTAACTGTGTTCCTTTCAGCAATCCTCTTACCATACCCTTATCACACACTCTACCCCATACATATGCTTGACTATACATGGGCTGAGACATGTGAACATCAGTGAATTAGTGGGTGGCCTTGC
The DNA here is from genome assembly GCF_963457725.1 of Sprattus sprattus. Lineage (NCBI taxonomy): Eukaryota > Metazoa > Chordata > Actinopteri > Clupeiformes > Clupeidae > Sprattus > Sprattus sprattus. The sequence continues at coordinate 18,927,355 of NC_137917.1, read as the reverse complement.
GGTGTGGCTACAGCTAGGGGCCATCTGGAGGTTATTTCTGTCCACTGCTGCTGGCTGCTTTAATAGCAGCAGTGTTGTTAACTGTTCTGCATTGTCCCCAAGCCTGCTGACGGCAGAAAGCACCTCTGAAAAAAAGCCTGTCACGTGCAGCAGCCCGCCTGCCAAGCGGACCCTGGCTGAGAAGCACTGGCACACTGCTGTTTGCTGGGAGTTGTGGCCATTTGATATCATTACGCGACCGCTGATCATAAAGTGTGACACTTCATTACCTTATTTTATTGGGAACCTTTCAGCCGCCTCTTCAGAATATTCACCCTAATGGAACTGATGGTCGATGGATGTTATCTCTGAGGCCTTTTGATGTACTGCGTTTTAGTGATGTGAAGGTGGTTCTTGCAGTGTTATGCGGTTGATATTATTTTTTACCAGCACTGTGTGGTCATTGACCTCGTAGGGTTAATGTTGTGCCACCGTCGTTAATTGTGCAGTGTGGTCTAACTATTCATTATGCTGCTTTGTGTGTGGTTATGGTATGGTAATTCATAATTTTGTCATGTCTTAGCCCTAGTATGAAGCTCGTTGGCACCTCATAGAGTATTCGTCTGGCTTTTTCTTCAGGCTTAGTGGCCAGCCACTGGTGGGGGCATACTGAAGGACAAGGTCATGTGTCAGGGGGCCTCCCAGAGGCACCAGAGGCTGTTTGCTTATTTCAGCATCAGCAGCACCATCAGGGGAGTGTGGCTGCGCTGATGGGGAGGATGTGTGAAGAGGATGATGTGGAGTGATGCTCGGGTGTTTGGCCATAACGCTAGTCACACTGTGAGAGTGTACTGTTGGGGTTACGTGACGTGACCTGACACCCCGGTTTTGACCCCATTCTAACCCTTGCACAAACACACAGACAGTCGCACACACACACACACACACACACACACACACACATACACACACACACACACACTCCTATACACACACAACTTCATATAGAAACTCTCACATATTTTCACACACACATACATATCATAACTCTCTTGAGGATTAGCCGTATATGTAGCATCAGTATGTATCTTAGTATAGATTTGTGGCTTGCCAGCCTAAACATCATATGGTATAACTGTCATCCACTGCAGAGTAATGCTGAATTTATGGCCCTATCATATTTATATTCATATTATTACTCAACCGATGGCTGCTGGGACACTGGCCATTTAATTTCATCTTAAGGGGATGAGGAAGGGGTAAGAAAGAAAGAGAGAGAGATGAAGAGGAAGGGAGGGAGGGAGAGATGTGTACATGTGAGGGGTGATCGGGAGAGGATGAGTCAGGAAGATTGGGCACGTGCCGACAGAGCACAAGCGGGAGGGGCATGGGGGAGAGGAGTGAGTGAGAGAAGAGGGCAAGAGAGGGGAGCGTTTAGAGGGAGAGAACGAGGAGGAGAGGGAGCCTGTCTGTCTGCCTGCCATCCTCAGTACGGGCTCAGAGGATGGGTCAGGCACCGGGATGACGGAAGGCCCCTCCTGTCTGCGGAGAGAGAAAGAGGGAAAAGGTCACAGAAGCAGATGTTTTTAAATTCAGTTTCATCACGTACACAAGTGCTTAGACACAATGCATCGCCATGATGATTGCAGACCCTCGTTTGTCAGCGGTTTGTGTTTTCCATATGATATGAAGTATACAAAACGGCTTTTATTCTCAAAATATATGATAGTTTACGTGTGTGTGTATGTGTGTGTCTGTGTGTGTGTGTGTGAGTGTGTATGTCGTAGAACCGAGCAGTCATAGGCTGGTTGGCCAATCAGAATGAGGGTACTGTCTTGTCTCGGGCAGCAGCGTGTCTTTATAGACATTTAGTTATTTCACGGCTCAGTGGCTTCACCAGTACACAGCCTGCTAATGCATCTCATTGACCCGG
>NC_137917.1:18917943-18920443 GCF_963457725.1 Sprattus sprattus | reverse complement strand
GGGCAATAAAGTGGCTTACAGTGAGATTGTGGGCTGGTGGTGAAATTGAGTTTTTGTTTTTCTCTCTGCAGAGGAGGAGAGGAAGGTGCGAGCCAATGACAGAGAGTATAACGAGAAGTTCCAGTATGCGGTAAGTCACACACACAGACACACACACACACACACACACACACACACACAAACATCTGCACATACACTCACACACACACACAGACACACAAACATATGCACATACACACACATACTTCCCGACCAGGGGCCGTATTCACAAAGAATCTTAGGGCTAAAAGTAGGTCATAAGTGGCGAATTTAGGAGAAACTCCTAAAAATAATGGGCGTGTCAGTCTTAAATGTAGGACTCCTAATTTTTATTACTAAGAGCAATTCACAAAATATTTTATCCCTAAAAGTAGCACCTAAGTCTAGGACAGCTTAAAACTCCTCATGAGGACTCCTAAATCACTAAGACCTATTCACAAAAAATTGTAAGATGGCTGCAGCCGACTTGGAATTGATAAAAGACATTGCTTAAACCGTGAAGGTATTAATATTGTCGTAGAATTAGCGCGGGATGCAATGACGCCTTTAAACAACGATGTGTCCCGAAGTGAAATGTTTGGAAACATAAAGATAGCCTATTTGGCTTCGCGGAAAACGCAACTGACGACACTGGGAATCATCAGTCAGCCGTTTAATTCATCAAACTATCAACGCACTGTAGACCCCACATCATCCAACAGTTTATCCAGTTGCTTTTGGACAATCGCCTATTACACAATATCAAAGTAAATTCCATGGTGATCGCAGGAATGTCCAGTGACGGGACACACATTACAATAATTCGTCCACCGTGGCCTGGATGTACCGATGACTCGTGCGTTTCAACGGAGAGCGGTCGCAGGTTTTTGAGAACTTACCAGCTGGATGCCGCTGGGGTGACAGTGGCTATTGGTCCTGGGACCAGTAGGCTTTCGCCTAGGCTACGGTTCACGTCCGTTTCGCTTTGATCAATTCAGATTGGAGGGCTTGAAGGGCCGTATGTGCTGATATTTGAAGTGGTCAAGGGCTGGAAATATAATAGCCTAACAGTTTGCTGGGTGCTTTAATTATTACTGCCTTGATTACATGCAATTGCCATATTATATATTGATCGCTTTCTATTTATCTTATCGTGCAAATTGTCATTCCCGTTGGATGCACAAACTTGTCATCATGCGTGTGCATTCTGCTAACTGCACTGTCCATAACTATTTAATAAGACTTAATTTGAAGCCTAGGTTATTCTCTTATTTTCAGTTGATATAGTGGGATTGTTAGAGGGACGTCACGAATGAGTTTTTAATGAGAGAGCCTGTCAACAACCAATCACCGTCCTCACCCCTTCTAAACTCGTGCATGAGAAGCGACGTCATCCATAGCAACGGAGTTTTTATCTTAAGCTTAGGAGTTGGTATTATCCTTAGTATGAGTAGGTCTCAGAGCCGTTGTGAATCACTTTTAAGAAATTACTCCTGCGTAAAAGGTTTTAGCGCGAGTTAGGAGCACTCCTAGTGGTAAGATAAAAGGCTTTGTGAATACGGCCCCAGATTACTATGGTGACAAATGATTTGTGTCCTCTTAATTTGTGTTCCACTACTCTCTTTCCCTCCTCTCTCTCTCTCTGTCTCTCCCTGCAGAGTAACTGCATCGGGACATCAAAGTATAATATCGTCACCTTTCTGCCGGTCAATCTCTTTGAGCAGTTCCAGGAAGTGGCCAACACCTACTTCCTGTTTCTACTCATACTGCAGGTAAATATGTGTGTGTTTAGATTCAGTATTCAGTGTACATTTGAGAGGTATTGTTCTTCGTTCTATACCCCTGTCTCTCTCACACACGCACACGCACGCACACACACACACACACACACACACACACACACACACACACACACAGACACACATCCATATACGCAGAAACTTGAGCAGGGTAGACAATGCAGGGTGTTGCGGCCCGCCATGTGAAGGATAGATGTTATGTAACCTGAGAGAGAACAGATAGAGGTTGGATGAGGACAGAGAGAGAGAGAGAGAGATAGACATAGTCAAAATGAAAAGAGAAAGATGTAGAAGGATAGATTGAGATTGGGTGGATGGATGGATGGATGGAGGAATGGGTGGTGAAATAAAGTTAATCAGGTTTGTCAAATGGTTGGTTTCATGTTGTCACAGGTTTGTCTATACTATATACTATATACTTTATACTTGTCCATCAATACATTATCTGTCTTGAGAAGTTTGACCTATATAACCCGTGTAAATGAGTGCACGTGTGTGCGTGTGTGTGTGTGTGTGTGTGTGTGTCTGTGTGTGTGTGTGCGTGTTCGTGCTGTGAAGGTTAAGGCTTGACTAGGGAAACAGCTGAGCTGTGTGTGGTTTGGTTTTGCTTGTGATGCGTTTTCCTAAGCCCTGAGAATGAAGCGCTCTTTAAGAGCCTGCCTCCCCACTCTAAAGCACTGAGG
>NC_137917.1:18882943-18912943 GCF_963457725.1 Sprattus sprattus | reverse complement strand
ATAGCTTTAGTTCATCCGTGACCGACTTTACCGGTTGCACTTTGCTTTGCTCGTTGCCCATCAATGAAGTTAGAGCCCATGGAGTGTATACATACAAGTATTAGTAGGGATAGGCGCGCTCTACTTCAAAAAAATATAAATGCATTTTCGGGTGCGACACACACTGACGATGGCTTAAGGCCGAAACGCGTCTGTGCAAAATAAACTGGTCTTATTATTAAGGAGAAAAGCTTGAGAGTGCGGTTTATATTCTACTAATAGTGTATACATACAACCCATACATTCAGCCTATTCATACATTCAGCCTATGCATACATACAACCCATACATGCGTAGGTGTTTGAAAACAATTAAATAACTCATCTTTGCCAATCTGATTCTGGTATACAAAGAGAAAGAGAGAGAGTTAGACGGAGTGAGGTTGTTAAATAGTGTTTTTGAGTGTTGGACAATAAGGGAGGCAGAGAGCCAGAAACAGATGAGCGTACAGTATATTTGGAAAGGAGGTTGTTTTAGAGGCCAGGAGACTGGCCAGTTGACACTTCAGTCCAGATTGATGTCCACTCAATCGCTCTGCTCCATCATACCGTCATATGGTTCGGCTGAACGGGACTGAATCAGATGGCCCTAGAGGGCGTTAAAACAGCCATTTTCCACCTGTCTGACCACCTGAGGAAAATTATTACTCACTTTTCCCGGACACTTGTTGATTATGAGTCTCAAAATAAATCAGCAGTGTGTGTGTGGGTGTGTGTGTGTACTTGTGCGTTAATTAATACAGGAGGTCACATACTGAGTGAAAGTGTTCCCATGAAGGCCACCAATCACCTCTCTGTTCTCCTCCTAATCTCTGATTGGCTGCAACCTGCTATAGACATCAATGACCAGCCTTCCCCTCCTCTCTGTTGGGTGGATTCTGATTGGATTTAAGCTTGACCTGCTATTGTTTGGCTTTTGTGTTGGCCTGTTTGTGTGTTTGTTTATTTACATATTTTTGTTTTGTTTGTCCATGTTTTCCTCAGAGCTCCTTGTGCAGGTAAGACGTAGCCCCCCCAGCCCCCCCGTCCCTATCCCTAAAACTCACCCAGATAACCCACTTAACTCCACTTAACCAGATCTCAACCAGATCCCACTGTGACCACATTAACTCTGCAGCCAGACTTACTTCACTCACCTCACATGACTGTGTGTGTGTGTGTGTGTGTGTGTGTCTGTGTGGTGTTGTGGTGTTGGGGTGCAGGGGTATGAGTGTGATGTTTGGGTACAGGGGTTTGAGTGTGGTGTTGGTTGGTGTTGGGGTTTGAGTGTGGTGTTGGGGTTTGAGTGTGGTATTGGGGTGTTGGGGTTTGTGTGTGGTGTTGTGGTGTTGGGGTGTTGGGGTTTAAGTGTGGTGTTCGGGTACAGGGGTTTAAGTGTGGTGTTGGTTGGTGTTGGGGTTTGAGTGTGGTGTTGGGGTTTGAGTGTGGTCTTGTGATGTTGGGGTTCAGGGGTTTGAGTGTGGTGTTCGGGTACAGGGGTTTGAGTGTGGTGGTGGTTAGTGGTGGTAGTGTGCTTAAGGTGTGGAGTAGGTAAGCTTTTGGGGATTTGTTTGCTGCATGGGTAAACTGTCTGTCTACCCATCTGTCTGTCTGCCTCTCTGTTTATCTGTCTGTCTCTATCTTTCTCTCTATCTCTCATCTCCATGTGTATTGATCTGCAAGCAAAATGGCTGTGCAAAACATGTCTGTGTGTGTCTCTCTCCCGCTCCCTGTGATTGGACCTCAGTGTGGAGGTGATCCGGCTGGGCCACAGCTACTTCATCAACTGGGACCGCCGCATGTACTGTAACCGTAGCAACACGCCAGCGGAGGCCCGGACCACCACGCTGAACGAGGAGCTGGGACAGGTGGAGTACATCTTCAGCGACAAGACCGGCACCCTCACCCAGAACATCATGACCTTCAACAAGTGCTCCATCAACGGCCATGCTTATGGTACACACACACACACACACACACACACACACACACACACACACACACACACACACACACACACACACACACACACACACACACACACACACACACACACACACACACAACACTATGTCTGTCTCACACACACACACACACACACACACGCACACACACACACACACACACATACTCACACAAACACACCCTCCTTGACTTTGTGTGTGTTATTTCCACAGGTGATGTGGTTCCTGTTGGACCCCAGGGCAAGGTGAGAAGCGCTCTTTTCACTTAATGTTCTGACATACTTAACAAATACCTAGCTCTCCTTATTTACCCTTTCATTCTTTCTTTCTCTCACTCTCTCTTTCATCACTCCCTCTCTCTCTCTCTCTCTCTCTCTCTCTCTCCCTCTCTCTTTCCCCCCACCAGAGGCCGCAGCCCCTGGACTTCTCCGTGGGGAACCCGCTGGCTGACGGGGGTCTGTGTTTCTACGACGCGTCCCTGCTGGAGGCGGTGAAGACGGGCGAGCCGGCCGCTCAAGAGTTCTTCAGGCTGCTCTCACTCTGCCACACCGCCATGAGCGAGGAGAAGAGAGAGGGTGAGAGAGAGGGAGAGGAGAGGAGGGGAGAGAGAGAAGAGAGAGAGGAGAAGAGAGAAGAGAGAGAGGAGAAGAGAGAGGGTGAGAGAGGGAGAGGAGAGATAGAAGAGAGAGAGAGAGAGAGCGAGAAGAGAGAGGGTGAGAAAGAGGGAGAGGAGAGATAGAAGAGAGAGAGAGAGGGGGACATAAAGGAAGGGGGAAAGGGGGTGAGAGAGAGATGAAAGAGAAATACTACCTACTGTACAACCTCTGATGAACCTATGTATTAAGTAAGGGATAATGTATTGTCCGTCACCGACGGACAATACATTATCCCGCTTATTATACGGGTACTTGCCAAAAACGATAGAAGACATTCCTCCAACATACCTCTTTTTAATGATTTAGGTGCCGTTTCATGTGTCCTGTTTAGAAATAAATAGTTCTTCAAGCAAATAGAACTTTGAAGTTTCAGGTGTTGCATAGCAACCCATTACTTGCTGACTTCAAATTACTCTCTACTGTTGCGTTAAAATGACTGGACTTCTGGCGGAATGATATGAAAGATGTGAATTAGAAGTACAAAACCCGTTGCCAATGACAGCGGTGATTATCTTTCGCAGAGGTCTGTTAGCAGGAATTAATGTATGGGTATGACGTAGGGATGGCCCATTCAAATCAACGGTACTTTTTGGAACATTCTGAAGAGCCGTATAATAATTCATAAGAATCTGTCTGTTTCTCTGCCGTTTGTCCTTCCCTCTGTCTCTCTCCATCCCTCCTCCCCCTCTATCTTTCCATCTCTTTTCCACACTATCTCCCTTCCTCTTTTCCTCTCTCCTCATCTCTCTTTCTCCCTTTCTCCCATTCACACCTCTATCTTCTCATCTCTATTCCCCTCTCTCTGTCCTTCTCTCTCTCTCTCTCTCTCTCTCTCTCTCTCTCTCTGTCCTTCTCTCTCTCTCTCTATCTCTGTCCTTCTCTCTCTCTATCTCTCTGTCCTTCTCTCTCTCTCTCTCTGTCCTTCTCTCTCTCTCTCTCTCTGTAGGGGCGTTGCTGTATAAGGCCCAGTCTCCAGATGAGGGCGCTCTGGTGACAGCGGCCCGGAACTTCGGCTTTGTTTTCCGCTCTCGCACGCCGGGCACCATCACCGTGCACGAGCTGGGCCGCCCCGTCACCTATACGCTCCTCGCCATCCTGGACTTCAACAACATCCGCAAGAGGATGTCTGTCATAGGTACAGAACGCACACACACACACACACACACACACACACACACTTATAAATGTGCATATTCACATATGCACATAATGTTGCATACCGGTATTCACAAACGCACAAACACACACACAGACACTCACACACACACAAACTCACACACACACACACACACAAACAGGCACACACACAGACACACACAGACACACACACACACACACACACACATACACACACACACACACACACACACACACACACACACACACACACACACACACACACACAAACACAAACTCACACACACACCCAAAAACAGGCACACACACACACATGCATGATGCATTTCCCAGTTTCAAAAGTGTATTGAAATATTCAAATCAGCATCAGCACACACGCAATCTCATCTTTATTGTTCCTGACTCCTGCACATCTGTTTGAGCAAGAAAACCACTGAAACAAGAAAAGCCTGAAAAAAGACAAGAACAGGTGTGTGTGGGTCAGAAAAAGGAACCAGGAGAAAGATTGAATTCTTTACACAAACACACACACACACACACACACACACACACACACACACACACACACACACACACACACACACACTGAAACACACTGTACAGATGTAAGAAGGCGCTTAAGCTGGCATAACTCAATAGTGCTTCTGCCAAGTTGAATAAATAAACTTCTGGCTTTTTGGTTTCCCAGCTCTTGTAACAGTAATATTATTAATGTGAACGTATTGCTGCTGTGTTTGTAAGAGGGGGCATAAATCTAAGGGGAACTTTCAATTTCTTGGTAATGGTGGAAAAATAAAAAAGAAATATATTCATGTATATATATATCTATAAAAGAGAGAGGGAGATAAAGAGAGAGAGAGAGAGAGAGAGAGAGAGAGAGAGAGGGGGTGATTTATATCAGTCCAATGCCAGAGGGCATAATTTTTCAGCCAGCGAAGGTTGACTGTGAGACATGTTTCAGAAGTGCTGTTGAGAACGTGTGTCAGTGCCCTGTGCCCTCACACACACACACACACACACACACACACACACCCTTCATCTCCCTCGCCCTCTCTCACACATCACATTAAAAGCCCACTCCCCACTCCCCCACCTCTCACACACACTCCCAATCAGACTCTGTCCCTGTAGAGCAGCGGCTGAGGCAAAGTGCTGACATCACCACCGTGCTTTAGCTGCACTGTAAGACACTTTGGATGATTCACTTGATAATGAACCAGATGTAAATGAAAGCGCCCTCTTACACGTGTCTTCAGCCCTTGTGCCTCATTTACCCATCAGCAGAGATGAATGGTCTACATCACCTCCAAGCCCCTTCCACTCCCATTTCATCTGCCGCAAACCCAAACTGCTCTGCCTAATGTTAACCCCTTAGCGAAGTGGACTTCACCTCTTTACGGTTTCTCCATTGTTCCTTAGCACTGGTGTTACTCTGTAAAAGTTCAGTATGTTTATTTCTTATTTTATGATGCCTTATTTGGTGTGTTTCTGGCTTTCTGTGTGTGGGTGTGGGTGTGTGTGTGTGTGTGTGTGTGTGTGTGTGTGTGTGTGTGTGTGTGTTGCAGTGAGAAACCCAGAGGGTCGTATCCGTTTGTACTGTAAAGGAGCTGACACCGTGCTATTTGAGAGACTTCACCCCTGCAACCACGAGCTCATGAACATCACCTCCGACCACCTCAATGTAAGTTTGTGTGTGTGTTTGTGCGTGTGTGTGTGTGAGTGTGTGTGTCTGTGAGAAAGAGAGAGAGTTTGTCTAGCTATGTACTTGCTGTCTATAAGACTCTCATCCTTTTTTTATAACTACATGTGTTTTTTCTTTATATATATATCCATGCTTCTGTGTGTGTGTGTGTGTGTGTATTTGTATTGAGTGTTTGCAGGTGTCTGTGCCTTTTAATATGCTTTGTATTCCCTTGAGATTGCCTGTTTGTTTAACTGATACGTCTGTGTCAACATTTGCGAATGTTTGCGTGTGTGCATGCATGGTTACATAACACACCTGCTACATTCTCCTCAGACCACCTGTCTGCACTGATGTCTCTGTTTGACTGTCTACGCATGAGTGAGTTTGTGTCTGTTTGCTTCCCCTTTATGTCTGAATGATCAGGTCTCTTTCTGTCTTACCAAGTGTCTCTTTCTGTGTAAGTGGAGCAACTCTGCCCCCCTGTGGTAGCTTGGTGTACCTGCACCATCCTGATGGTTTCGAATGCTGCAATTTCGCATTGTCCAGCTTTGAGGAAGCGCTGCATTATTTGCTTGTTTCTGGGATCGTGTTTCAGATAAATATAGACATAGACTTAGATGTACACATAGACAGGATGATTCCTGTAGGTCACCTTACACTGGGTTTTATGGTTTAAAATAAATCTGTGGGCTGAAAGTTCTTTCTTGGGTGTAATAGGTGTGAATTCATATGTGTATAAGGACTGCAGACAGCAAGGTCTGGACCCACAATAACCATTTGGATGCTAAGGATCGCGGCGCCCTTGGCAATGCCATTTGGTTAGGTCACAGACAGATTGTCAAAACATAAAATAGTGTAAGCAATGTCAGGAAATAAACACTAAGATCTTTCATTCCTCCATATGATAGCTTTGAAGCTATCACAATTTATTGGATGACATCCAAATGTGGCAACTGAAAAGCACATAAAGCAGGGTAAAGCAAGGTGTTTTCAGGCTTAAACCACACCAGACCAATAGACATTACACCCTAATGTTATCTGCGATGTCTGGGCATTGAAGCAGAGGCTGCAGCATTTGCATCTACAAGAAAAGGAAAAAGCCACAGACCAAAAAACAAACAACGTAACAATACACAGAATAGCCAAATAAAAAAACTGAGAGTGGGTGTTCGATTTATCTCAGAGTAAAAGCGGTCTATTGAAAGCAATGGAAAGCTTTATAGCAGTGGCATGACTGTAGTTGTTGAGTACGGAAGCATCTAGAGTTATTCTTTTTGGGTGGGGGCTTTATAAAGGACAATAAAAGGAAATGTGCAAGACAGCAATGACACATTTACAATGTTAAGCACGTCTACTAAGCTACTAAGGGGTGAAAAACACATTTGAAAAGTTGGTAAGCAAAGTATCGAAGCAGCATGTGAAACAGTTGCAGTTCTGTACCGATGTTGTACTGAGTTTCATTGTCTATCAAACTAAACTCTGGTTGCCCTCTCTGTGCCGCTGCTAAGTCCAAACGGTGAGCTGCTGGTAACTGAGGAGATATGTGCAGGGGGAGAAGCCTGAACACCGGAGGGATAGGGGGTGTCTGTGCTGTCGGGTTTTGACATGTCTGCCTTGCAGCTTAGTAGCTGTACCTTACTGTACCTGTCATTGCAGAGGGGTGCCCCTCAGGGGAAGGGCGACCTGGGTCAGCTCTAGATTTTGACACGGGTGCTTGTGCTCGTCACACATGCTATGCTTCAGGGAAGGGTTCTTCTAGTAATCGTTAAGATCACGATACAGTTCAGACTGTTACAGAATTCCCCTCAAGCACATTCCCTATGTCTGTGTTTCCCGCATACAGCTGCAGGGTTTATCATGGTAGGCGCAACCATTTCAGGTCAGGACTTGCAGTTGATGCTCTGTAGATCCCCCTTGGTCTGTGGCGTCCAATATTTACTTGAGAAAACCATCCCTCATTCGGGTCGGCCAAAATGTCCTGCATTCTTTCCCTCATTGTTTCCCCAACCCCTCTGAGACCTGCTCCTTCATCCTCTCCTTGTAAGAGGCAGGGAGTGCTGCCAGCTTCCAGCTATTGTGAGAAATCACTCCCACTCCTCTGCCTCCAAGGGCCTCGTTTGCCAAGTTTACCTTATGTTGATGAAAGACAGGTAGAGATGTGAGAACCAGTCCATTATCCCCCTCAGACAGGAACTCAGGGCATGTTTGGGTCTCCCCTCTGGAGCTGGGATTGGACAGAAGCAGAATCAGAATCAGATTTTATTGGCCAAGTAAGTTTGAACAAACAAGGAATTTGACCTGGTGAACTGACTTTCATTGTGCTTACACATACTATACATAACAATATACAATACAAGAGAAGCAGATAGACAAACAACAATGCTGGTTCAATGCCTGGAGGTTCAGCCGGGTTAATTATGTCCGATCATATCGCAGTTCTCCATATTTAGAATTGTACTGCTCCCAACATGTTACCCCTGCTGATGCCTGCAGATTTGGATTGATAAGGAGAACAGCAGGGGAGGTGGTTGCTTGGCAGATGGGGTCAGGAAATGATGGCAGCCGTGGTGGAAATTTGGGGGAAATGTTAATTTCCTTTGGTGTGTGGCAGACAAAAACCTTGGACAGTGATTTTATTAAGGGATTGCCTTTTGTGGAAGTGTGGTTTAGTTGAAAGACCTTCAGTAGCTGAGTGTGACTCAACGCGGGCTGTGACATTTCTGGCCTTAAAATACTAGCAGTAGTAGTGCTAGTCAAGATTCTAATCCTTGTAAGGGTAGATATTTCTGGCTCTGTTAGTAGGGTTATTTTATCTCAAATCAACAAATGCCTTCTGCTTGACCATTTCAGATTGTAATACAAATGTTACCATATTAAGTGTGACTTTCCAAACTAGTCTGGAAAGAAAAAAAATCACTGAACTGAATGACAAGTCGTACGAATGACACAAACACAGTTCCAGAAATTTTGTTTCAAGCGCTATTTCAGGTTCAGGCAAACTACGATCTAAAAAAGGGGTTAAAAAACATCAGTGAAATTAGTTTGTCAGATTCCACACGTTAATTAAACTGTGACTACGGATACAGTCTTCTTTGAAAATGATTAACAGGATTAAATATAAAATACTAAATATAGAGGTTATTATCTGTTCAAAACAATTTGAAGCCTCTAGCATGAAAACTTCTGTGGATAATAAATCCCAATCTTTAACTCAGTCTGTGAACGTGTGGAAAGTATTTGATATCAAGCTGAAATTGTGCTGAAGTATAATTATGGAAGGTCACATTTTATGTGGTCAAAATATTCAGGAAAATCTAACATGGTCGAGCGGAATTTGTTGATTTAACGTGGAGTGACTCGAGCAGCAAGTAAAACGAGCAGCAAGTATCAGCTGTATTAACCTAGATGATGCACTGAAGTCATATCCAATAATAATGGAAAATCCAAATGAAAGACTGAAGGAACGGACATGAATGCCCTGTATATGATCTCTTTAACGGACATGAATGCCCTGTATATGATCTCTTTAACGGACATGAATGCCCTGTATATGATCTCTTTAACGGACATGAATGCCCTGTATATGATCTCTTTAACGGACATGAATGCCCTGTATATGATCTCTTTAACGGACATGAATGCCCTGTATATGATCTCTTTAACGGACATGAATGCCCTGTGTATGATCTCTTTAACGGACATGAATGCCCTGTATATGATCTCTTTAACGGACATGAATGCCCTGTATATGATCTCTTTAACGGACATGAATGCCCTGTATATGATCTCTTTAACGGACATGAATGCCCTGTATATGATCTCTTTAACGGACATGAATGCCCTGTATATGATCTCTTTAACGGACATGAATGCCCTGTATATGATCTCTTTAACGGACATGAATGCCCTGTGTATGATCTCTTTAACGGACATGAATGCCCTGTGTATGATCTCTTTAACGGACATGAATGCCCTGTATATGATCTCTTTAACGGACATGAATGCCCTGTATATGATCTCTTTAACGGACATGAATGCCCTGTATATGATCTCTTTAACGGACATGAATGCCCTGTATATGATCTCTTTAACGGACATGAATGCCCTGTATATGATCTCTTTAACGGACATGAATGCCCTGTGTATGATCTCTTTAACGGACATGAATGCCCTGTATATGATCTCTTTAACGGACATGAATGCCCTGTATATGATCTCTTTGGCCTCAAGCATCTGATGACTTCTGGCCTAAGCTTTTAGGTGTGGCTCAGTATAAATGAATCAAATACCCAGGCTCCAAGAGTAATGATGCTTTCTCTATGTGTGTGTGTGTGTGTGTGTGTGTGTGTGTGTGTGCGTGTGTGCGTGTGTGTGTGTGTGTGTAACAGGAGTATGCGGCTGACGGGCTGCGCACGCTGGCTCTGGCCTACCGGGACCTGTCTGAGGAGGAGTGGGAGGAGTGGTCAGAGCATTACCGTGGCGCAGGAAAAGCAGCAGACTGCAGAGAGGACCGATTAGCTGCCACCTACGAAGAGATTGAACAGGATATGATGGTGTGTGTGTGTGTTTCAAAACAGGATATTGTCATATTTTATGCGATAATCACAAAAAATGTATACGTGTTCATGAAGAACATTGTATCTACATAGGACTCCCATTCGGTTCAGTTTGCTTCAATTCAATGCCTTTGTATAGCGCCAGTAGCAATTTACATCATCTCAAGTTGCTTCACAGAGCCCAGGGCCTGACCCTTGTCAGTAATGTGTGTGTGTGTGTGTGTGTGTGTGTGTGTGTGTGTGTGTGTGTGTGTGTGTGTGTGTGTGTGTGTGTGTGTGTGTGTGTGTGTACAGTTACTAGGAGCCACAGCCATAGAAGACAAGCTTCAGGAAGGTGTGCCAGAGACCATTGCTATCCTCTCTCTGGCCAACATTAAGATCTGGGTGCTCACTGGAGACAAGCAGGGTAAGACCACTCAGAACACACAGACACCAACGCACAGATCTCTCACAGACACCCACACACAGATCCCTCACAGACACCCACGCACATATCCCTCACAGACACCCACGCACAGATCCCTCACAGACACCCCTGCACACATCCCTCACAGACATCACAGATCCCTCACAGACACCCACGCACATATCTCTCACAGACACCCACGCACTGATCCCTCACAGACACCCATCACAGATCCCTCACAGACACCCACGCACATATCTCTCACAGACACCCACCACAGATCCCTCACAGACACCCGCTCACAGATCCCTCACAGATCCCTCACAGACATCCACACACAGATCCCACACAGACACCCACGCACAGATCCCTCACAGACATCACAGATCCCTCACAGACATCACAGATACCACACAGACACCCACACACAGATCCCTCACAGACACCCACGCACAGATCCCTCATAGACATCACAGATCCCACGCAGTCAGTCATGCAAATATCTCTCACATAAGATGCTTTGTTGTTTACATGTGTGACTCTCTCCCACACTGACACCCATGCACAGATCTCTCACAGACACCAATTCAAAGATCTCTCACATAAGATGCTACGTTGTTTACATGTGCGACTCTCTCCCCCTCAGAGACGGCCGTCAACATTGGTTACTCGTGTAAGATGCTGACTGATGACATGACTGAGATCTTCATCATAAACGGGCACACAGTGCAGAGCGTCAGAGAGGAACTCAGGTACTCACGGCCCTTTCAGACCTTTATCCTTTCAATGTTCATCCTTTCATCCGTCCCTTTTTCGCTCTTTCTGTCTCTTCATCCCCTCATCCATTCGTCCATACTTCAGTGCGATAAAAGTAGATACTAAACCTTTTCATTCACATTCATTGATCATTCCACTTTTTCACCCACCCAGCACTTCCTACAGCCATCAGTTAGTCCACAATACACTGTTTGCATTCATTTGGCAGATGCTGAGGGGTTCCTGTCTTCAGTTTTGGTTCATACAGACCATCAATCTATCTATCTATTGCTCGATCAATCTTCTGCTCACTTTCTCCAGACGAGCGAGGAACAGAATGGTGTCCCACTCCAGCGATGGGGGGAAAGGAGACGAGGCCCAAGGGTGGGCCCAGACCTGTTCCCCTGGCAACGGCGTCGGGGAGGGTGACCCAGCGGGCTGGCCCCACCCCCAGGAAAAGGAGAAGGAGAAGGAGAAGGAGAAGGAGAAGGAGAAGCAAGGGGGCCCGGCACCCTCTCTGCTGGAGACCATCTCCGGGGAGTTCGCCCTGGTCATCAGCGGACACAGCCTGGTGAGTGGCACAGACCAGCCTCTGATTGGAGGGCTGGCATCCACAGTGAGATCCACTCAGGAGCGTAGTAAGCATGACTTACAGTGAACATCTGACTGAGCAGAACTGTTACCTGTCTATTTATATTCCTTGTTTGTCTATAGATCTGTATGTTTTTTTTCTCTTTCTCACTCTGTCTCTCTCATGTTGGTCTGTCTTTGTCTGTATCTATCTTTGTCTGTCTCTGCTTGACTCTCTCTGACTCTCTCTCTCCCCCCCCCCATCTCTGCCCTACACAATGCAATTACAGTACAGAGCAATTCAATTAATGTTGCATCTCTCTCTCTGTCTGACTCTCTGTCTCTCTCTCTCTCTCTCTCTCCCTCTCTCTCTCCCGCAGGCCCATGCTCTGGAGGGCGACATGGAACAGGAATTTTTGGAGACGGCGTGCGCGTGCCGGGCGGTCATCTGTTGCCGGGTGACGCCGCTGCAGAAGGCAATGGTGGTGGAGGTCATCAAGCGACACAAGAAGGCCGTCACGCTGGCCATCGGGGACGGTGCCAACGACGTCAGCATGATCAAGAGTGAGTGAGTGGGAGAGAATGGTGGAGGGGGAGTAGAACGAGTCGGAGAGAGAGCTGGATAGATACAGAGGTCAACAAGGTGGAGGGAGGTATGCTCATTTCATGCCAACAAGCTACTGACGTGCTTGACATTGGGAGTCGGTAGTGCACACAGTGAGAGGGAGGAGCTAACTACCTAAAAGGCATGCAAAAACCTTGCAAACACCACCAACAGCCCAGCTGACACTGATATAAGCTTGCCTACACACTAACTGGTGTCTTTTGGCAGTTTAGCTGGCAATGTAAAAAATGTGAAAGCTTTTCTTCCATTTTTTGAGGGTGTACCAGCCTGTTTCATAGAACTACATAGGGCATATCCTGGATGGCTAGTGGGTAAGACACAGGTGTTTATCTGTCCTTCACATGACCATATGCTATACAAATGTATTTGATGATGGTACCTAAACTAGTTGTCTATAAAACCATATCCCATAAAGTGTCGAATTGTTGCAAAGTGTTACTTAATTAGAGATGATAAGGGAGTGATTGATAGGGAGCGGCTGGGAAGACTGGAGTGGATTATTTTTTCTTTTTCTTTTTTTTTTACTGTGTGCGAGCACGGTGTGTGCTTACATCATTATGTCAACTAAAAATCTGATACAAAACTGAAGGAGTTTGAGAAAACAAGGGGTTTGCCAAGAAGATAAACTGAATCCTAATTGAGCGCCTGGTTAGCTCATTAAAATGAAACATGTGTGTGTGAGAGAGACAGATGTGTGAAAGAAAGAGAGAGAGAGAAAGAGGGGCTGTCCTGTATTGCAGAACCTCTCTTGGCGAACAACACTTGTATGAAGTCAATTACACATGGAATCCATCTTTGGTCCTTTTTCTTGGAAATTAGAACAGAAGCCCCCCTCTTACTGGCATATAGACTGTGTGTGTGTGTGTGTGTGTGTGTGTGTGTGTGTGTGTCTGTGTGTGTGTGTGTGTGTGTGTGTGTGTGTCTGTGTGTGTGTGTGTGTGTGTGTCTGTGTGTGTCTGTGTGTGTCTGTGTGTGTGTGTGTGTGTGTGTGTGTGTGTGTGTGTGGTTGTGTGTGTGTGTCTGTGTGTGTCTGTGTGTGTGTGTGTGTGTGTGTGTGTGTGTGTGTGTGTGTGTGTGTGTGTGTGTGTGTGTCTGTGTGTGTCTGTGTGTGTGTGTGTGTCTGTGTCTGTGTCTGTGTCTGTGTCTGTGTCTGTGTCTGTGTCTGTGTCTGTGTCTGTGTCTGTGTGAGTGTGTGTGTGTGTGTGTGTGTGTGTGTGTGTGTGTGCCTGTTAACACTAAGGGTAGCTTATGGGTTTTCCCTGTATTGTTAATAATTTAGACATGTCTCCTAGAGAGTAGGGGAAAGAGAGTGAAGCACTGACAAAAAGGGGCAGAGGTTGGAGGAAACAGGAGGAAACATGAAAGCTGTAAGTCCAACAAGCCGTTAATACAATAATGAGGCTAAACAATGAACTCGTAATCTCACTTTCTCCCCCCTCCTCCATGCGCACTCACTTACTCCCCTTCCAGTGTAAACAGGAAGGGGAAGTCGAAGATGTTGACCTTTGACATTACAGTTAATTCCAGTCTATACAGTTCATTCTGTGCTGTCTGTTTATTTATCTGTGTACAAGGAATGTGAGGGGGGGGCGGGGCGGACAGTAGGGAGGGGGCCTTAGTTTCAGACCTTAACCTTCAGACAGTCTGGGGGTGCCATGCTTTAAAAACATCAACAGTCCCAGCGTGCACTGGCTACGGTGAGGATCTGTGGTTCCCCTGAACGCACTGCAGGACAGAGAGAGACCAGCGGAAATTATCTCATGATAATCACAACTCATTTCCCAGACTCCCTGGCGCTTCTCTGTCTAATATGAACTTGTGCCAACTGATTTTAGGGGAAACTGCCTCTGCTGTCACAACAAGAAAATGCCGCTGCCCTAACTGCTCAGCTTCTTCTGGACTGCTCTAGCTCTAGAATGTAACTTCTTTTCCTGTGTATAGATAAAATAAGTTACCTGTTTACCCAGTTATAACTCTCCCCTATGTTTCAATGTGGCCCGCACATGTATACACACCTAAACACACAGACCTACACAAATGTATGCATTAATTCCCCCCTCACAAACACACTGAGACATTTAGCTGGTGAGTAGTCGTAAGACATGCCAGTCATACAGGGCTGACTCATGGATTCCGTCTGGTGTGATGTAGAGACATGCAGATGCAAAACAACCTCACAAATCCAGTGCCATGCACACACACACACACACACACACACACACACACACACACACACACACACACACACGCACGCAGAGATTGATAGCATTTCTGGAGGTACACATCATATTCCTTTCCTGTAAAGCGTGGCATTTGGTTGCCAGACACACATTTATTTATGATCACAAAGATACACTGTGCACTGTTTTGCTCTGCCTCTGGCCCCTCTGTGGCTGTGCCCCATCTGTTGCCCCTCTGTGCCCCCTCTTGCCCCTCTGTGGCCCCTCTTGCCCCCTCTGTTGCCCCTCTTGCCCCCTCTGTGGCCCCTCATGCCCCTCTGTGCCTGGCATTGGGGCTCAGTGTGAGGGTCCATACCTGTCAGAACACCATTGACCCACACTTCTGAGAGGAACTTCATAGTTCCTGGAAACAAGTTTTCACCTGAAGACAAACTACAATGAAATATACATTTTGATTGAATCCCAATTGTAAACATTTTTGTTGCTGGTATGGTCAAGAGATCCACACGTTGGGTCTGAAGGCAGAATGTGGTCTGAAAGAATAAGACCCTTAGGGAGATGTTTGTCCGCCGAGGCAAACGCCTTCAGACCTGACTGTTTTTTTCCCCCCATAAGCTCACCAGTGTCATTGTTATTGTGCCCTTGCTAGTCCCACTTAGATTTCCTGTGAATTTCACTTCAGCCTCACGTCCCTGTACTGACCTTTATGTGTTAGAAAGGGTGACACACTCAGTAGGCGTTAGATGTTCTCCACAGCAAAGGTGCCAAACAGTCTAATGTCACCTTTGCACAGCTGATAACAACAGGCACACAGAAAGGGTCGTGGGGTACTGAGCACTACAGATGCCATATTTGGTCTTGCCGGAGAGAAAGAAAATAACATTCAGGGCTGTAAGGGGGTGTGTGTGTGTGTGTGTGTGTGTGTGTGTGTGTGTGTGTGTGTGTGTGTGTGTGTTTGTGTGTGTGTGTGTGTGTGTGTGTGCGCTGTTTAAGGTGTGTTCCTGCCATGCACCTGGTAGAGCAAGGTGCTAACAACACAAACATCACGAGTTGACATCAACGGAACACCCACACTGATGAAAATGTGTATTTGCACTGTGCTGTAAGTCGCTTTGGAGAAAAGTATCCGTAAAAGACTTTTTTGCGGAAGTACAGGTCAGATGCTCCCTTCACTGTGTGTTTGAGGTGGTTGCAGGCCTTCAGGGTTTTGCTTGGAAGCCTCTCGCTAGATAAACAGATGGGAAGATTGTTGTAGTGATTCCAAGGAAGTGAAATATGAGAACTTGGGATAGTGGGGTGTATTATGGAGCAAATGGAGTATTGGGCAATTGTATGAACAATGTAGGACATTTCTTTTGTTTATCCCATATCTTTCATTACTGTCTGGTCTGTTTTGTTATATATTTACCTTCCTTATTTTTAATCTGCTTTCAATTGTGATATACTATTGCATTCCGATTTTAAGAACATACTGAATTTGCCTCTCTCCTTGCCCCTCTCTCTCCCTCTGTCTCTCTCCTTTTCTCTCTCACAACCTCTCTCTTTCTCTCTCCCTCTCTCTCTCTCTCTCTGTCTCTCCTCACCCCAGCGGCTCACATTGGCGTGGGCATCAGCGGGCAGGAGGGCATCCAGGCGGTGTTGTCGTCAGACTACTCCTTCTCTCAGTTCCGGTTCCTGCAGCGCCTCCTGCTGGTGCACGGCCGCTGGTCCTACCTGCGCATGTGCCGCTTCCTCTGCTACTTCTTCTACAAGAACTTTGCCTTCACCATGGTGCACTTCTGGTTCGGCTTCTTCTGCGGTTTCTCCGCACAGGTGAGAGGGTACAGTGGGTAGAGAAGTCGTTTAGTAATCAGAGGGTCGCTAGTTGCCGATTCAGAAGGTTGCTAGTTCAATTCCCTGTCGAGGCGTCCTTGAGCGAGACACTGCAGTGCAGTGTGCCATCAGTGTAAAAATGTCAAATGGGTATCCTTGTAGGTGGCTTTGGATAAAAGCTTCTGTGAAATGGCGAAATGTGAATGTAAATGAGAGAGAACAGGTGGGTTGGGGCGTTGGAGGGTGATTCTCAGGACCAGGAGGAGAGGTTAAAGGCCATTAGCTTATGTTGGCTATTTTGGTGCCAAGATGTTTTGTTTCCCATAGGCTGGTTCTGGGTACTGTGGTGGTGTGGTGTGCAGTCCTGTGGCATTTACAACTTGAGAGAGATTGGCTCGCGTTTTCGTGCCAAAACTGAGCACAATGAAAAAGGATGTTGCCGGTCATTTTCCTATTGCCTTGGCTGAAGTATCTAGCATAGCATTGGCCAGTGATATGAATAGAGTAGCTTGCATGGCATTGGCAATTCAAATGAATAGGAGATGTAATCTGCCAGGTTTATATAATACCTCCATGTACCTCGGGGCTATATTTGTGGGAATACAGTCTTCAAGGGTATAAAGGCCCTTAGTATGGGGGAATTGAGCCCTCCATTCCAGTGGGTGGGGTGGGGGATAGAGGTAGTGGATAAGGGTGGAGGACGTGTCTGGAGAGAGTTGTGGTGGGGGGTGGTACTCTGGCCATAGTTTCAGAGAAAACGTTTTTGATTAAACCCTTCAGGGTTCCATGTAGAACCCGCTCATAATGGGTTCTTTGTAGATCTCTGTGGGCTTTATATCATATATCAGCTTTATAGCATTTTTTTTTAGTTTTTTTGAATTTCCACTCTTCTTTGCTGGTTTTCTTAAGGTTCCTCAATTATAATACGCCCCAAAAGCATCTCCTTAAGATTGTTGATAGGGTGTGTGTGGATTTGTATAAACAGACTTATTCTCTCTCTTTCAGGAATGAAGTTGCTAAACATTTCACGAAGCACTCAAAATTATTAAGATGGCTGCCTGCCTGCCTGCCTGCCTATGTTTGTGAAATTACCCAAATTACAGTTAGAAGGGAATTTGAACAAAAACCATTGATAAACCTCAAACTGGCTAAAATCAGCACTTTAGCAATCATTCTTAGTTGAGAAAATGAACCGCTATCTATATAATTTAATTGTTTATCAAATTTTAAGTTGGAGTAAAAAAACAACGTTATTTACAGTAGGCTTTTGATATGGCATAAGTAGAGCAAGTACCCTACTAGTGTCAATACAAGCAGTTTGGGAAACAAAGATAATCACCTCTGTCTTGTTTTCAATAAGTTTGATCAATTATGTGCGCAGTTTCGCATCCTGTTATAGGATACCTGCAGACTCCATTTGCTCTCAGCTCGTGTCCATAGTGTTCTTCACGTCCGTGTGTTGTCATGACAACAGGGCTGATAAGGACTCTTGGGCCTGAACATGTTTATAGGGTTAAGGGTCACGGGCTGAAGTGCATGCAGAGTTGAGCTGAACTGTGAATAACAACTGTGTGTGTGTGTGTGTGTGTGTGTGTGTGTGTGTGTGTGTGTGTGTGTGTGTGTGTGTGTGTGTGTTTGTCTGTGTGTCTGTGTGTCTGTGTGTGTTTCCCCCAGACGGTGTACGATCAGTACTTCATCACGCTCTATAATATCGTGTACACCTCGCTGCCTGTGCTGGCTATGGGCATATTCGACCAGGTAAAGGATGCACTCACCATACAGCTTAGTTGCCCTCTTTCTTTCTCTCTCACACACACACACACACACACACACACACACACACACACACACACACACACACACACACACACACACACACATACACACTCACCAAGTATGTTGTACATGTATCATGCACTTCAGTGTCTCACCGTTATCCCTCATCCACCCCTCCCCCCAACACAACCACACAAACACACACATACAACCACACACACACACACACACACACAACCACACACACACAACCACACACACACACACACACACACACAAACACACACACAGTCTATATTCCAGTAAGAGGGGGGCTTCTGTTCTAACTTCCAAGGAAAAGGACCAAAGGACACAAACACAAACTCACACACACACATGCAAATAACCCCTCTCCCATATCCTGTTTCTTTCCTTCTCCCCCCTTCCCCTTTCCCTCTCTCCATATGGCTATCGGCATATTCCATCATTTGAGGGATACACTCACCACCATACAGTCTGGTTACTTCATTTACCACTGACACTCTCTCTCTCTCACACACACACACACACACACACACACACAGAAAGAGAGAGAGAGAGATACAAACACATAGACATACCTACACTATAGCCAAGTAAGTAGTACTTTAACCGTGCACTGTTAATGTCCTGTTCACACTTTTGGTATGCTCCTTAATATAACCTTTTCACTACTCCCTCTGGCATTGTCTCCCCCACCTCTACACACACACATGCAAATATGCAAAACACATGCAAAAACCTGTCTCTCATATCCTGTCTCTCCTATCCCCCTGTTGTGTGTGTGTGTGTGTGTGTGTGTGTGCAGGATGTCCCTGAGCAGCGAAGCCTGGAGTATCCAAAGCTCTATGAGCCAGGCCAGCTGAACCTGCTCTTCAACAAGCGTGAGTTCTTCATCTGCATAGCGCAGGGCATCTACACCAGCGTAGTGCTCTTCTTCGTGCCCTACGGCATCCTCGCCCACGCCACCCAGAGCACCGGCGTGCCCCTGGCCGACTACCAGACCTTCGCCGTCACCACCGCCACCGCCCTCGTCATCGTCGTCAGTGTGCAGGTGGGGCATATACCCTTTGCCCCCCATTAACCCCTCCCACCCATTTTCCGTTAGAGCCTGTTATTTTTTTTTACATCCAAGTGGTTTATCACATTGTGTTGGTGTGCCATTTTCCATCTGACAGAGCACACAAACACGCACACTGCCTTTTGTGCAAAATAACTTGTAGGTCTGTGATGGGGAGAGAGTTCACAGTCTCTTTCAGTGTATTGATATTGCGCAATCAGTCAAAAATCTGTGTGTGAATGTGTGTCTGCCTGTGTGTCTAAGAGTGCAAAAGGCCAACCACTGTAATACCACTAATACAAAGTTAATATAAATGCACGTACACTGGTACTTGCATGTGTGTGGGTTTATTCAATTCAATTCAATTATATTTTTTTAATATAGCGCCATAACAATATTCATATTAAATTCAATTCAATTCAATTCAATTCAATTCAATTCAATTCAATTCAATTCAATTCAATTCAATTCAATTCAATTCAATTCAATTCAATTCAATTCAATTCAATTCAATTCAATTCAATTCAATTTATATAGCGCCATGACAATACAATTGTTTATGTGTGCCCAGATTGCGCTGGACACGGGCTACTGGACGGCCATCAACCACTTCTTCGTGTGGGGCTCCCTGGGCTTGTACTTCACCATCCTCTTCATGATGCACAGCAGCCTGCTCTTCAGCATCTTCCCCAAGCAGTTCCACTTCCTAGGTGAGGCATGCTGCAAGCTGCAAGCTGTATTAAGGGGAGTGGGACTCCCTTAAAGGAACAGTGCTGTAATCGTTTTGAGGCCTATATCCTCATCAGTATCACATCAACAGTTTCACAAACTCAGCTGCTAGAGGTGTCAGATTTTCAGTTTTACACATAAGAGTTTTGTTTAGCTTCTGTTATGATCACTTTGATGAATGTGTGTATGGAGTATGAGCAGGTTCCAAACACACACTTGGATGTCTGTCTGTAGGGAGTATGAACAGGTTCCAAACACCAACTTGGATGACTATCTGTAGGGAGTATGAATGTGTTTCACACACACACTTGCTAGTAACAGGTATCATGGTATACGTAAAGAAAACATTTGTTACAGCATCATATACAAGCAGCCCATACAATTATTCTACTGAAGTATAACCTTCTCTACTATGTGTGTTTGTGTGTGTGTGTGTGTGTGTGTGTGTGTGTGTGTGTGTGTGTGTGTGTGTGTGTGTGTGTGTGTGTGTGTGTACATGCAGGGAGTGCTCAGAACACATTAGAGCAGCCGGTGGTGTGGTTGACGATCGCCCTGGCTACTGTGATCTGCATCGCGCCCGTTCTTGCCTTCCGCTTTCTCAAGCTGGACCTCAAACCCCAGCTCGCTGATACGGTGAGAATACTGCACAAACACCACACACACACACACACACAAACACACGCACATACCTACACACACACACAAACACACATGCACACGCCAACCCCCCTCACGTACGACCTTACCTTCCCTTTGCATTGAAGCCATGCGTTTCAGTGATGGTCAGTTTATTCTGCTATATTAGTGTCCATCTCTGGTCATCCAGTACTCTGGACTACTCAGTAATCTGTAGGCTCCTGCCCTCTGTCTGTCAATGGTTAACCAAACTGTCCCAGCCTCTTTGTTTGGTGTACACACTGTGTACACACAAGTGTTTGCCCATGCCAGGGCGTCTGACCTACGCCAGCTGTACACACATCTGCGTGACCACAGCTCCCTTACACACAAACACACAGTGTGTTAAATAAAGAGGTTAAGTTGTTTGTCCAAGTCTTAGTAGGGATGATGAAAAGTCTGGGTAAGAGTAAGTAAGTGAAAACGATGTTTTGTATGTTTGAGTAATGAAGCATCTCAACAGCTTCTGCCAGGATGCACATGTAAAGATCAACCTGCTCCAACAGTAACAATCTCTGACCTCAATCGACCCCATCTTTCCATGTCTCCCCCCACAATTTCCCCTGCATCTCCTTCTTTTGCTTTCTTGTTTCTTCCCTCTTTCTCCCCCTCTCCTCTTCTCATCTTTCACCTCCCTCTTTCATCTTTCCTTTCCTTCTCTTTATGTGCCTCCTTATCTCTCCCTCTCTCTTTTCCCTCTTCTCTCCCACTCTCTCTCACCCTCTGTCTCTCCTTTTTCCCCCTCTCCCTCTCTCCCTCGCTCTCTCCTCTCTTTCCACCCATCTCTCTGCAGGTGCGCTACACCCAGCTGGTCAGTCAGAAGAAGCGTAAGCCCGGCGGGCGTGACGGGTGCGGCATGGGCGTGTCGGGAGTGGGCCTGGGCGCGGGGGCGCTGGGTCGCCTGGGCCGCAGCGGCTCGCGACGCTCGGGCTACGCGTTCGCCCACCAGGAGGGCTTCGGCGAGCTCATCACGTCGGGCAAGAACATGCGGCTGAGCTCTCTGGCCCTGGCCAACTTCGCCTCGCGCCACAGCTCCAGCTGGATCGACACGCTGCGCAAGAAGAAGCACGCTAACTCTGCTAACTCCGCTAACGGCGCCGTCGGTGCCAACGGCCAGCAGGGTGCGCCTCACACCCCTCCAGCCTCAGCCCCGCCCCTCTCCAACTCCTCCTCCCTCAGTGGCCCGCAAGACACTCCCCCTGAGGAGGCGGGGCTCTCGAGCTGTCGAGAGGAGGGGGTCGCCAGAGACGGTGTCCAAATCGGCGGCACATCGAGCCACGGCAACAGATGTGCTCGGGCCACGAGTCCGGACGGGGAGACAGGAGGGTGCAGCTTCGGAGCGGTGCAGGTTAGAGACTAACACACACACACACTAAAATATACTCACAGTCACACACACTAAAATATACACACGTTCACATACGCACACATACGCACACATACGCACACATACGCACACATACACACACACTAAAATATACACACAGTCACAGTCACACGTTTACATACTTTCGTCAGTGTACTAACATACACACACATACACAAAATAACTCAAAAAAATTATTCACACACATACTGTACGTGTCTACCATCTTGTCTGCAGGAGGCGCTGTTCGGCTGGAGGGGAGTGGGAGCGCGTGCAAGTGGAACCAGCAGCCCAGGTCCGCCCCCCATCATGGAGGAAAGTAGCCCTGCTGAGTGACCAGCTGATCGACAGGCTGAACAGCCAATGGGAAACTCAGAAGGAAGAGTCCTTTGGAGTCCCACTCCCATGCTGACTTGGGATTGGTTTCCTACTCATTGAAAGGAGGAAGCCGAGATGCAGAGTTAGCCATATGGAGTGGAAGAGTGGTGTGTGTGCAGACACACACACACACACACACACACACACACACACTCTCGCACACACACACACACACACACACTTTGGTTATCCATTCTGGGTCCTTGGAGTATAGTACACACTAACAAACATGACGCCTTTGTGCTTTGCATTGAAGCAAACAAGAACATCAAGTTAACTGTTTTTGCTACTGGACATTACCATCTCTTGCTGCACACACAAACTGTACACTGTCGCACAGTGACCTGAAGTGCTGTGTATTCAAGCACATCTAAGGTTCACCGGGTTCCTGGGCCGTCCTGGTGGCGGTTGGAAAGGTGACGACCCTACAGAGAAGGTACCATGAACACGCGTACATGCCTCCCAAAAACATCAGATTAGTGTCTTGATCTGTGCTCATGTGTGGCTCAGCACCTTATGACTCCCCTAGAATAGAATAGACAGGGGAAGTGGCAAAAAAAGAGGGTTTTCCTCTTAGTTTCACTGGTGGCTGTTGCAAAGGCGAAAGAGAAGGTACCATGTACACGCTCACGCCTGACGGGTTCAGCCTGCAACACAGTCGCTTCTGTCATCCTATTGAGCTGCCTGGGGTTCGACTGAAGGCTACTATTGACTCCCACACTGATGCATCTGTACGCAACCTCAGCCTCATGTCACTCCAGTTGGAACTGTCCAAAAGAACATCTGCTGGAAGCAAAAAACCTGAAACGCGATCATGCCGTGGACCATTTTCTGTGAAATTTGTCTGCTCGTGGCCACCATCTCTATGGCCTCTCTATAGCCTCGTTACCATAGTTTCCACAGCGATGAACCTATGTGGTCAGACCCTTGTTTTCAACAGTTTTCAAAGGGATTTCAGAGACCCCTTGAGTGACAGCTCGTTCTGCAGCAGAAGCATTTCACTTCCTGGGTAAAAGAGCGCACGGTTACCATAGCTACCCATTCATGTACACACATTATAGCTTTACATTTTAAAGTATTTTTTTCAGATGTCAAATTCAGCCTTTTCACTGTACTAAGATGCCATTTAGATTGCTGTGTGTCTTTCAGAAGTACTGATAATAACAATAATGATAATAATCTCCAGTGATCTGTGAATCCTTTTGGCACTGAAAAGTTGTCTTAATTATTCTAATGTAGAAATGCACACAACAGTATTTTAATGCTAAATTTAATATATGATTAATATAAGAAAATGTAGAGCTATAACTGTAAATATGAATAGGTAGTTAAGGTAGTTGGATATTGATTACCTTCTGGGTATTCATATCTTTGTAAACCGTGTTTATTATAAAATTCCATCTTCCACATACTCAAGTGTGTGCATGCAGTTCTCTGCCTATAGGAGCGTAATCTGCCACTCAAGAAGGACAGCTGAATCAGCCAAACCCTGGCGACTCACCATCATCAAAACTGGAAAATAAAGGATGTAAAGACTGTACTGTGTGTGTAAATGTGTGTGTGTGGGGGGGGGGAGTGTGTGTGTGTGTGTGTGTGTGTGTGTGTGTGTGTGTGTGTGTGTGTGTGTGTGTGTGTGTTTATAGTTCTTAATGAGAACGTGGTAAGGACCCTGCCAGGCAAAATGGGATTAAAAACTCCATCCTCTGCCTGTTGCTTAGTTATGCGCCACATTGGCGCCGGATCCTCTTCGCACTGACTGGTCACCACACCCCGGAGCCCCGCCGGCTTTGGAGAATATCCCTGTGCGTTCTCTACCGGCTCTCACCCTCCGGCGCTCACATTCACCTTCACTCGACTCTGCAAAGGACTGTTGAAACCGAGTCTCTGTTTCAGCTGAGGGTCTGTCAACATGCCCGTCTGCTGGTCATTTCATGTGCAAGTATGTGACTGACACTGTCAAAAAAAAAAAAAAGGCCTACATCCTTAATACATGATAAGTGCATTCAGAAGATGAGGTACAAATAGCGATGCTACCAGAATATAAATCTTTTACGGCTCTTTCCAGCAATATCAGTATGGTGTGAATGTTTAGGAGCACCCTGCCGAGAAGTGTGCAGATTTGTAGTTATGTATGATTAGTTGAGTGGTTAAATGATTTTAGGTGTCCAGACATCATTTTTGCAAGTGCTGTAATTCATAATAAATGCCTTATAATGCAGTGGGGAATACACTTATTATGCATTAGAGTTGTAGGCTTGATTTGTATGTGTTGAGTTTGTAATGTTAAGGGGAAGGAGAACATATTTGATGAGAGAAACAGTATGCTGTGATAGAGTTATTTTTTTAGTGTACATTTCTTTGGAGATGCTTGCTTATGCACCAACTATTACCATGACCGAGCTCCATTTAATCATCCTGAAGCAATGTGTGCCACAGTGGCCTAAACTGAAGAATGATTGGCCAGTGGGCTAAATGATGTTTGTATGAAAGGTGACACCCCTCATTATTAGCCTCCTATAGGAATGTACCAACCAAATTCGAACATGAAAAAGGCCTACATTAGTGTGATATAACAAGAGCTTAACAAGAGCCTACACATTACGACTGCCCAGAAGCTAAATGTGGCATACATTCAGGTCAGTCTGCCTTTCCATTTATGTAAAACACAGAAGGGAATGAGAGGGAAAATGTAAATGTTTTACATACGTTTATAACATTGATCATAACAGTGTTAAGGCTGGTATGGGAGCAGTAATGAAAGTGATCCATGTGAGTAGTTTCTGTTTGGGAGGAGTTCTGAGCGTCTGTACGTCCAATCACTTAATGTTGGTTTGAGTGTTTGTAGGCACTTGGAAAACAGTCAATAAACTATCCAGATATTTTCTTGCTCAAGGGAACTGTGTGGACTGTGTATGTGTGTGTGTGTGTGTGTGTGTGTGTGTGTGTGTGTGTGTGTGTGTGTGTGTGTGTGTGTGTATATACAGTATGTGTGGGTGTGTGTTTGGGCACAAGTTTCATAACGGATTTGTTTAATCAACAGCTTGTTTTCTCTTTGAGAAAGGGAGGAGAGAGGGGCGGGGAGGACAAAGCCAGAACATCTAGTTCAGCAGGCGGACTTTAAAGTTTGACAGCCAGGGAGAGCGGACGGCTGGGGAAGGCTATCACAGTAAACATACGTGACCTGAAATTTGGCTTGTGGGAGGTTTTACCCTTGTGCTTTTTTTTTTTTTTTTTTCTAACGTAAATTACTTGTAATAATTGTCATAATCAAGTAGCCTAGCACGGCAAGAAACCTTTATCCGCACAAGCTATGTTTTTGTTGACAGGCAAAGAGTGATTATTATGAGGATCTGGACGAAGTTCGCATCATTATGGTCAATACTGGCCACGGTCGAAGTAAAGTTGGACAGAGAGTATCCTCCAAGAGGTAAGCGATTTATCTCGGCATTAGATTCTGACCGATAGTCTCTTGGTAGTCTATTGCGAAGTTTACTAAATTTACTAGCTTTGAGTTTAAGTGCTACAGTGTACTAACTTTAAGTTTGAGTACTAACGTTTACTAGCTTTGAGTTGGCTACTCAGTTTACTCACTTTGAGTTTGAGGAGGCTACTAAAGAGTACTAAACCCGTAGGCACAGTCATTGTCAATTTCTGTTGAAATTGCAGGCAAACACCACGACATGTATCATGATTTTATAAGCTGATCATTTTATTCCGAGCATCATTAAAGACACAATAAAAATATTTTTGGGAATATTCAATGGTACATTTAGTAGATAGGCGGATTCGTTACCATATGTCCAAAGATGAAGGTATCTCTTGCCAAAGTTAGGTCCCTATTAAGTGATTCATTAATTCATGAAATCATTTATGTAGTCTAATTATTCATTTTAAAAGATTGAAAATTGTCGGCTATTTAGGCCTGTAAGGAATAACAATTTATGAATGAACTTAACAAACTAAATAAAAGCATTAACAAACTCTCTGTCACTTTAGTATTTGAATGAGAGCCTTAAATTACATCAGTGGATTTGTGGAGGTATAATGAGAACAAACAAAAAGGAGATTTCGGAAAAGAGGATTGGGAGAGAATATTGATCTACATTTCACAGAAAATGAATGACAATTAATACTATTGACATGATCGCTGACGCTGACATTACCATGGTGACATATATGGCTGTGTGACTACCTACCTCTGAGTCTGATTCAATTCAATTTTATTTGTATAGCGCCATAACAATACAATTGCCTCTAGGCGCTTAACAGAGCCCAGAGCCTAACCCCCTTAGTGCATGCACAATGGCAACAGGGGCAAGGAAAAACTCCCTGTTAGGCAGAAAGAAACCTTAGGCAGAACCACGACACATAAGGGGGCTACTCAACACTCAACATGGCAAATGTATTCACCATCCAGGGTGAACCACTGGAAGGTGGTCATCATCTGAAAAACATCTGAAAACCTGCCCTGTGCTAATCACTAGCTCAGCAGCCATGTTCATTGTACAGAAAGTTAGGCCCTCTTCAGGTTGTTGATTAGGACCATCTGCTAGAGACGGCTCGTTAGGCACGCTCTCTGTTGGGGCACTTGGTGCATACACCCTATCAGGGTCGGGGTCAGGCTTAGGGATAGGTGGAACTGGGGGAACAGGACATTGCTAAAGGGTTTGAGGAAATCAGTTTTCGGCAGCTTTGGTCCTGCAGTCTCTCTGGTCCGCTTGTGTCCCTTTTCACACAAGTTACAGTTTAGGCTCTTAGAGAGCGCCTTGCCAGCTGGTTGTAAGTTGAGAGAAAAGGTACAGCTTAGGAACATCAGATCCCACATCAACATATGGGCTGTAGAAGACCCTATTTTCTTACACTGTTTAAGTGAGGTTCAACAGCCAAGCTATACGGCGCTAAGGAGACTTTAGGCATTTTGTGACATCTGCAAGTCATGTCAACATCTCCAGATGCTTTCCAGTCCAGGTATACAAACATTCTTTCACATTCGATAGGCTTGTGTTCAGTGGTTCTGACTGTATTTGTCATCCCGTCTCCAGTACCAAACCTCATCATCTTTCTTCAGTGTGGTGTCTGCAAGGTTACTGAATTCCCCTAAATGCTCCAGGGAACCAGGCAATCTAAAGTGAGAACATCTGTCAGCAGATTGAGGACAGTAGAGGAGGAACCGAGAGCAGCGCTCCTGCATTTTATTACCATATACTGTGCCAATAGTCGCCCTGTGGTTTTGGCATGTGTTTGCTGAGGATTGAATGCTCAGTTTACTCAAAGCAGAACTTTCTGGTTCTCACCTAGTCTTTGATTGTTTACCTACCACTCTTCTCTCTCTCTCTCTCTCTCTCTCTCTCTATATATATATACAGCCGCGGAAAAAATTAAGAGACCACTTCAAAATGATGAGTTTCTCTGGTTTTACTATTTATTGGTATGTGTTAAAGTAAAATGTACATTTTTGTTTTATTCTATAACCCACTGGCAACATTCCTACCAAATTTCAAATAAAAATATTGTCATTTAGATCATTTATTTGCAGAAAAATTACAATTGGTCAAAATAGCAAAAAAGATGCAGTGTCTTCAGATTTCGAATAATGCAAAGAAAACAAGCTCATATTCATTTTTAAACTACACAATACTAATGCTTACACTTAGGAAGAGTTCAGAAATCAATATTTGGTGGAATAACCTTGATTTAAAATCACAACTTTCATGTGTCTTGGCATGCTCTCCATCAGTCTTTCACATTGCCGTTGGGTGACTTTATGCTACTCCTGGCACAAGAATTCAAGCAGCTCGGCTTCTTTTCATGGCTTGTGACCATCCATCTTCCTCTTGATCACATTTCAGAGGTTTTTTATGGGATTCAGGTCTCGAAATTGGGCTGGCCATGACAGGGTCCTGATCTGGTGGTACTCCATCCACACCTTTACTGGCCTGGCTGTGTGGCATGGAGCATTGCCCTGCTGGAAAAAACATTTCTCAGAGTTGGGGAACATTGTCAGAGCAAAAGGAAGCAAGTTTTTCTTCCGGGACAACGTTGTACTTTGCCTGGCTGAGGTTTGTAAAAGACCATAAGGATTGAAAAAAGCGGACTGGAGGGTCTTCTAGTTCGTCTTCTCTGATGAGTCCAATTTTCAGCTTTGCCCAACACATGGTCGTCTGATGGTTAGACGGAGACCTGGAGAGGCCTACAAGCCAGAGAGTCTTGCACCTACTGTGAAATCAGACTCATCAGTGAAGACGAACTTAGAAGAACCTCCAGTCCGCTTTTTCAATCCTTATGGTCTTTTACAAACCTCAGCCAGGCAAAGTACAACGTTGTCCCGGAAAAAAAACTTGCTTCCTTTTGCTCTGACAATGTTCCCCAACTCTGAGAAGTGTTTTTTCCAGCAGGGCAATGCTCCATGCCACACAGCCAGGCCAGTAAAGGTGTGGATGGAGTACCACCAGATCAGGACCCTGTCATGGCCAGCCCAATTTCGAGACCTGAATCCCATAAAAAACCTCTGAAATGTGATCAAGAGGAAGATGGATGGTCACAAGCCATGAAAAGAAGCCGAGCTGCTTGAATTCTTGCGCCAAGAGTAGCATAAAGTCACCCAACGGCAATGTGAAAGACTGGTGGAGAGCATGCCAAGACACATGAAAGTTGTGATTTTAAATCAAGGTTATTCCACCAAATATTGATTTCTGAACTCTTCCTAAGTGTAAGCATTAGTATTGTGTAGTTTAAAAATTAATATGAGCTTGTTTTCTTTGCATTATTCGAGATCTGAAGACACTGCATCTTTTTTGCTATTTTGACCAATTGTCATTTTTCTGCAAATAAATGATCTAAATGACAATATTTTTATTTGAAATTTGGTAGGAATGTTGCCAGTAGGTTATAGAATAAAACAAAAATGTACATTTTACTTTAACACATACCAATAAATAGTAAAACCAGAGAAACTGATAATTTTGAAGTGGTCTCTTAATTTTTTCCGCGGCTGTATATATTAGTAATAATAATAATAATTAATTATGTATTTATATTTTACATATCTCTCTCTCTCAGAACCCCTTCATGCCCTCCATGATGTGTTGGAGATCCTTCCAGGTAGTGAGGTCATCATCAGTTGCTCTGGCGATGTTTCTGTTAATGGAGTACAAAGATCCAACTACAGGCCGATCACCAGCAAAGATAAGCTGCTATTGCCCAATCCGGGCTCAGATACTGTAGACCCTCTGAAGACTAATCACTTAGAGGGAGACCCCTTAATTTCACGCGAGGTGACAGTAACTGCCGATGAAGCTGGACTTGATTGGTCTGAAATGGATTATGGGAGTTGGTGGACATTGGATGGCCAACCAGTAGAAGGCATCACAGGAAGGGGCAGGGATTTGAAACTACCAAGCTTTGGACTGGCCGATGTGGGTAACTACAGCTGCTACAGAGCTGGAAGACTGATGACCGCTGTGAGAATCAACCTTGGGAGTAAGTGTCACACACAGAGCTTACACCCCAAGTCATGATAACACAACAAGCACTTAAAATAACATTATTCTTACTGAATACTTACTATATAAATATATAATTGTTATTATTAAGGGATGAAGGACGTACGTAAGTCTGCCAGGGCACAATGTCCTT